>NC_138550.1:10431149-10756149 GCF_964273705.1 Natrix helvetica | reverse complement strand
AACTCCAATGTGTCGCTCCAATACTAAACTTCCTCCTCCACCAATGTTGCATATTCAGAATAGGGGTTAGCTGAGAGAGAAGGAATGGCCCGAAGTCACCCTGTTGGCTTTCATGACTAAGGTGAGACTAGAACTCACAGTCTCTCCGTGATTGGCCAAAGGCACTCACCTGGTTTTCATGCCTAAGGTGGGACTAGAATTCACAGACACTTGGTGATTGGTCCAAAATCACCCAGCTGGCTTTCATGCCCAAGGCAAGATTAGAACACATGGTCTCCTGGTTTTCAGTCTAATACATTAACCAATAGACCAAACTGGCTGTCTTATCATTTTTATACAAAACTCAAGGTGGCAAATGTATTGAATACACCCTTCTCCTATATTTAAATCCTGTGTATTATGCTGCATAGTCTGAGGATTTAGCTCCCCTCCTGTCTGGGGTTACTGTTGTTAATTTTGACCTTGTGCTGAAAACAATAGGAGATCTGTTAGAGTTATCAATGGCAATCCATTGAAGCCATTGAAAGAGTTATCAATGGCAATCCATTGAAATGAAATTCAGTCTCCATCCTACCTTCTCTGGCTCAACAGGATGGAGATTTCTACAATCCAAAGCTGGGAGAGGATTCTTGACAGTGAGAACAATTATCCAGTGGAACAACTTGCCTCCAGAGCAGATGTGGTATTCAGCCAGTTCTGACTAGTTCTGGAGAACCGGTAGTGGAAATTTTGAGTAGTTTGAAGAACCGGCAAATACCACCTCTGGTTGGCCCCGCCCCCATCTATTCACTGCCTCCCGAGTCCCAGCTGATTGGTGTCCCAGCTGATCAACTGGGCATTCTTTTGTTGCCCTGAACAGAAGAACGGACCTGGAAAGCAGGTTAGTGAAGTGGGGCGAGAAAGGGGATTTTACAGTATCCTTTCCCTGGAGTGGAGTGGAAATGGAGAGTTTACAGTATCCTTTCCCTGGAGTGGGGTGGAAATGGAGAGTTTACAGTATCCTTTCCCTGGAGTGGGGTGGAAATGGAGAGTTTACAGTATCCTTTCCCTGGAGTGGGATGGAAATGGAGAGTTTACAGTATCCTTTCCCTGGAGTGGGGTAGAAATGGAGAGTTTACAGTATCCTTTCCCTGGAGTGGGGTGGAAATGGAGAGTTTACAGTATCCTTTCCCTGGAGTGGGATGGAAATGGAGAGTTTACAGTATCCTTTCCCTGAAGTGGGGTGGAAATGGAGATTTTGCAGTATCCCTCCCTTGGAGTGGGATGGGAAGGAAATGGTGATTTTACAGTATCCTTCCCCCAGGAGTAGGGAGGGAATGGGGATTTTGCAGTATCTTTCCCCTGCTACGCCTACCAAGCCACTCCCACCGCTACTCCCACCAAGCCACACCACGCCCACAGAACTGGTAGTAATTTTTTTTGAATCCCACCACTGCTCCAGAAGTTGTGTGTGCTCTATCACTGAGGTTTTTAAGGGGAAATTGGTCAGCCATTTGTCTAAGCTGGTGTGTGTGCATGAGGTGGTCTCCTGGTTGAGTAGGGGGTTGGACTGGAGGGCTTTCGGGTTTCCTCCAACTGTATTATTCTGTTCTGTTATTCTATAATTCTTTCTATGATCATGTGTATCCATCCAACCAAGTCCAAAGAAAATCCAGAATGGTGTAGCCATGGAGAAGACCTCCAGAATCCTTTTCAAACCTGTTGTTCGACGTTTTTAAGTGTGATCAGGACTCCTCTTTGTTTTGATAACAGCTTTGTATCTGGAACTTTGATCAACAGTAAGCCTTAAAGGACAACTTTTTCAAAAAGGGGATTTAAACTTTTGATTAAAAAAAAAGATGTTAGTTAAATTATCTGGCATTGCTCTGGGCTGTTTTTCAAGAGATGAAACATTTAGGAATAAATAAAGGATTCCTTTTTTTAATCAAAATGAAAGAAAAAAGAATCCGTGGCATATGATATATTGATTAGACAATGGCAATTCCGTACAATTCTCTGAATCATACTCCAGAGTAAAATAAGGAATGAATACATGATACCCTTTAATAGAATGATGATTCTGTTGAATTCAAAGGGTTTATTTTCAAGTAGCAACATTGAAAGAAGATGTAGAATTGTCCTCGGCTCTATTTCTAACTCCCCATCTTGATTGCAGCGATTTAATAGATAGTTTAACGAAGTGTTTTTCTTTGAAAATTAAATTAGGCTTTCTGCATTTTCTTGGGTGGAAAAAAAAATCACACCAATTTGCAAAATTTGTGTTTCTTCTCTGTTCCTTAAATACTAATGATCAATTTCACATACTGTGAACAATTTCACAGTATTCGCAATTCGTTTTTTTAAAGAATTGCTTCAGCAAGGTCATCCTAATTTGTACTCACCATGTTTTCCCAAAAATAAGACAGGGTCTTATTTTCTTTTGAATCCTGCAATAAGCACTTGGCCTTTTTTGGGGGGGGAGGTCTTATTATTTTTGAGGTTCAGGAGGCAGCGAGTGTGGTCACCTCATGGCAGCTGCTGTGTTGCAATATTTTCAGGGAGGGCTTATTTTCAAGGGAAAACAGGGTAGCTGGGATGAATGAACGTTCTGGAAAATGACAAAGGTAAAACATTGTTTCTATGAAACATACATGGACAGGTTATTACACTCACAATTAGTTGAACTCAATTATTTTTTGTATTATCAATGAAAGATGAAAGGCAGCTCTTAGCCTGAAAGAAACTATCCTGAGTGTAAGCAGGATATATGGTATGCGTGTGAAGTATATACGTGTGTGTGTGTGTGTGTGTGTGTGTATGTAGGTATGTACATACGTATATGTATGTATGTAGTGGTGCCAAGTGACAGCAAATCAAGAAGGAGTGGAAGATTCTGGAGAAGTACCAGAACATGAATGAGGAACAAGACAGGAGGTGGAAAGTTAAGGCCAAAGTGGTCCCAGTGATGGTAGGAACACTTAGGGCTTTGACTCCTAAGTTGGAAGAGAGGCTCCAACAGATCCCAGGAACAACTTCAGAGCTCTGAGGCCAGAAGCAGGCAGAGCAAGGAGCAATAAGATACTGTGAAGAACCCTCAAACTCCCTGGTTTCTGGTAGACGACCCAAGACTGAAGAAGACACAAAGTACTTGGAATCAATCTTTCCCTCCCTCCCTCCCTCCCTCCCTCCCTCCCTCCCTCCCTCCCTCCCTCCCTCCCTCTCCATCCATCCATCCATCCATCCATCCATCCATCCATCCATCATCTTCTATCATCTGTCTGTCTGTCTGTCTTTCCATCCATCCATCCATCCATCCATCCATCCATCCATCCATCCATAATCTTCTATCACCCATCCATCCATCCATCTATCCATCCATCCATCCATCCATCCATCCATCCATCCATCCATCCATCCATCATCTTCTATCATCTGTCTGTCTGTCTTTCTGTCCATCCATCCATCCATCCATCATCTTCTATCATCTGTCTGTCTGTCTTTCTGTCCATCAATCCATCAATCCATCCATCCATCCATCCATCCATCCATCCATCCATCCATCCATCCATCCATAATCTTCTATCATCCATCCACCCACCCACCCACCCACCCACCCACCCAAAGTACCCCTTTCTGATTATCTTCAAAGAGCACATGTCCTGGAAACGGGAGTGCCGAGAGTAAGGGAAAGCTTCCCCAGATTAGTTTTTAAATTGTAGATAGGCCTATCTATTCATTCTCTTATTTTTGACACATCCCTTACCTCTATTTCTCTCTCTCTCTATTCTCTCTCTCTCTTTCTGACACTCTGATGCTGTATTTTTTGTATCCACGACCAGCAAGAAAATCAGCTGTGTTTCTTGAATATATGAACTGACTGATTGCAAAGAGCTTTTGAAAGTGGGACGGGGGGCCACAGGTTTCCGACACCTGAATAGCAATGTTCTCCCAAATACCTTGGGGATCTCATGTATGGCTAGATCCAGTGGTAGGATTCAGCTGGTTTGCACCGGGTCACTAGAAGTGGTAGCTAAAAAAATTTCAGTTCGGCAAAGTGGCTGAAGCATCGCCCCCTCCCCCAGCCACTCCTCTTCTTCCTTGCCCAGGCTCTCCTTAACGGGCGGCTCGCTTGAGCTTACTAGAGCCACTTCACACCATGACGAGGGGAGGGGAGCAGGAGCAGGCTGGCTCGTTTGCTCCCTTTCTCTGTGCCTGGGCCATTTGGCCTTTCCTTTTCCTTTTTGGCATCTGAGCCATGTGACCACTGGCCTGGGCCACCAACAACTATACTGGAGCAACCCCAGGAAGTCTGAGCAGCACTAGGACTTCTGGTAGATCTCCGACCCTCCCCGATGCCCTCTTTTCTGTGAGTGACATCAAGTTGGCCACACCCACCCAGTCACATGACCACCCAGCCATGCCTATTCAGGTGGTCATTAGGGCAGAGAACTGGTTGTTAACTTATTTGAGTTGTGGTGGCGCAGTGGGTAGAGCGCAGTACTGCAGGCTACTTCTGCTGATCACCAGCTGCCAGCAGTTTGGCAGTTCGAATCTCACCAGGCTCCAGGTTGACTCAGCCTTCCATCCTTCCGAGGTGGGTAAAATGAGGACCCAGATTGTTAGGGGCAATAGGCTGACTCTGTAAAATCACTTAGAGAGGGCTGCAAAAGCACCGTGAAGCAGTACATAAGTCTAAGTGCTATTGCTATTTGAATCCCACCACTGGCTAGATCTCCATGTAAATGGATCTCTTGCATGGAGAAAGCCTGCTCTGTTCAAGGAAATGGCTGTGGTTGTTTAACAATTTCAGAGGCATTGTTTAGTGGTTTGCTTCCTCCCGAGAAAAGAGGCTCCAAAAGGCATCTCAATTAAAATAGCAGGCAGGTGGAAAACTCTGGGGACCTAGATTCATGCCGCTGGATATACCTTGTAAATAAGGATCCATTTAGTGGCCTAGCTTGATTTTCCCTGTCTGTTCTTTTATACATTCCTGTTCTAATCCAATTAAATTAGCCAAACCAGATGGTCAGCTGCTGTGAATAGCAAAGCTGATTAAAATCAGTGGATTTGCATGATTTCCACCATTGGGGGGGGGGGGGGGAGGATCTAACTCCATTGAGTGCTGACAGCAAGTCATAATAGAAAAAAAAGGCACCATTTCCAAACTCAAACATATCTCGGTGTTGTATCTGTGGCCTCCTTCCCTCCACTCCCTCCAAAGAAAACCATTTTACATTTAAGAAATATGATTATGGCTGTTAAGCTTGCTTGTTCTAAAAAATGAAAGAAAATGAGATTTGTTGCCCTAAGTATGAGTTAGACTATATTATCCGTAATGTCCAAATTACATTATCCATAATTATCCAAATCGGTTGTAGCGTATGCATCAGAACACATGAGATTTCCCGTTGTAATCAAATAATATCCTATTAGTTTTATGATAGCTATTAATTTCGCATCCAAATCTGTCTCCTGACTTTTCAAAGCATTTCTTTCCCCTGAGAAAAAAAAGGCTTTCAATTGTTTTTTTTCCCTCCCTCTGCCAGGTTCTCAGCCATGTTTAAATTTCTGTTTAGGATCAGGTCACAAATTTAATGTCGGGCATGGTGAGAAAACCATCCCTGCCAAAACATTCCCTGGCCATTGTACAAAGGGAAAAAAAAGTAGTTGTCTTAATGAAGAAGAAAAAGAAAGCTGGATGGAAGCCGTAAACCAATGGTTCTCAACCTTCCCAATGTCGCGACCCTTTAACACAGTTCCTCGTGTTGTGGTGACCCCCAACCATAAAATTGGTGTCTCGGTTCCTAAGACCATCGAAAATATGTGTTTTCCGATGGTCTTAGGCGACCCCTGTGAAAAGGTCATTCAACCCCCAAAGGGGTCCTGAGAAACACTGCCGTAAACTAAAAGAATAAAAGAAAACAAATGACTGGTAGTTTAGTAGACATTCCAGCATATTATAATATAAAACAGGGACAGGAATAATCAGGTTTGATAAGGTAAACCAGGGGTGTCAAACTCAAGGCCCAGGGGCTGGATCCAGCCAGCGGAGTGCTTAGATCTGGACTGTGGGGCCACCCTGGAAATAGTGAAGTGAATCCCATGGTGCTTCTGCCAGGGAAAATGGAGCTTGGGAGCTCCATTTTCCCTGGCAGATGGTTCAGGAGGCCATCCGAGCTGAAATTGGGAGCCCATTTTCACTGGCAGAATGCTTGGGTTACCACAGGTACCCCCCGACATGAGTGACATCATGCTGACCATGCCCCTCCTGCCCCCCCCCCCCCAGGTTAAACACAACTCTGATGCAGCCCTCAATAAAATTGAGTTTGACACCATTGAGGTGTTGTGGTCCACCAGCGGCCAGCAGAGTTGGCAGCAGATTTGGATAGTGAGGAGGTTGGGGAGGAACCTGGGCCAGTCCTGGACTCTGGGGAAGGCTCTGATGAGGGCTCTGTGTGGGAAGCAGAGAGGGGTCCAGGGCCATCCGACAGTTATCAGCTGCCTTTGGAGGCAGGCATCAGTGAGGCCGATGAACTGTTGGAGCCTGTTACCAGTGTCCGTATGCACAGAGTTGCCAGACGAAGGGAACAGCTAAAGAACAGGGGTCGACTTGGGAGTAAGGCCAGAGGTGGACAATGAATGGCCCCTCCCAGAGGAAAGAAAAGAGGAGCAAAGGGGGAGTGGAGTTTGCATGAGACAACCAGTTCGATTAATTGGCTCGTGACTCTCCAAGACTCCTTGCCAAGTTTTGCAGATATTGGCTTGGCAGCTCTTCAAGCCAGATAAGGTCTGTGACTGTAAATCCTCCCTTGAAAGACTTTGCTGGATGTGAATGAGCAGAAATCACAGTAAATTAATAAAAGGAGTTTTTGGTTGGAACAAGGAGTTTCCTTCCTGCTTTTAGGAAGCCTCGGTCAGAACCTGAGGTAAACCAAAGAATCAGGTGAATCATCTGGTTCAAGTCAAAAATTTAGGTAGCCATGCAATTCCTGTTTGAAAACCTCAGGGGTGTAGTTAATTTCAATGGAAGACGATTGAAGGGGCCAAATATTTGACTACAACAGAAGACATAATTGCTATTTTTCTTCTTTTCCTCCATCATCATTCCATTGGGGGAAACTGCTACTCATGGTGTGACCGAATGGCTTTTTGCCAAAAATCCATTGAATCACTGGACTTCTCCTAATATGAACTATAAGAGAGAGAGATTGATGAGAGTCAGTTTGGTCTAGTGATGAGATCATCAGGCTAGAAACTGGGGGACTGTGAGATCGAATTTGGTATGGAAGCCAGCTGGGTGACTTTGGGGCACTCACCAGGAGATTGTAAGTTCTAGTCCCACTCTAGGTATGAAAGGTATACATACATACATACATACATACATACATACATACATACATACATACACAGACAGACAGACAGACAGACAGACAGACAGACAGACAGACAGACAGACACAGACACACAGACACAGACACGCAGATAGAATATGCTTGTGTCTTGACCTGCCACTCAAGCGATTAGCTTGGTTTCTCAAATTATTCCAAAGGCAGCCTTGTGTTTGCAGTGTGTACTCACACCGGAATGGTGTTGAGTTGGTGTTGTTTTTTTTTTAAGCAGTTTTGCTGGGAAAAAAAGAGAGAATTAAAATAGATGTGTTAAATCTGACTTTTCTACCAAAGGAGATGGGAGCTAAACTTGCTCTCCTCTCATTTAACCATCTCCTAACATTCCGACACTTTTATGCTGCAGGAGCTTAAAAAAAAACAAAAACAGGAAAAAAAAAACCTCAAGAAAAAATATAGCTTGTTGCTTTGATAGAGTCTAGGTAACTGTAGCATGGCAGTGAGAAAAATGTGCTCTTGGCTACGGCTAACTCAAATCTATAGATCAGTGTTTTTCAAGCATAGCAAGTTTAAGGTATGTGGACTTCAACTCCCAGAATCCGGTGTTCCAATATCCAAGTCAGGGCTGTCACACCGGCAGCTCGTGGGCTGGATGTATCACGTCCTGGCCACACCCACACCTGGTTCAGCAAAAGGGAGAAAAGTCCCAATATGTCACATGATGCCACTGTGATGACGCAGGTTTGACAACCCTAATCTGAAGGGGTTGCCCCCTAATATACTGAGAGTCGACCTATTTTCCAAAGCACCAGAAAGCAAGGCAAGAAGCAATGGGTGGGAACTAATTAAGGAGAGAACCATCTTAGAATTAAAGAGACATTTCCTGACTGTTATGGCCCGCCAGCGGCTAGCTGGCAGCAGATTCAGACAGTGAGGCGTTTGGGGAGGAACATGGGCCAGTCCTGGAGTCTGGGGAAGGCTCGGACGAGTACTCTGCATCGGAGGCAGTGATGGGGCCAGGGACGTATGCCGGTTATCAGCTGCCTTCAGAGTCAGACATCAGTGAGGCAGAAGAACAGCTGGAGTCTGTTCCCAGTGTGCGCATGTGCAGAGTTGCCAGATGAAGGGAACAGCTAAAGAACAGGGGTTGACTTGGGAGTAAGGCCACAGGTGGACAATGAATGGCCCCTCCCAGAGGAAATAAAAGAGGAGCGAAGGGGGAGTGGAGTTTGTAGGAGACAATTAGTTCACTTAATTGGTTCGTGACTCTCCGAGACTCCTTGCCATGTTTTGCAGATATCGACCTGGCAGCTCTCCAAGCCAGATAAGGTCTGTGACTATAAATCCTCCCTTGAAAGACTTTGCTGGATGTGAATGAGCAGAATTCACAGTCAATTAATAAAAGGGTTTTTTGACGGGACAAGGAGGTTGCTTCATGCTTTTGGGAAGCCTAGGTCAAAACACTGACAGAACAATTAACCAGTGGAATGGCTTTTCTCCAGAAGTCGTAGGTTCTCCATCATTGAAAGTTTTTAAGAAGAGATTGGACCACCATTTGTCTGAAATGATGTAGGATCTTCTGACCAAGCAGGAGGTTGGATTAGAAGACCTTCAAGGTCTCTTCCAACTCTGTTATTTTGTTATTCTGTTATTATTAAAAATCCCCCACCCAGCAACCATTGGGGTAGATGAAGCCCAGGTAGAATATCTTGTTCAGCTGGTTATGTCACCTGTGAGCAGTGTCTCTTTTGTCAAGACTCAACTCCAGTTTATTAGTCTCCATCCGTTCTTCTACATAATTAGCTTGTGTTACCATCAATTATAACATGTAACCCTTGGTTGGGTCAATTATCTGTTTCTCACAAAGCACACATTTTCAGAAACCTCCTCACGATGAACTGTTTACCCGGAACTGTCCTTCTGCTGAGAACAAGAAAGAAAAAAAAGCGAGGAGGGAAGGGTGGAAGAAGAAATTGCTTTGTGGTATTTATTGTCAGAAGACAGCTTCTGCATTCTGTTAGGGAATTTATGAGTCCGATACAATACTGCTTTCTTGATAGCCTAACTAATGCAGTGTTGGTGAACCTTTTCAGCATTGAGTGCCGAAAAGGTTGCGCGGAAATATCACCTGCACATGTGCATGCTCATCAGGGCCGCGGTCTGGAAAAGCTGAACTTCTGGATTCTAGCATGCACGCCCGCACGACGATCAGCTAACTGCCGTGGACGCGCAGGCTGGTTTTTGGCACGGCTGCACGTGCGAAGTGATCGTGCTCTCGAAAAGCCGAACTTCCAGGTACTGGTGCATGCGCGCCCAACAATCAGCTGGCCAGTGTGCATGTGCACACCAGTTTTCAGCACTACCGCACATGCACGAAGGACAGCTGATCATTGTACGTGCATGCACACCAGAAACCCGGAAGACAAACAGGCAAGGCTGCGTGTGCCAGGCGACATGGCTTCGTGTACCACTTTGGGCAAGCATGCCATAGGTTTGTCATCACGGGTCTAATGTATAGTTGCAAATGCATATCTTTTCGGTTATTATATAGGCATAGCATCAGGGGTGAAATCCACTTACCTTTGTTACTAATTTGCAAGCAATGTGAGCATGTGTATGCACGCATTCGTGCATGCGCAGGACCTTCTACGAATGTGCAGGCTTGCCTGCAAAAGTAAGCTAATAGCGATGGGGGGATGGGGAATCTGCTGTGCCAGTTGATGTGTCAGCGTTCCAAATATCATCCAGAATTAAATCAGAATCCAAGGCATAGCTTTTATCAAAGTTCCAATTTAATAAAAGAGACATATTGGTACATCTGTGGAAAACCTGAATCTGAAAGCTTCCTGGGGTTCCCACCCAGTTGAAAGTTCATGATCTTGCCCCCACACCCACAAGTCCATCCCATGGTCCAATCTTCCTCTGCCACATTGGCAGTTCCACCCATCTAGTTCCGGTCAGGTGCAGAGGTGCGGAGACAAAGGAGGACCATGGGCTTCTAGAAAGGAATGTTTTATTTGGACAACAACATTCTACAATTCTACTCCTTACTATTTCCCCTCCCAATTACCCCACTAATGAAACAGCAGAGTAAAATGAGAGAGAGTGTGGTAGGCCAAAGATCCTAAAAGGAATATGACTGCAGGCCTGACACAATGTAGAAATCCTGCTTTTAGCTAATATAAATCGTGCATCACAACTGATCGTTGGAAAAACCTGCTCGCTCTATCTGGTAGCATTTTTTAAACTACCAGTTCAGGCGAATGGGTAGCATTTTTACCGAAGAGACCCAAGTTCTGGAACACTTGGGGGGGTTGCCTGGGACCCCTCTTCATCACGGTGTAGGAAATCTGTAAATATGTTTCTTTAAAAAAAAATCCAGATGTTGAATTATTGAGTGATTTGCGTCTTTTTATTGTTATTTTCATCTGTATTTTTAATTTTGATATTCTCTGCTGTTGTTGTGAATTGTGAATGCTCACCGGAGATGAAAAATGGAACGTCAATAAATAAAAACACAGGGTTGGCTGAAAGCTTATTCTGTTTGGTATGTATGAGCTACAGATCGATTCTTAGTAATAGGATCCAAGAAATAAGACAATACTTAGCTTCACACTTGTGGTGGATAAACTGGCAGAAAGTATTGTTAAAGAAAAAAGACATATCCCAACTGACTGCAAATTCTCACCTTGGATGAACATGATGATATTTCAACTGTTGCAAAGTAACAACTCTCGGTTTTATGGATAGAAGGAGTCCTCTGCTTACATACACAATTACAATACAATAAAATACAATAGTAGAGTTGGAAGGGACCTTGGAGGTCTTCTAGTCCAACCCCCTGCCTAGGCAGGAAACCCTATACCGTTTCAGACAGATGGCTATCCAACATCTTCTTAAAAACTTCCAGTGTTGGGGCATTCACAACTCCTGGAGGCAAGCTGTTCCACTGATTAATTGTTCTGTCAGGAAATTTCTCCTCAGTTCTAAGTTGCTTCTCTCCTTGATTAGTTTCCACCCATTGCTTCTTGTTCTACCCTCAGGTGCCTTGGAGAATAGTTTGACTCCCTCTTCTTTGTGGCAACCCCTGAGATATTGGAACACTGCTATCATGTCTCCCCTAGTCCTTCTTTCTCTTAAGCTAAACATACCCAGTTCCTGCAACCGTTCTTCATATGTTTTAGTCTTCAGTCCACTAATCATCTTTGTTGCTCTTCTTTGCACTCTTTCTAGAGTCTCCACATCTTTTTTACATGGTGGCGACCAGAACTGAATGCAGTATTCCAAGTGTGGCCTTACCAAGGCATTATAAAGTGGTCTTAACACTTCATGTGATCTTGATTCTATCCCTCTGTTGATGCAGCCTAGAACTGTGTTGGCTTTTTGGCAGCTGCTGCACACGGCTGGCTCCTATTTAAATGGTTGTCCACTAGGATTCCAAGATCCCTCTCACAGTTACTACTATTGAGCACGGTACCACCTATACTGTACCTGTGCATTCCATTTTTGTTGCCTAAATGTAGAACCTTACTCTTTTCACCATTGAATTTCATTTTATTAGATAGTGCCCAATGTTCAAGTTTGTCAAGATCCTTCTGTATCTTAAGCCTATCTTCTGGAGTGTTAGCTATTCCTGCCAGCTTGGTGTCATCTGCAAATTTGATGAGTTCCCCATTTATTCCCTCATCCAAATCATTGATGAAGATGTTGAAGAGTATTGGGCCTAAAACAGAGCCTTGGGGTACAATTGAGAGTCCAAATTTTGTCTTGTTAAGAGAGACATCTGTTCAGTAAATTTTGTCCCATTTCTCGACGGTTCTTGTCACAGTTGTTAAGTAAATCACTGCAGTTGTTAAGCTAGTAGCATGGCTGTTAAGTGAACCAGGCTTCCTCATTGACTTAGCTTGTCAGAAGGTCGCAAAAGGTGATCACATGACCCCTGACACTACAACCGTCATAAATGTGAACCAGGTGCCAAGCATCTGAATTTTGTTCACATAACCACAGGGATGCTGCAATGGTCGTAAGAATGAAAAATAATTCCTTTTTTCGGTGCCGTTGTAACTTTAAACTGTCACTAAATGAACTGTTGTAAGTTGAGGTCTACCTGTAGTCCATCCGTATCTTTTCCTTTGGTACGATATGGAAGTGGTTCATCATTGCTTTCTTGTCATATGGTCTTTCAACTTGCTAGTCCTGGTTTTAGGCAAGGGTGGGATTCAGCCAGTTCGGACTGGTACGAGAGAACTGGATATTAATTTTAATCTGATTTGCCGAACCGGTAGTTGCAAGGATTGGCTGATCAGCCCACCCCACCCTACCAGGAGTTTCCACACAGCCTGTTTTGGATGCCAGGGTAGTGCAAGGCCCACGCGGAGGCTCTGAGAGGGTGAAAAATGGGCCTATCAGAAGTTCTGGAAGTCCAGAAATGGGCCCATTTCCAATCTCCAGAGGGCCTCCAAAACTCGGGGGAGTCTGTTTTTGCCCTCCCGGAGGCTCAAAAAAAGCATCTGGAGCCCGAGGAAGGCAAAAAACGGACCTACCAGAAGTTCTGGAAGTGCAGAAACAGGCCTGTTTCCTGCCCCCAGAGGGCCTCCGTAGCCTGGCGGAGGCCATTTTTGCCCTCCCAGAGGCTCGAGGAAAGCCTCCGGAGCCTAAGGAGGGTGAAAACTCCCCCCCCCCGCCATGGTGCAGGAGGCTGAGTAGGCCCCACCCACCCAGCAACCATGCAGAAAACCGGTTGCTAAAATTTTTGAATCCCACACTTGGTTTTAGTGTTATAATTTTCTTGCTTGTTCACACACTAGGCCGCACTAAGTTCACACCAAGGTCAGTCCCGCTTAGCTTTGGGAAACCAACCTGGCTAATTATGGCCACTTTTTCATCGTAATTTTGATTTCTCCTGGTTGTCAAAGCAAAATCCATGTGGTGGTTGCAACTCACTTTAGTTTCTTCCTAACTTTCTTGAAATTTAACACGGGCAAGAAAGTTAGGTCTGAAAATAGAATCAGAAAAAAAGCTTCTTGCAAGTGAAATCTTTCAGCCCCAATGTGAAGAGAAGAATTCCCACCCACACAGACACTAACCTTGACATCAAAGCTATGTCAAAATGAGCATGCATTTAATAGGAAGTTTGAGATCATTTTTTCTCCCTTGATTGCCAGGGGGGGAAAAGGTTGAGAGGAAACGATTGTTCCTCCAACATTTCTTAGCAGAAATCTGTGCTGCCTTTTTTTTTTGTTACAACACAAAAACAAGACTAACAAATGGCAGCGTTTTAACATCTCTACAAAAATCAAAAGAAGTTATAACAGGATCTATTAAGAAGGCAGGAATGTCAGGGTGAAACTGGAGCAGCTATTCATTATTTGAGAAGAAAAAAAAAGATGTTTCATAACACCCTCGCTTTGCCTTTATAGCTATTGAATTCAGTGGGCATATCAAAGCTGCCTTCTTCCTCAGAAGGTAGAGAAGATGTTCCAGATCGAGCTTCATAATAATGGCTCTCCATTTGACAGTGGGAACACGAATAGATCAAACTATTTCCAAATCTTTTAAAAAAGCATATTATCAGCATCGTCTGCTACTATTCTCTATGGGAGAATGGAGAACATGCCAGAGGTCGCATTGTCCAGTTGATAAATATAACAAAACAACAGAATAACAGAGCTGAAAGGGATCTTGGAGGTCTTCTAGACCAACCCCCTGCTCAAGCAGGAAACGCTATACCATTTCAGACAAATGGTTATTCAACATCTTCTTAAAAACTTCCAGTGTTGGAGCATTCTCTGGAGGTAAGTTGTTCCACTAATAAATTGTTCTAACTGTCGGGAAATTTCTCCTTAGTTCTAGGTTGGTTCTTTCCTTGATTAGTTTCCATCCATTGCTTCTTTGTCCTGCCTTCAGGTGCTTTGGAGAATAGCTTGACTCCCTCTTCTTTGTGGTAGCCCTTCAAATATTGGAACACTGCTATCATGTCACCCCTAATCCTTCTTTTCGCTAAACTAGACATACCCAATTCCAGCAACCGTTCTTTATCTGTTCTAGCCTCCAGTCAGTCCTTAATCACCTTTGTTGCTCTTCTCTGCACTCTTTCCAGAGTCTCAACATCTTTTTTATATCATGGAGACCAAAACTGGATGCAGTATTCCTGTTCTGACCTAGGCTTCCTGATGCAATAAAACGCACATGATTAAGTCCCAAAACCCTCTTCTGTTTCGATGGCTGTGAATTATATTCATTCACAGCCTGTAATGAGTTCCAATAATAGTAAAGAGTTCTACAGCAGGCTGCCAAAGTCCTTTGGGATAAGGCTGATATGCACCCACCTTTATCTTCTTTGAAAATGCTGCCAACGACTTAATTGGCAATTAGCTTGGCAAGGCCACATGGAGCAAAGAGTCCAAACGGAGATTCAGAAGGTAAACTGACCAGCATGAACCAAGTTGCTTCCTGCAAAGGCAGCACATAACTCCCAGATGGCCCTGGCTCCCTCTCTGCCTCTGATGCAGAGCCCTTGCCTGAGCCTTCCTCAGACTCCAGGACTAGCCCATGTTCCTCCACAACCTCCTCGCTGCCCGATTCTGCTGCGAGCTCTGCAGGCTGCTGGCGGATTACAACAATTCCAAGTGTGGTCTTACCAGGGCATCCTAAAGCGGTATTAACACTTCACATGATGATGTATTGAGGCAGCCGGGAGAGAACGGCCAAAATCTCACGATATCACCTGGGTATAGGAGCCCCCAGACTCTATACTTTAAATCAGTAATATGTCCCTAATAAGCACTTTGATTAAACTCTGATCTCTTTCTTCCTCAAAATTGTTACAAATTTTACTGGAACAGTGTGGTAAGATGCTGTAAAGGAGGGGCATAGGAAGCCAAGTGTGAGTGTAAGATAGAATAGAGGTGAAATTGCAGATACCTTATGTTCTGACCCCCCCTTTCGTCACCAAGACACTCCGACACAAAGACTCTTCCAGAGATGTTTATTGACATACAGGTTCCACCTTGGCAGCAATCCAGCCTGTCAAGGTCAAGATAGCACTCTGGGCAGCAATCCAGCTACCAAGCTCCAGATAATCATCTTAGCAGCACTCCTGTCTGCCAAGCTCCAGGGAACAGATTGGCAGCAATCCAGGTAAACCCTTTGGCAGCAATCCAGCCTGCCAAAGTACGACACAGATCTGAGCTTCTCCAACTCCAATGATCAGTTGATTCCTGCAAAGGGTGTGTCCACAAGCAGTCCACAAACAGTCCCTTTATAGTCTGGAGAGGAGTCTAATTATCAGCAGCTGAGAGCAATTACCTCCTGTAATTGCTCAATTGCTCCTTACGCCGGGAAGCACGTCGGTAACGAGCATCTAATAGCTTACTGCTGATGTCTGACTCACTGTCCTGTGACTCCTCCCCACTGCTCCAAGGCATGACATCAGGAGCCCCCTTCCTTTGGCTTTCACCACTGCTCCATGCCTCAGGCGCCTCCTGGTGGCCAACCAGCCTCTCTGCGCCCTGCTCAGAGTCGGAACCCTGTCCAGGGTCCTCCACATCCTCCTGAGCCGACTCCGAGGGACCCTTGCTGTCGGAGTCTGGTGGCAACTCCAACGGCTCCTGCAAATGAACTTCTCCTTTTCGAAATGTCATGTTTGTCTCGTGTATGGAAACGCCTTGAGAATGCTCAGTGTGGAACACGGCATAAAAGTAGCGTCCTGGGCGGAAACAAGGCAGTTCAGATTTTGGTGTGTGAACACGCTGAACTCGATGCATCAATAAACCTGTTTCTCTTGCACCTTTGTGGTCTCATGTCCCGTTTTTATTGAGCATTGTGGCGCAAGCCTCAACCTGCTGCAACAGTATCAAGCGATGATAACCTTGATGGCATCTTCCCAACCTTTACTGTCGTTCTCAGCTCTCTTCTTGATGGGACTTCTTATTCTACCTTCTTTATTTGCCTCACTAATATCAGAATGCTTCAGCTGTTATAATCTGGGATCTGGGATTAATGTACATTTATCTAAATGAAACTAATGCTATCTGCATTTCATTACCAATACCTTTTTATGGAGCCCGAATAAGAGGGGTTACGTTTCAGGTTGAAAATAGGAAATTAATTCTGATTCCCACTCTGTTTTTATGCCTATTTACCTGAGAGTAAACTTAAAGCACAGAGAGACTTACTTCTAAAAAACAACCTTAGACTTGGATCATAATTATAATGCCAAGTTGAAATCACAAGTTTTGGATACTTGTTTTTCCTTGTATGGTATGTAAGTGATTACAACCACTCTTATCTCAATGAGACACTTAATTAAGAAATAAAAGAGACGGATGGCAAGTAAATTGCAGCACACTCTAAAATTCATCTGTGCAAAAGAAGATAATTGCCACCAAATGTTACAGGAGTTAAGAGAAGGTAAACAGCTCAGGGACTTGAAGCTTGTGACAAACTTTACTTTTCTGCCTCTTTGGCATATCTGTTCAGTCAATAAATTAAGGAAGTCAATGAGATAACCCATAAAAAATGCCAGAGACTATGTGACTTAGACAGCATTTGGACATCACCTATCATTAATTATTTCTAGGCTGTTGTTATCTGCTCCCTTCTGCCAAGCTACAGAAAAAATAATCTCTCACTCTTTGTCTCCATTCCTGGGCATCTTGAGTGATTTAAGCACAACAACTGGATATATGTATAGGATGAAAAAGTTGGCTTTCAGTTTGAAAGCTCTCCTTCTGTTGAATGCTGATTTATTACTGAGAGTTTTTGAAGGTAGAATTCGTATGAGCAGAGACTGAAGGAGAACCAGGATTGAATTGCAAAGGTGGGATGAAAAAGATAGATGATAGATAGATAGAGAGATAGAGAGAGAGAGAGATAGATAGATAGATAGATAGATAGATAGATAGATAGATAGATAGGATGGATAGATAAGATGGATAGATAGATGAGATGGATAGATGAGATGAATGGATAGAGATGATGGATAGATGAGATTGATAGATAGAAAGATAGATGGATAGTAGATAGGATAGACAGATAGATGATAGATGGATAGATAGATAGATAGATAGATAGATAGATAGATAGATAGATAGATAGATAGATAGGATGGATAGATGAGATGGATAGATGAGATGAATAGATAGAGATGATGGATAGATGAGATGGATGGATAGATAGAAAGATAGATGGATAGATAGATAATAGATGATAGATGGATGGATGGATATGGACAGACGGACAGACAGACAAAGACAAGACAGACAGAAAGACATCCAGTATAATATACAATATATAACCTTTTTTTGATTGAGTTACTGTAGATCAGACTTGTGGTACCCAGAGATGCCGTGTGATGAACAAAAGTAAGAGAAAGTGTCCTCACATATTATGTTACAGTATGGTAAGCTGGTTTAACTGCTGCGGACAGGAAGGCCCTACAAAGAGGGATCAATTTGGCACAAGAAACCATTGGTTGCCCTCTGACACCACTGGGTGACCTTGCCAGATCTCTCTGCTTTAGCAGAATAAGGAAGATACTCAGAGATGATTCACACCCTAGTCAGTGTTTCTTCGCACTTCTACCATCGGGTAGAAGACATCAAAGTGTAGCCAGCTGAACAAAGAGGTTTAAAGATAGTTTCTATCCTTGGGCTGTCAGACTTTTAAATACAACCACAATCACTCCATGCTAGTTTTTTTTTCTTTTTCTTTCTTTTTTCATTTCTGCTATAATTTTGCACCAGTGAAGTTAAAACCAATTTCGTTGTATTTAAGTACAATGACAATAAAGATTATACTTAAGAGGAAGAGAAGGCTTGGGAAAAGTTTGCCATATCAGAGAAACCATCAGATCTCTATTGATGCCTCTTATGGAGCCACCAGAGGTCTAAGAGTTCCTTTCCATTAAGAAGTTGGCAATCTGACACAAAATGCATTTTCGAGAATTTCTGGGTTGCAATCCATCCCCTGATTTCCCACAAGTTGCCTTCCCCTGTGAAAAGAGCTTCTCTTTTGCTTCGTTTTCAGGCAAATTGAAAATTACTTGGTAATGTTTTTGAGGCAACTTCATTGGGGCAATGTGCTGGGACAGTGGGATTTTCCTTCCTTCCGCATGACTCCATCAGTCAGAAGATTCATGGCTGCAATGTTTCCATCGGAAGCGACATTGGGTCTTCTCCTGAGTTTTAAAAACAAATAAGGGAATCCAGAGAAGTTGCAAACAATCAAAGATGGGACACTGTTTTTTTCCCCTTGTGGCTATTTGATAAGTGCCAAGACCATACACTCCAATAAAGGAGAATATTTGTAGCTCAGAGTTGGCATGAGGGGTCTTTGGTATTCTCTGAGTTTGATTGTTTTCTTGCAGGCATTTCATTGTTGTTGTTAGTTGCAAAGTCATATCTGACCCATCACGACCCCATGGACAACATTCCTCCAAGCCTTCCTGTCCTCTACCATCCTCTGGAGTCCATTTAAGCTCACGCTGACTGCTTTGGTGACTCCATCCAGCCTCCTCATTCTCTGTTGTCCCCTTTTTCTTTTGCCCTCAATGTTTCCCAGCATTAGGCTCTTCTCCCGTGAGTCCTTCATTCTCATTAGGAGGCCAAAGGATTTGAGTTTCCTCTTCAGGATCTGGCCTTCTAAAGAGCAGTCAGGGTTGATCTCCTCTAGGACTGACCAGCTGGATGGCCTTGCAGTCCAAGGGACTCACAGGAGTCTTCTCCAGCACCAGAGTTCAAAGGCCTCAATTCTTTGGCGCTCAGGCTTCCTTATGGTCCAACTTTCACAGCCACCCATTGTAACTGGGAAAATCATAGTCTGGGTTTTACCAGACATTTCATTAACCAAACTAATAACATCATTATTGCTAGTTCACTATTCACTCCACTTTCGACATGTTCAGCTCATTTTTTTCCTCTCTAAAAAAAAAATCACCTTCGAAAGGGGCTCCTATTCCAGTGATTTCGAGGAGAACATCTTCAGATAGATTGCAGATAAAGTGTTTATCCAGCCTAGAGTTCAGAGCAGTGCTTGGAAATTCAGTCCAATGCTGCTTCCAAGGGCAAAATTTGGATAAATAAATCCAGATCTACTGAGAAAAGTACCAGGATTCTTTGCCAATAAGAAAAACAGTAAATTGCCTGAGTCAAGTTTTTTTCTTGCTTCCAAGAACTTTTGAATTATGGAAGATAATGCAATTTTACCGATCTTGTGGCAAGTTACAGAATATTGCCTCATTACATCCTTCCTCCAAGGACATGGCCAAATAGGGAAGCTAAGAGGAAGAAGCAGTAATGTGGAATGTACATTAGTCCACTCCTGGCATTTGAGTTGTCAAAGAGCAGAGAATGGATGGCATTAAAGGCATTTAAGAGCAAAGGAAATAGCAATAGCACTTAGATTTAATTACCACCTCATAAGGTTTTATAAGGGACGCGGTGGCTCAGTGGTTAAGACGCTGAGCTTGTCGATCAGAAAAGTCGGCAGTTCAGTGGTCCGAATCCCTAGTGCCACGTAACGGAGTGAGCTCCCGTGACTTGTCCCAGCTTCTGCCAACCTAACAGTTCGAAAGCATGTAAAAAATGCAAGTAGAAAAATAGGGACCATTTTGGTGGGAAGGTAGCTGCGTTCCATATGCTTTTGGTGTTTAGTCATGCCGGCCACACGACCACGGAGACGTCTTCGGACAGCGCTGGCTCTTTGGCTTTGAAATGGAGATGAGCACCACCCCCTAGAGTTGGGATCGACTAGCACATATGTGCAAAGGGAACCTTTACCTTTAAGCAGGGGTAGGTTCTGACAGGCACTACTGCCAGTTTGCTCATATGCATGCTGTGGGTGCGCGCTTGCGCTTGATGCACGCTGTGTGTGCATGCGCAGTGCAATAAAAATGTTATTCTGCATGCACAGAAGCTAAAAACAAGATGGCGCCACCTATGGTGCCACCCAGAGAACCAGTTCAGGGGCGTGGCAGGCGTGGGTCGCTGCCGGTTCCAGCAACCCAGGCAACCAAACCACTACTGATTCGGCCGAACCGGGCTGAACTGGTAGGAACCCACCACTGCTTTTAAGGTTTTATAACACTGTCTGGGTGGTTTTCAAATTTCTGCTCTAGGGTTGATCTCTCTTGAATGGTCTTTTGCCCAATACTTCTTGTCCTGACCACATTCTTGACCTTTAGAGTATAGGGTGATCTCCTCTTCTCTGTGACAGCCCTTCAAGTATTGGAAGACTGCTGTCATATCACCTCTGATCCTTCTCTTCTTTAGACTAGGCATACCTAATTCCCTCAATCGTTCATCGTAGGTCTATGGAGATTCTCATTCATCCAGGTCATGGTTGTCCCAAAGGTGCTTTTTCAAACGGCAACTGGACTTTGTTTTTCCTTGAAGATGTTTTGCTTCTTCTCCAAGAAGCTTGGACACACCAAGACACACCAGAACTGAAGGAGCTTCTTGGCTGAGAAGCTAATTGTCTTCAAGGAAAAACAAAAGTCCAGTTGACTTTTGTAAAAGTACCTTTTGGATATTCCTTGTAGGGTTTAGCTTCCAGACCCCTTATCAGTTCAATCCTGTAATTCAACCTGGAAAGAAGGCAGCCAAACCTTGGTATATAACAGTAGTGGCATTCAATTTTTTTACTACCGGTTCTGTGGGTGTGGCTTGGTGGGCATGGCTTGATGGCAGGGGAAGGATAATCTTCATTCCCACCCTACTCCAGGGGAAGGTTACTGCAAAATCCCCATTTCCTCCTGAAATAGATAGATAGGGGCGGAGCCAGTCAGAGGTGGTATTTACTGGGTCTCTGAACTACTCAAAATTTCCACTACCGGTTCTCCAGAACTGGTCAGAACCTGCTGAATACCCACCTCTGGTATATCGATTGCCCAGTTCTGAAGATTCTCATTTCCATTCTCTCTGCCCAGCAGCCTGACTTCCTGTTTGCTTCCCCTATCGAGTCTCCACAGAGAGCTCTTAGTAAAATTAAGCAGCACAATAATAATAGCATTTAGACTTATATACTGCTCTGCAGTGCTTCACAGCATTCTGGGCAGTTTACAATATTAGCATATTTTCCCCAACAAACTGATTCCTCATTTTACCACCTTAGGAAGGATGGAAGGCTGAGTCATCTTCAGGTCCCATCAGGATCGAACTCCAGATTTTGGGCAGAGTTTGCCTACAATACTGTATTTCACAGAGCTTCCGTCTACTTTTACTTGAAACATACGATCTTAGCAATCTACTTTACAACGGACGGCTCCCCAATGCCTTATTTCGGCCCCATTAAGAGAGAGAGAGAAAGATGGCATTATTACCCAGGTGGGAAGGACAGACATCAAATTTTCTCTTGATTTTTCTTGCTTCAAGATGTAGACATGTGTGCAAGTCTTCCGGGAGATCATTTTGACAATAACACTTTAGAGTCATGGTGCTGTCTCATCTTCAGAATTTTCTATTATGCCGATGCTGTTTTTAGCAACCTGTGGGTTTAAATGGATGTTACCGTTATTAACGGAAGACATTTAGAAGTTGCAGAAGTGCTAGGAAAGCAAGAGATGAAGTTACTGTGTTACTGTGGATATTTTTTTTCCTATATATCTATATAGCTATATATCTATATATCTATATATCTATATATCTCTATATCTATATATCTATATATCTCTATATCTCTATATCTATATATATCTATATCTATCTATCTATCTATCTATCTATCTATCTATCTATCTATCTATCTATCTATCTATCTATCTATCTATCTATATCTATATCTATCTATCTATCTATCTATCTATCTATCTATCTATCTATCTATCTATCTATCTATCTATCTATCTATCTATCTATCTATCTATATATATATATATATATATATATTTACTGTCTAGGATCCTGAATATTTACTTGAGGAGGACACTGCAAGATGGGTAGAATAGATTGTTGGCAGTGGTGGATTCCGGTAGAGACTACTGCCAGTTTGCTCAGGGGCTATGCGCCCATGCGCAGTACAACTAAAATTGCTCTGTGCATGCGCAGAAGCAAAAAGCAAGATGGCGCCGCCAGGAGAACTGGTTCGGGGGCGTGGAAGGCCTGGGTCGCTGTCAGTTCCAGCGACCCAGGCCACAAGCTACTATCAGTTCGGCCGAACTGGTCCGAACTGGTAGGAACCCTTCACTGATCCTTGGGAAAAGTAGATGAAAATATGGGAAACATATCTTCTATGAACTTCCTTTATGGTGCCAAGCATTTACACTTAAGGTCATGCTAAAGGTAAAGGTTCCCCTCACACATATGTGCTACTCATTCCCAACTCTAGGGGACGGTGCTCATCGTGGTTCTAGTGGGTTGCTGCTAGGCCCAAAATGGGGTGTGGAGGGGTCATGCGCTTGAACGGGGTGGTGGTGGTTATGTGTGTTTTTGGCACGAGACGACAAAAAAGTTAGCCATCACTGCACTAAAATATCTCCTCATATTTACCATTTCTCAGAAAAGGGAATATTCCTGACAGACTTTTCTCAACAGATAATTACCTTATTTAGGAATTCTTACATTTATTAATAAATTATTGAGTTAAAGTCATCTTCCCTAGCTTCTGCAAGCTCCAAATCTGAAGTTTTATGAAAAGTTGTTCCTACTGAAATATATTTTATTACTGCCACAATGACAAATGACTTAACAGTATAATAACCTAGTCAGACCAATGCATTTTAATCTAGTTTTCTAAGTAATAACCAAAAAGCAAGAGTTCCTAGAGACATAAATGGAGCATAAAAGATTATTAGGATTTTGGCAAAAAATGCCACCAAAGAAAGTATCTGAAATGTTGCCAGTTATTAAATGTTGACATCCAAGATAAATAGATAGAAATATGAAATCAATCATTAATTATACAATGGCTTTAAAATAAAACAGTGATTAACAATTTCTCAGCATTTTTTCCCCACTGGGATAAAGAGAGCTCAGCTTCTGTAACATATGCACTCATAACCAAAGAACATAAAATACAATCATTGAAGTTTTTAGACTTTAATCAAAGTAGTAGAACAGGGGAAAACATATTTTCTATTACCTTGATTTATATCTGTATTTTATAGGTTACAAATATACAGTTATTGATCATGAGTCTCAAGCCTTGTGATTTGTCATAGAGATGAAGAAAATTCTTACTATTTTCTGTGCGTATTCTTGTGCTTCATTTTACCTATAAAGGAGAGAATATTTGTAGCTCGGAATTGAAATGAGGGATCTGTGGTGTTTTCTGAATTTGCTTGTTTTCTTGCAGACTTTTATTTCCCATACTAGGTAACATCATCAGTGCTAATAAAGAGAGGGGTTTTCCTCTCAGTTTATATTCTAGTGGCTTATACTTGAGTGGTCTTAACAGTTCTTTAGTTGGGCCGTTTACAATTGGCTTATTTCTTGATTGGGATATTGTTTAATTATTTTATTTATTTTATTTTATTTAGTTTGTCAAACGTGTACAAGATAACAGGTATATGTATAAACATGGACATGAACAAAGGAAATGAGTGCAAATATATGTGGACAGTAGGACAGGGACAGTAGGCACACTGGTGCGCTTATGCACGCCCACTTTACGGACCTCTTAGGAATGGGGTGAGGAGCACGGTAGACAGTTTAAGGTTGAAGCTGTGAGGGTTTGAGGATGTAACAATAGAGTCAGATAGAGCATTCCAGGTGTTGACCCCTGAAGTTGTATTTTCTGCAATCGAGTTTGGAGCGGTTTACTTTGAGTTTGTATTGATTGTTTGCCCTTATATTATTGAGGCTGAAGCTGAAGAAGTCATTGGCAGGTAAGACGTGTCTTATTATCTGTAACAGGCAATTTTGTGTACTGTGCTTAGATCATACCGTAGGCGGCGTAGTTCCAGATTGTCCAAGCCCAAAATTTTGAGCCTGGTGGCATAGGGAATTCTATTGTGAGTAGAGGAGTGGTACTCTTCTTGTGAAGTACCTCTGGACCTGCACAATCGTATTAATATCTGATGTACAGTGTAGATTCCAGGCAGATGAGCTGTATTTCAGAATAGGTGTGGCAAAGGTTTTTTTTTTACTTGATTGTTGGTCTGATGGTAAACAATACCACAGTCAAGAAACTGCCAAGCAAACTAAAAAACCAATAAAACTTTGTTTAAAAAAAAAAAACTGCCAAGCAAGCTAACAATAAGCAGCCCAACCAAAGAACCATCCCGGTGTAAACCACTAGAATATAAGCTGAGAGAGAGCAAACCTCACTCCTTTCTAGCACTGATGATGTTACCTAGTTTGGTATTGAAATGTCTGCAAAAAAACCAAGCTCAGAGAGCACCAAGGACCCGTCACCTCATTTTAGTTTCATAGTTTGTAGGCAAACAATTCTTTGAGAAATTTTTACAATGCTGATCCTCCCTCCCTCTCTTCCTTTGTAGTGACATTGTGGAAGATTGGTGAGGAGGCAATGGAATTGATTCCCATAGCCTTTTGCACATAGCAACTTATATACCGCTTCATACTGCTTTACAGCCCTCTCTAAGCAGTTTACAGAGTCAACATATTGCCCCCACCGATCTGGACCC
Source organism: Natrix helvetica (assembly GCF_964273705.1). NCBI lineage: Eukaryota > Metazoa > Chordata > Lepidosauria > Squamata > Natricidae > Natrix > Natrix helvetica. The sequence goes on along the minus strand of NC_138550.1, from coordinate 10,731,240 downwards.
TCATTTTATCAATCTCGGAAGGATGGAAGGCTGAATCAACTTTGAGCCAATGAGACTCAAATTGCTGGCAGTTGGCAGAATTAGCCTGCAATGCTGCATTCTAACCTCTGTGCCACCACAAATAGGTATGACATATTGGTGGAGCAGGTAGGAAATACTTAGCTACCTGAGAGAACTTGGGTGTATATGAGCAAACTTCATCTTGAAGTTTGAATGAGCATGCATGGAGGAATCTTCAATTCCTCCATGCATGCTCAGAAAAAAAAGTCTTAGCAATCGTGGATTGCATCACTGTCTTGTAAACTGCTGTTGCTTTTGAGTCTTTTATCTATAATCCGGCTTGTAACAACAATTAAGATAAAGCGGACATGATGAGTTGTCTAAACTGCTACCTGCTGGGAAGGAGAGTCATAAATGCATACTAGAATAAACCTTTCCCACCAGAATATTCTTAGCAAAGGGCAGATGATCTGACTTCTCGTGTTATTGACAAGAATGACATCAGACGACACCCAGTGTTACCTGTTAGACACAATACCTTATTTAAGAAGATGTTGGATATCCATTTGTCTGAAGTAGTGTAGGGTTTCCTGCCTAAGCAGGGGGTTTGACTAGAAGACCTCCAAGGTCCCTTCCAACTCTCTTATTCTATTCTATTCTATTCTATTCTATTCTATTCTATTCTATTCTATTCTATTCTATTCTATTCTATTCTATTCTATTCTATTCTATTCTATTCTATTCTATTCTATTCTATTCTATTCTATTCTATTCTATTCTGTATCCTGTCCTATCCTGTCCTACCCTATCTTACCCTACCCTACCCTACCCTACCCTACCCTACCCTACCCTATCCTATCCTATCCTATCCTATCCTATCCTATCCTATCCTATCCTATCCTATTCTGCATTCTATCCTATCCTATCCTATCCTATCCTATCCTATCCTATTCTGCATTCTATTCTATTCTATTCTATTCTATTCTATTCTATTCTATTCTATTCTATTCTATTCTATTCTATTCTATTCTATTCTATCCTATCCTATCCTATCCTATCCCATCCCATTCTACTCTACTCTATTCTGCATTCTATTCTATCCCATCCTATTCTATTCTATTCTATTCTATTCTATTCTATTCTATTCTATTCTATTCTATTCTATTCTATTCTATTCTATTCTATTCTATTCTATTCTATTCTATTCTATTCTATTCTATTCTATTCTATTCTATTCTATTCTATTCTGCATTCTATAGGTTGCGTGGACGGCTGCGACCCACCACATGTTTAATGGACCCGTGTCCCTCCTGGTTGGTACTGGCATCTTGGGAGGTGACCCGAGGCTGGCTTCTGGGCCTGGTGAATGCCTCATTGGGTGAGGGATCCGTACCAGCTGCCTTGAAGGAGGCGGTGGTGAGACCCTTACTTAAGAGGCCTGCACTCGACCCAATGGAGCTAGCTAACTATCGTCCAGTCTCCAACCTTCCGTTTTTAGCGAAGGTTGTCGAGAATGTGGTGGCACAGCAGTTTCCACAACACCTTGACAAATCCGAGTATCTAGACTCACGCCAGTCCGGCTTCCGACCCAGGCACAGCACAGAGACAGCCTTGGTCGCGTTGGTCGATGATCTCTGGAGGGCCAGAGATAGAGGTTGTTCCTCTATCCTGGTCCTATTAGACCTCTCGGCGGCTTTTGATACCATCGACCATGGTATCCTATTGCGCCGGTTGGAGGGGATAGGAGTCGGAGGTACCGTTTTGCGGTGGTTCGGCTCCTACCTCTCCGACCGGAGGCAATGTGTGTTGACAGGGGGACAGAGGTCGACCCCGAGGCCACTCACTTGTGGAGTGCCACAGGGGTCGGTCCTCTCGCCTCTCCTGTTCAACACATATGTGAAGCCGCTGGGTGAGATCATCCGTGGTTTTGGGGTTGAGTATCACCTCTACGCTGATGATACTCAGCTGTATATTTCAACCCCAAACCACCCCAACGAGGCTGTTGAAGTGATGTCCCGGTGCTTGGAAGCCGTCGGGGTCTGGATGGGGGACAACAGACTTAAACTCAACCCCTCCAAGACCGAGTGGCTGTGGCTACCGGCACCTCGGTTCAGCCAGCTGATTCCATCGCTGGCCATAGGGGGCGAACAATTGCCCCCTGTGAACGGGCGCGCAATTTGGGCGTCCTCCTTGATGCCCGGCTGTCAATGGATGACCATGTGGCAGCCGTGGCGAGGGGGGCGTTCCACCAGGTTCGCCTGGTGCGCCAATTGCGCCCCCTACTAGACCGGGATGCCCTACGCACGGTCACTCATGCGCTGGTGACGTCCCGCCTGGATTACTGCAATGCTCTCTACATGGGGCTGCCCTTGGGATGCGCCCGGAGACTGCAGTTGGTTCAGAACGCAGCCGCGCGGGCTGTGATGGGGAGTACGAGGTACTCCCACGTAACACCTCTCCTGCGCGAGCTGCACTGGCTACCTGTGGTTTTTCGGGTGCGTTTCAAGATGCTGATTACCATCTTTAAAGCGCTCCATGGCACGGGACCTAGTTACTTGCGGGATCGCATCCTCCCACATACATCCCTGCGGCCAATTCGCTCACACAGGGAGGGACTTCTCCTGGTGCCGTCCACTAGGCAATGCCAACGGGCGACACCAAGGAGTAGGGCCTTCTCTGTGATGGGCCCAACCCTCTGGAATGACCTCCCCCCCGACATTAGAACCACTTCTGACCTCCGCTCCTTCCGGCAAAAATTGAAGACTCACCTGTTCCGATTAGCAGGCCTGGCATAATTACAACTGTCCCTCCTGGCAAATGTATTATTATCTGGTTATTTTAGGGTTTTTAATCTGTTGTGTCTGTTTTAGGGATTTTAAAAAATTATATTTATTCAGCTTTGTACAGTTCTTTTAATTGCATTTTAACCTCCTCCAAACTGTACATATTTAATATTTAATTTTTATTGTATTTTTGTGATATTCTCTATGGACTGTACACTGCCCCGAGTCCCTTCTGGGAGAGGGGGCGGTCTAGAAGCACAAATAAATAAATAATAAATAAATAAATATTCTATTCTATTCTAAACATCTTTGGCAGAAGATCAATTAACTGAATTCCCCAGTTACTAACAATACATCTGACCACCCCCAGGTATGGTCTACTGGAGATGATGACTTAAAATAAGATGGAGGTCAATGGCCTGAAGTGATGGCAGGCAAGTGACTGATAAGAAATGCCATCAATCTATTTACAGGTGTTAATTGTTTATACTCTCAGTCTCTTAAGAAAAGTATAAAAGGGTGGCAAAAAAAACCCTCCAGATATTTTAAATCTCAGTGTAGATCTAAACTCCAGGACAGAAAAAGTCTCTTGAGTTGACCTGCTGGCTACACTGCTATTATTGATGTTTCTGATGAGAAGAGGAACATAGATGGATAGGTTTCACTCCAATTCTTCCAACATTTATTCAGGTTTTTTTTTTTTTTTTTTGCCATTTCACCCTAGTTGGAATCTTCTATCACCAACTCCTAGTTTATCATTGTATTGAGTTATAAAATATTGTAACATGCAAAATACAAAAGTAAATAGATAAACAGTGTAGGAGAAAAAGGGGGAAGAGAATTGAGGAGGGATAAGGATACGTCAATTCCTGCTAGGGACGAATGGCTACAAAAGTTGATGGAATTGACTGAAATGGCAAAATTAACTCCAAGTAACACCCCCAATGAAAGAAGACTCCGAGGCTTGAGTTTCCCCAAAGTTCCATTTTATTAGAGATGTCATATTGGCACTTCTGGGAAAACCTGAATCTGAAAGCTTCCAGGTTTTCCCCACCCAAAGGAAAGTTCACGATCCTGCCAGCACCCACATGTCCGTCACCTGGTTCAATCAGGCACCGTCCCAAATGAAGATGCCTCCCAGTTCCAACCAGTCAGGTGCAAGGCAAGATGTCCTTGACTCTCTGAGAAAATAATGTTGTTATGGCTGTATATCACCCTAGCTCCATACAATCCCCCCTCCCTGTTTCCTTCAGTAGGAAACGTGGCAGGTCTGAAGGTCCAATGAAAAAGATGGTTTCTAGCAGGGTTGCTAATTTTTTTACTACCGGTTCGGGCACGCTCCCACGCACATTCCCGCATGATGCTTATGCGCATGCACAGAAGCGTCTGGGTAGGTGGGCGGAGCCTCCCGCCACCGCTACTATTGGTTTGGCCAATCTGGGCCATACCGGCAGCAACCCACCTCTGGTTTCCAGGCCTGATGCTACTTTGATGAAAGAAAAGAACATAAATACTTTTGTTTCCACTTGGAAACCACTTCTGAACTTCACGCGCGCGCGCGCGCACACACGCACACACACACACACACACACACACACACATATATATATATATATATATATGTCTTGTATTTGTACTGATAAATAAATAAAGTGAGACTAGTATAGATCTATTTCGAGCTAATTAGCTCTCATCAGCTAGCCACACCCTTACTGGGATTTGAACCTGGGCTGTTATATATCTCAGGCAGGAGTCTTAGCCACTAAGCCACAGGCTCGCCTCCTTATCAGTTGAGCCAGGGAAATAGGTATGTATTTGTGTTACAACCCCTGGTATGCCTAAATATGGGAGGAAGGTCACTACTCCCTCTTTCTGTCCTTCGGCTCATCACAGAAGACCATGCAGGCAGAATACCATATTTTTATTTTTAATGTTGCCTTTTTATATTTGTGTTGTATTTGTACTGATAAATAAATAAAGGGAGACTAGTATAGATCTATTTCGAGCTAATTAGCTCTCATCAGCTAGCCATACCCTTACTGGGATTTGAACCTGGGCTGTATTATATCTTAGGCAGGAGTCTTAGCCACTAAGCCACAGGCTCTCCTCCTTATCAGTTGAGCCAGGGAAATAGGTATGTATTTGTGTTACAACCCCTGGTATGCCTAAATATGGGAGGAAGGTCACTACCTTCTGCAGGTTTTCTGCCTGCATGGTCTTCTGTGTTGAGCCAAAGGACAGAAAGAGGGAGTAGTGACCTTCCTCATATATATATATATATATATATATATATATATATATATATATATATATATATATATATATATATATATATATATATATATATATATATATATATATATATACACACACACATATATATATATATACATACATACATACATACATACATACATACATATATATATATGTATATAATGAAAAACCCAAAAGTTGTGATTTGATATTAATGCCTTATTTTACTGCAACAGAGAAAGTTGGAAGTCAATGCTTCTTTCTTTCTTTCTTTCTTTCTTTCTTTCTTTCTTTCTTTCTTTCTTTCTTTCTTTCTTTCTTTCTTTTTTCTTACCCTTCCTCACCAACACCTAAAGAATCTACTGATTTTTGGCTGGCTACATAGGAGGAAAACGATGTTCCTTTATGGAAAATCTTGTTTCGTTTGTATTTAAAATGGGTGTAAAAAGCTCTATAGCAGAGGTGTCAAGCTCAATTTCATTGAGAGGGCTGTGTTTGACCTCAGGGACTGGGATGGGTGTGGCCAGTTTGACATCACTCGTGTTGGGTGTCTGTTTAGCGCTCTGCCAGCTAAAATGGGCTCCCAAGCTCTGTTTTCAGCTGTGACAACTCTTGCCACCCTCTGCCAGTAAAAACGTGGCTCGGGGAGGGCGTGCGTGGTACCCTGAGCTCCGTTTTTACTGGCAGAGGGAGATAGGAGGCAGTTGCAGCCAAAAATGGAGACTGAGAGGGCCCTGCGCAGCCCTCCCAAGCTCCATTTTCTGTGACAGAGGCACCATGGCAGAAGCGGGTTGTTCCTTGTTCAGCCTGGATTGGGCAAACTGGTAGTAGTGGTGGCGGGATGCTCCGCCCACCTGCCCAGACTGTGCAGAAGTGGGAGCACACCCGAACCAGTAATAAAAAAAATTGGCATCCCACCACTGCACCACGGGCTGATTCTTTGCTGTTCCTAGCGTGACCCTCGTGGGCCAGATCTAAGCACACTAGAGGCTGTATCCAGCCCCGGGACCTTGTATTCTGCTCGATAGGCTATAGACATTGTAAATGGAAACAGGTGTAATATTTTTATTGGAGTGGCTGCCTTACTTTTCGTGCATGAACATAAAATCTCTTTGACATAAGCTCAGCATATAAAGATTACATCAATATGTCCATGCGATTTGCTTGGTAACAGTATAGGAGCTGTTTAGCATTGACTTCTTCAGATAAGTATCTCAGGAGCTTTTGAAAGCTGTCACACAAGGAAGCTATTTTAAACATATTCCAGGATCTATGACTGACAGGAGCTATCTTCATTTTTTTGGGTGGTGGTAAAAAAAGGAATCACTCGCAAACAAACTGAATTGCAGATAAGAACGATGTTGTGTTGAATAAGTTACACAAAAAATAAAGGCTCTTTTGAATTAAACTCAACTGTTGATGCTTACCTAGACAAATCCATGCGGTTTTCTCGCAACACTGTCTTTTTCCAAGGTATTTTGACAACATCTTAGTCAGTGGTGGGATTCAAATAATTTAACAACTGATTCTCTGCCCTAATGACCAGTTGGGTAGGCAGGGCTCGGTGGTCCTATGACCGGGTGGGCGTGGCCAGCTCAACGTCACTCAGGTCGATGGGCGCTTTGCCTTAGCTGTTACAATGTAATAAGGGTTAACCGGAGAGGTAGTTTCTGTAAGCAGGGTAATAAAGATTAGGCTAGAAACAACACCAGAATGTTTCTTTCCTGCCTTCCTTACAGCATTAGCCCTGTAAAGTGAGGAAAAAAACAAAATGAGATTTCTTCCAACAACCGGTTCTCCAAACTCCTTAGAAAGTTAACAATTGGTTCTCCTGAATAGGTACAAACTGGCTGAATCCCACCACTGATCTTAGCCTTTTATGTCTCTGAGATTTCCTAAGTGGTCTCTTATCCAACGACTAATCAAGACTGACCCTGTTTGGCTTTTGAGATAAATTAAGGTCAGTTGGTCAAGGGCATAAAAGGTACAAAGATGTGTATTATTATCATCTTTCCCTCCCCAATTACTTATCACTTGTTGTGAGTCATTGAAAGCTTCCATCTCATCATCATTGCCACCTTCCAATTCCTCATGAAATAATCTGCATTTATTGTATCTTCTGTATTTACAACTACACTAGCACAAAAACCTATTGAATATTATCATAGTCAATCAATGCTCCTCATCTTTTTTTCTACCTGGTCAATTGGAGAATGCAAAAAAAAAAAAAAAAAGCTTTATAATCACTTTAGCTCCATCAAGTAGTCCTGTGGTGAAATTCAATTTTTTTAACTACCGGTTCTGTGAGTGTGGCTTGGTGGGCCTGGCAGGGGGAAGGATACTGTAAAATCTCCATTCCCACCCGAGCTAGAGGTGGCATTTGCCGGTTCTCTGAACTACTCAAAATTTCCGCTACTGGTTCTCCAGAACCTGTCAGAACCTGCTGAATTTCACCCCTGAAGTAGTCCCTGTGTAAGATTATCTGACTTATGGACAACCCAGACTTACAAATGCACATCCTATTAGTAAACATTAGTAAACATAGTGGATAGCATTCTCCTTCCTCGATCTGATGAAGCACTGAAGCCCCACCGTTTTAATATGCAGCCTGTTTTCAATGGTTTCTGAAAACATAGCACAGTTTCAGCAATTTGTCCGCATGAGGAAGGAGAATAGCATCTACCATTTTTAATAGCGGACAGCCCATTCATAAGTACGAGTTCCACTAACCCATAAATTTGAGTTAAAGATAGAGTTAGGGATGGAGTCTGCCTGTAGCAAACATTCCATCATTGCTATTCCACACGTAAAATAAATAAATGGCCGGTGCCCAATTCATGTTTTCACTACGTATATTTTCTTTGATCACTTGCAAAGCAAGTTTGATCCTTTGCCAAAAATCTATGCTAGGAGGGAAAACTGTAAGGGAACACAATACACAACCTACACAACTGTAAGGTGGCCAACACAATACAACCAAGCCTTTTTAAGTACAGGTAGTCCTCAACTGACAACTGTTCATTTGAACTGACCGTTCAAAGTTTCAACGGCCCTGGGAAAAGTAACTTACGACCAAGTTTTCAGACTTACGACCCTTGCAGCATCCCCATGGTCATGTGATCAAAATTTAGACGCTTGGCTACTGACTCATATTTACGATGGCTGCAGTATCCCAGGGTCAAGGGATCACTTTTTGCGACCTTCTGACAAGCAAAGTCAGAAGGTTGCAAAACAGGGAAGTCAGAGTCACATAACAAGTGTGGCAAGAAAGGTTATAAAATGGGGCAAACTCACTTAACCAATGTTTCACTTAGCAACGTATGTTTCAGACTCAACTGTGGTCATAAATCAAGGACTACCTGTAATTCACTCTATGCCTGTGTGGAGAAAAGGTGGGTTTAAACTTGCATAGATGGAGGGGGAAGCAAAATTTCCCAAGGTTCCCTGAACAATTAGAGAGCCGAGCAAAAACGTGAAATTGTTTTGCAGGTGTAATTCAATTGGCTCTTCTTCAGTTTAATGAATTCTCCTTATTTCCAGGGATGTGAACTATGAACTTCGAGATCCATTTAATTCCGCAAACTTAAGAGAACCCAACAGTTGGACTCAGGGGTACCTTCATCCATTTCTGCAAATAGCTTTTAAAACCATAATAGATGGCGCCTGAGATTGCTCTGGTGAGAGTGCTGACAACGTTGCCTCATTTCCATTCTCTTTTCTTAGCATCTCCCAAAAAATTCTCACCTGGGGCCACCGTTTTATTTCTGTAATTTATGGATTAAATTTAGAGATACTTTTGCAATGGGCCGACATCCATTTTGCAATTCTGAAGTTACTCCGGGTGAGCTTAACCATCCAGAATTCTCTCTTTTTCATTGTTTAGCACCTAACAATGTCTGCTTCGTTCTCTCCCACTTCGTTCTTTAAAATGGATTTCTGCTAATTCCTTCATCTTCCTTAGCGAATCAGCCTGATTTAGTATTCAGTACTAGAGATGTTCTTCAGAAGAAAAGATCCTGGATATTTGGAAGCAGGGACGTTCGGTCAGGGGAGGCAGGGGAGGCAGAGCGGCACCGCTCTCATCATGAAAATTAGAAAAAAAAGGGAAAAGGGAAAAGGCGCTGAGGAGCCTTCTGCACATGTGGTCGGGAATGGGAGCGCTCCGTGGTCCCCTTCATGTTGACTCAGGAGTCAGGAAGGAGGGGAATGGGACCACGTGTGCAGGAGGCTCGTCTAGCCTCAGCCTCCCTCCTGCGCACGTCCCATTCCCCGCCTTCCTAAGTCAACATGAAGGGGACCGCGGAGTGTGCTCCGTGGTCCCCTTCATGTTGACTTAGGAAGGCGGGGAATGGGACGTGCGCAGGAGGGAAGCTGGAGGGATTGCGGAGGAGGAATCGCGCAGCGTGAGCAGCGGTCCCGCGGAGCACGCTCCACGGTCCCCTTCATGTTGACTCAGGAAGAAGGGGAATTCCCCTCCTTCCTGACTCCTGAGTCAACATGAAGGGGATCGCGGAGCGTGAGCCTCTGTCCCATGGAGCGCGCTCCGTAGTCCCCTTCATGTTGACTTAGGAAGGCAGGGAATGGGACGTACGCAGGAGGGAGGCTGACGTGTTCCCATTCCCCTCCTTCCTGAGTCAACATGAAGGGGACCGCGGCTCACGCTGATGACGTCACCAGCCTCACCAGCCATAAAGCTCACCGCACGTCACTGTTTGGAAGTATACCTGAAGATGCTATCACACCATACAGTTTCCTGCCTCTTATCTTTCATGAACAGTCTGAAACTTTCTTATAAATATTCTCAGTTTTGTAGAGTTATTAAAACATTGAAAACATACAGGATACCCTATGAGCCAATTACTCTTTCCTTCTTTCACAATGAGACAGAGGTCCTTTTTTGAACTGGGGGGTTGCAGCCCACCAGTGGCCAGCAGAGCTGGCAGCAGATTCACACAGTGAGGAGATTGGAGAGGAACATGGGCCAATCCTGGAGTCTAGGGAAGGGTTTGGCGAGTGCCCTGCGTCAGAGGCAGATATGAGGCCAGAGCCATATGTCAGTTATCAGCTGCCTTTGGAGTCAGACATCAGTGAGGCAGACGAACAGCTGGAGCCTGTTCCCAGTGTTTGCATGCGCAGAGTTGCCAGACAAAGGAAACAGCTAAGGAAGAAGGGTTGACTTGGGAGTAAGGCCACAGGTGGACGGTGAATGGCCCCTCCCATAGGGAATAAAAGAGGAGCGAAAGGGGAGTGGAGTTTGCAGGAGAAAATTAGTTCATGCCTGCATTCGTGTCAAGTATTGTACTGCAGCGTCTGAAAGATATATGGCCACTCTCCAAGCCTGATAAAGGTTGGTAATTGTGAACTATCTTGAAAGACTGTGGGCCGGGAGTTTGCTGGAAAGGAATTCACTGTAAATTAAATAAAAGGGGTTTATCGGGACAAGGACTCGGTTTCGTGCTGCTGGGGGGAGTCTAGTTCAGAACATGGGGTTGTATTGTCATTTGGGCTGTTGGTTAAGGCATCAGGCTAATCCTGAACTTGCTTGTCAATATTTTTTCTCATTCCTTCTTTTAAAAAAAATTAAAAATCCTGTTCAATTCATTAACTTCAGGTCTTCAATTAGGAACAGATTTCCAAATAAGTACACTGCTTACCCTGTTGCCCTGAAAATAAGACCTTCCCGGATAATAAGCCCAATTGGGCTTTTGAGCACATGCACTGAAATAATCCCTCCCCCCAAAATAAGGCCTCCCCCAAAATATTTCAACACAGCAGCAGCCATGAAGTGACCATGCTTACCGCCTCCTGCACCTCAAAAATAATTATTTATTTCATGAAAATAAAGCCAAGCGCTTATTTTGGGGGTCAAAAAAAATAAGACCTTGTCTTATTTTCGGGGAAACGCATCACCATATTATCTAATATTGAAAAGGAGTTGCTCTCCCACCTTAGATAGCTAGTAACAGCCTGTAGATATTTATTTAGTCAACATTTGGATGTTTAATGGAACTGTACTCACTCAGATTGCTTTTCTCTCTCTCACTCTTCGTATTTCTAAAATTTTTAAAGTTATCCTAAAATTCCCAGTTGTTTGTCTTATATGTCTACTGTCATTTTTGGCTTTGTGACAATTACAGGAATGAATCATAATGAGAAACTAAATTGCTTTCTCTACTCTCTGCTGCACGGAGAATCTTAACCAATTAGAACTCACTGCTACTAACTTACTTTTTCAGAGGGTTATTATAGAGTTATACAACTACCTGATATATTCTGTAGTCCCTGAGCACTACAATAAGAGTTATTTTCTTTTCTAATTTGCGAGTTATTTGATTGTTAGTCCCCCATTCCAGTTAGAGCCTGTTAACCTCATTTTGTTGCTACTATACTTCTTTAGTAGCATCATACATCATCTATATTTCATAAATTAAGTTTACCTTTAGTGTTCATCCAATGGGGATTATTGTTATTGTCTTCTGCTCTAGGAAATAGCACGGAAGGTATGAGGTAGGAGTTTAAAAATAGAAGCAGCATCCAATTATCATGCTGTTGGATTAGGGGCACTTCATTAAAATTATATCATTTTTAATAGTCACTGGGAGTCAGGTGGTATATGTGTTTCATAAATTATTATGATTCGATCACACAGTCAGCCAGATGTTTAGACTGGATTTGGCACTTTTATCCATCTGTTGAGTCATCCCCAAGGACCTGGGATAGATAGAAGTTGTTGTTTGATGGTGTTAAAGGCATCATCACAAGATGTAAGCTGTTTCAAGTAAAGCTGCCTTTTACAATTGACTAATGGTGATTTTGTCAATGCTGATGGTGTTCTAGTTGGGTTCCAGCTGTTTTGGGATTGCAACAAGGAGCCTATTACTGTTGGTAATATGCCACCACAGTGGTTCTACTTATATTTATAGGTCTTTGTATTTTGTGATTCTATTCTATTCTGTTCTGTTTTGTTCTATTCTGTTTTACACTACTCTATTCTATTCTACTCTACTCTATTCTGACCTCTTATGAGCTTTGGTGGCACAGTGGTTAGAATGCAGTACTGCAGGCTACTTCTGCTGACTGCCAGCTGCCTGCAATTTGTCAGTTCAAATCTTACTAGGCTCAAGGTTGACTCCTTGAATCCATCTTGGACTCAATCTTTTTTAGGTCAGTAAAATGAGAACCCAGATTGTTGGGGATAATATGCTGATTCTGTAAAAACATTTAGAAAGGTCTGTAAAGCACTCTGAAGCAGTATATAAGTGCTATTGCTATTTCTACTCTACTCTACTCTACTCTATTCTTTCCTTCATTCTACTCTACCCTACCCTACCCTACCCCACCCTGTCCCGTCCCGCTCTGTTCTGTTCTGTCTGTTCTGTTCTATCCAGGTACTGCAATGTCCAGTATCCAGACCGTGCAGTGCCTCGTGGTGCCACAGAATAGCCTAAGCACACATTCTGGTGGGAGAAAATTTCCCTAAGGATGGGCTCCCCCATGAGTCCAAAAGCTCAGAAGACTGGTGGTGGATCCTGCAATATTATCCTGCAACACATATATTTCCCTTCATTCTATTACTTTGTCTATTTTTGGCCCCACCAGTTCTTGCTTGCAGACAAGTGGTAGTTCTTGCAGATCTTCCAATTCATGGGTAGTTTGTCATGCCACGGTTTGTAGTCATTCTGTGCCATCTTCTTGCAGTATTATTATAACGGAGGCAGTTATCACCCAGAATATTCATCGGTATAGCCCCTGACATTTAGAGGAATGGTCTGATCACGTGAAATATCTTTATTGCAGTAGCACAATGCATGGATTTTTTTTTCTTGTCTGACGATTGTCTGATTAATATCATGACTTCACAGGTGCTGAGCAACCTAGAAGAGCGCGAAATGTGGCAACGCTAATCTTAAACAGTATCTGAAGATGATGGATTGCTATCTCCCCACCTGGTTACAGGTGCAACAGAAGAAAACCATTCTACACATTTGAGTGAGCAAAGCCCATTTCTGTTATCATCTTGTGAACAAGATGTGTCACAGTTGGCTAAGAGACACAAGTCTTACCTGATGGCGCATGAAAGGAAAGGACTGAGAGCCATCTCACTTCTTTTCTTCCAGAAGGTCAGCAAGGATTATGTCAGGGTTCCAAATAGCATCCAAAAGTAAATCAGAGCCTGAGGCAAAGGATTCCTCAAAGTTCCAATTTATTAAGAGAGCCATGTTGGTACATCTGGGAAAACCTGAATCTGAAAGCTTCCGGGTTTTCCCACCCAGTTGAAAGTTCAAGATCCTGCCCCCCACACCCACAAGTCCATCACATGGTCCAATCTTCCGCTGCCATGCTGGAAGGGTTCCACCCATCCAGTTCCACCCAGGTGCAGAGACAAAGGATGACCTTGGCTTTCTAGAAAGAATGTTATTATGGCTACATATCACCCAACTCCGTATAATCCCCTCTCCCAATTTCCCACAATAGAAAATGAATAGTAGAAAGTGTGGCAGGCCTGAAATCCAAAAGAAAAGATGGCTTGCAGACCTGACAGATTATTCTTCAGTCATGTTTTCATTTAATTAATGGATCCTGAAGACAGGAAATTGCCTGACACACACACACACACACAAAACCCCTTCCATCTTGACCAGTGGTAGTATTCAGCCGGTTCGGGCCAGTTTGGACCAGTTTGGGTGAATTAGTAGTGGCGACCTGTGGGTGTGCCCGCCCGCACACCGTGGCGCTATGCCGTCCTATTTAGCCACGTTTTCTAAGCTGTGTGCGTCCAGGCAAGTCATGTGCATGAGCAAAGCACTTGGGTGGAAGGCACACACGCTCACAAAGTGAGCATGCATGTGCGCGCACTCACCCTTTTGGTGCATGGCAAACCGGTGGTAAAATTATGTGAAACCCACCTCTGATTCTGACCTTTTTCTGCATGTATATTTTCCATAGAGCACAGGTAGTCCTTGACTTATAACCACAGAGCCCAACATCTCTATTTCTAAATGAGTCAGTTGTTAAGTGGGTTTTGCACCATGTTATGACTTTTCTTGCCACAGTTGTTAAGGGAATCTTTGCAGATGTTCAGTTAGTAACCCAGTTGTTAAGTGAATCTGGCTTCCCCATTGACTTTGGTTGTCAGATGGGCGTAAAAGGCAATCGCGTGACCTGGGACACTGCAACTGTCATAAATAAGAGCCAAACATCTGGCACAGTGGTTAGAGTGCAGTACTGCAGGCTACTTCTGCTGACTACCAGCTGCTTGAAATTTGGCAGTTCAAATCCCACCAGGCTCAAGGTTGACTCAGCCTTCCATCCTTCTGAGGTGGGTAAAGTGGGGGGAAATAGACTGACTCTGTAAACTGCTTAGGGAGGGCTGTAAAAGCACTGTGAAGTGGTATATAAGTCTAAGTGCTATTGCTACTGCTATTGTGATTTTGAAGACGAGACTGAGACTATGGGGTTGCTGTGATGGTCGTAGGTATGAAAAACAGTCACAACTCTCTTTTTTCGATACCGTTGTAACTTCGAATGGTCACTAAACAAGCTTTTGTAAGTCAAGGACTACCTGGACTTAGAATGCATTGAATTAAAAAAAAGGAAGTTAATTATTTAAGTCCCAGCTTTTTTGATCTGTGGCTTGGCTCAGACAAGAAACAGATTTATTTCCATCATAAAAATGAAGCTAAATATAGATAAGAGGGAGAAATAGTTTTGTTTAATTAAAATTTAGCACCTTCCTTTGATCTATCTTTGGATGCTAAGACAGATTATAAATCACAGAAGGGTCTTGGTTACATAGAGCATAAATGAACAAAAAGGGCACTGTAGCGTTTGTGTGTGTGTGTGTGTGTGTGAAGATTGAGGGGGAGGTGAATTCAGCAAATCGCTGCGAAGTTACCAACTCAAGGAAGAAAAATTAAAATCTCACCAAACCGTGGCATCAGTTCAGCGCTAAAGAGAAAACAGCTCAAAGTTAAGAAACAGGTCATTTCCTGCCAACTCAAGAAGAAGTGTTACAAATGAAATTACGGTGCTAAAGATAGAAGGGAACTTTCAAATGCTATGCTGAGCAGTTGGACATCTCTTTAAAATGTCTTGACCGCATAGCGACGAATGGGTAAATTTCAATTATTCTATTCTATATCCATTTTCTCTCCCACCCAAATGTAAACTGCTAGAAAAGACAGACAAATGTCAAAATGTGATTTTTTTAGGTGTGACATCTAAAAAACAAACAAAAAACTGCCAAATTGCAGGAAGCCGGTAGCCTGCAGTGCTGCATTCTAAACAAAATGAAATTCAGTGATGAAAAAAGTAAGGTTCTACATTTAGGCAAGAAAAACAAAATGCACAGATACAGTATATGTGGCACCTTGCTCAATAGTAGTAACTGTGAGAGGGATCTTGGAGTCCTAGTGGACAACCATTTAAATAGGAGCCAGAAGTGTGCAGCAGCTGCCAAAAAAGCCAACACAGTTCTAGGCTGCATCAACAGAGGGATAGAATCAAGATCACGTGAAGTGTTAATACCACTTTATAAGGCCTTGGTAAGGCCACACTTGGAATACTGCATTCAGTTTTGGTCACCATGATGTAGAAAAGATGTGGAGACTCTAGAAAGAATGCAGAGAAGAGCAACAAAAAGGATTAGGGGACTGGAGGCTAAAACTTATGAAGAACGGTTGCAGGAACTGGGTATGTCTAGTTTAATGAAAAGAAGGACTAGGGGAGACATGATAGCAGTGTTCCAATATCTCAGGGGATGCCACAAAGAAGAGGGAGTCAAGCTATCCTTCAAAGCACCTGAGGGTAAACAAGAAGCAACGGATGTGAACTAATCAAGGAGGGAAGCAACTTAGAAATAAGGAGAAATTTCCTGACAGTCAGAACAATTAATCAGTGGAACACCTCCAGAAGTTGTGAATGCTCCAACACTCGAGGTTTTTAAGAAGATGTTAGATAACCATTTGTCTGAAGTGGTGTGGTGTTTCTTGCCTAGGCAAGGGGTTGGACTAGAAGATCTCCAAGGTCCCTTCTAACTCTCCTATTCTATTCTATTCTATTCTATTCTATTCTATTCTATTCTATTCTATTCTATTCTATTCTATTCTATTCTATTCTATTCCATTGTATTCTACTCTACTCTACTCTAACCACTGCACCATCGTGGCTTCACCATATATGTGAAACTCCTGGCCCATGGGCTGGATGCGTTATACGCTGGCTACGCCCCCGCCCAGTTTAGCAAAGGGGGAAAAAGTCCCAATACATCACATGACGATGCTGTGATGCCGTGAGTTTGACACCCCTGATATAGACCATAGAGCAGGTATTGCATGTGGCATCTGCCTTGTGTCATCCTTTTCCAATTCCGCAACTATCATTCTGAATATTAATGTGCGGGAAGTGATCTATATTCCTCCGTCACTGGAAAGCTTATTAAGATGAAATGCTCGCCTTTGCTCATCATCAGTCTGTCGCCAAAGTTGAGAACCTTAACTACATCTAGACCCTGTGTTCTAATTTGGAAAAAAAATATTTGCATCAAGAGAAAGAGGGATATCCTGACCTCTCAGAATGCTTAATTCTCTCTCCTTTTTTTTGGCCTTGCTTTCTGTGTGGCTCATTCTTTTTTAAAAAAAAACCACGTTTTTTATTTTTTGTTCTCTATATTCAATTATCCTTTGTTATCCTTTTTTAAATTCATCCTTCTTATACATTTATCATTCCATTTACAGGGTTATAAACATACCATTTGGTTTGCTGTGTTTACCATCCCTTGCATCTTTTCCCTTTCTTTTCTCCCTCCCTCCCTTCTCTACTTTCTTTCTTCCTCTCTCCTTCCCCTTCCTTCTTCCCTTACCACTCCCCTACTCCTCTCTTCCTCTTCTCCTTCCTACCCTCTCTCCTTCTCCCTTCCATCATCCTCTCCTTTATCTCCCTTCCCTCCTCTTCCTCTCATCTTCTCTATGTGGCTCATTCTTGAGGCCTTTGGACCCACATTATATATTCATGATTCTTCCATCCCAACAGACGTCCTTCATCACTCCGTCCATAGATATAACAATGGGAAAAATGCGTTCACATTGTGCTGATGTAATTATACCCGTACTATTAATGGCTGTATCTTTCTCCTAAATCTTACGCGGGCACATCTGGGCAGCCATGGAAGTTAATAAAATTCCTGAATCTTTCTGGTAGCGGGCTGGAATGAATAATGCAACACAATATCCGTTGCTTCCTTATCCGTCCTCCTTTCCTCCTTTGTTTCTTCCGTGGGGCTGTCAAATTTAGTTGTCAGTTCAATGAACCTAAAGTCCAGGTTGGATTATATTAGTCAAATATAATTAATAACCGTCTGACTCGATTGCAGATAAGACCCTTGGAATTGTCTTCGTGGAAATAATGGGAAGCTCCTGGCTTTATAACAACTAATCATTACGATTCCTGCGTTGTTTTAGGCAGTGGGGTATGAATGAATTTCAAGAGAAGGGTCTCGAATTTCATGCATCAGAAGTCCCCTCTCGTTCTGGATGCATATTCTTTACAGTTGCTGCAGAAGTTGATTGAGTGAGCCCTACTGATACTTAAAGTGTGTCTGGATGAATACATAATGCCAATTTGAGCACTTGTGTATGTGTGTGTACATGTATATGTAAAAAAAAAAAAGAAGGTCAGTCAGCCGAAGCACACAAGGGGATTTAAGCTTTCAAGGGACTAAAAGGGATATATTGGAAATATGTGCAGTACAGTGACTACACAGTGAATATACAGCAGTAAGAAAAAGGAAAGAAGAAGCGGAATGTACAGCTTGAAAAAGATGACAGGAAGGTAACAGTGGATAGAGAAAAAGAAAGAGCATTTCAACGTCTTCTTTTCTTTGGTCCTCTTAGACAAAATATATATTCAGACTTAAGCAGAATAAGTGAGAGAAGGAATGGCAGTCTGCATAAACCTAGGCCAATGTTTCCTAACGTCAGCCAGACCTAGGGGCTTCAACTTCCAGAATTCTCCAGTCAGCATGGGTATTCTGTGACTTGAAGTCTACACATCTTAAAGCTGATAAGGTTGAAAAGCACTGGTATAGAGGTTGAGAAACTCTGATTATAGAGGTACATAGGGAGCACCTAGTAAATCTGAATAAGAGCAATTGCATTCAAGGGTCTTGAAAGAGTTAGTGGATGTCTTATCCTCCTCCTCCTCCTCCTCCTCCTCCTCCTCCTCCTCCTCCTCCTCCTCCTCCTCCTCCTTCTCTATTTTATCATCCTCCCCCTCTTCCTTTTTCTGCTTCTGCTTCTTCTCCTCCTTCTCCACTTCCTCATTCTTCTCCTTTTCCTCTATTTCCTCCTCCTCCTCCTCCTTTTCCTTCTTCTGCTTTTCCTCCTCCTCTTCTTTCTTCTGCTTCTCCTTCTCCTCTTCAACCTCCTTCTCCTCCTTCTCCTCCCCTTCTCTGTTTTCTCCTCCTCCTCCTCTCCTTCTCCTCCTCCTCCTTCTTCTGCTTCTCCTTCTCCTCCCCCTCCTCCATCTCCTCCTTCTCTTTCTCTAGTTTCTCCTCCTCCACTTCCTCTCCTCCTCCTCCTCCTCCTCCTCCTCCTTCTGCTTCTGTTTCTCCTTCTCTTTCCCCTCCTCCTTCTTGAATTTGACTAGCCTAAAGTAAAAAAAAAAAGCATTTCAACCAGAGTCTTCTAACTTCACCAGTAAAGCTCATGATCAAGAAGCAAGAATTGCAATTCAGTATCTAGAAACTCATAGATTGGCTCCTACTCCAATTCCCATCCCATGTACCACATTGGCACATTCCAGAAAATTTCCAACTAGCCCTACTTCTGAATTTCACTTGTGAAAATTGAGTCTGATGGCCTTAATTTTAGACAGGTTTTTCTTGGGGTGGGGTTGGGGGTGGCAGAAGTTAATTATTAAAGCCCTCCAAAGAGAAATAAAACTGTAGGGTCATCTTTTTTCATCTTGCAATTTGATTGCCTTAGATAGCGTCTGGTGGATCCAATTTTCTATAACAAACGCCTTTTTGTCACTTGGATATCAAAGGCTGCCTTCACAGTTTTTACAACTGTGCTTCTCATATGAATGTAAAGAGCTATGTGGGGCTGCTACTGCGTTTCCCTGAAAATAAGACAGGGTCTTATTTTCTTTTGACCCCCGAAATAAGCACAAGTGCTTATTTCGGGGGTCAAAAGAAAATAAGACCCTGCCTTATTTTTGGGGAGGACTTATTATTTTTGAGTTGCAGGAGGCGGCGAGCATGGTCACCTCATGGCTCCTGCTGTGTTGTAATATTTTCAGGGAGGGTTTATTTTGGGGGGAGGGCTTATTTTAGCGCATGTGTTCAAAAGCCCGATTGGACTTATTATCCAGGGAGGTCTCACTTTCTGGGAAACAGGGTAAAATATTTAAATTTAATAGCTGGAGCAGAGGGTGTCAGGGTTCCAAGTAATATACCCATAGCAAACCAAACTCTGAGGCAGGTAGATTCCTCAAAGAATAATTTTATTGGATATGTCATATTGGCACAGACTGGTAGAAACCAACTCTGACTATTCCTGTGGTTTTCCCCTAATTAAAAGTAAGTTTTTCACTTTCTCAAAACAATAAGTCACAGGGTCCAATCAGGATACTGTCCAGTTGCTTGTCTTGTCTTGTCTTCTCTTCCCTTTCCCTTTCCTCTCCTCTCCTCTCCTCCCCCATCCCATATTCCCTTCCTTTCTCTTCTCTTCTCCTCTTCCCCTCCCCTCCTCTCCCTCCAAACCACCCTTCCATTCCTTTCTCTTCTCCTCTCTTCTCTTCTCATTTCATCTCATCTCATCTTATTTTACTGTGTTTTAATTGTTCTATGTTTTATGAGGCATGGCACCCAGGGTCACTTGTTGAGATAAGTAGCTATAGAAATCAAATCAGATCAATCAGTAAATTTGATCCCTGGTTCCGAATTCGGAATAAATGGCTACCATTATTGATCATCATATGGCTTCTGATTCTGAATGCTAGAATGTCTTCTGATACACCAGGGATTCTGGAATTCAGAAAGGTTGACCTTCGAAAGGCAGAATGGAAAAAAGCTTCTCTGATTAGAGTGTGTATATGTGTGGGTTTTTTAAAAAAATGAATGGGGGGGGGAATCAATGGTAAAGAGGGAGATTACATGCCTCCGTGTCTGTGTGTCTGGAAGACCATTTAATTTCTGAAGTCTCAAAGGGGCAATCAATTTATTTTAAACTGCATGGGGGAGGGAGGTGGCAGAGAATTAATTAATTCTAAAGGTGTCAATGTATGGATTGAAGGGGGAGGGAGGATCGATACATGCCATGAACGATTGCTGCTGGTTGATTATTGCATTGTGTTATTTATTTATGATCCTTTTTGGGCTGCATTTACTACGGTTTTTGCTTTTCAGTGTTTAAAACTGGATCTGCTTAATATTGCGATTTGCCTACGCTACCTAGAATGAGTTGCAGTTCAGGTTGCAAACTCAATAAATTAAATAAATATTACATGCAGGTAAATCGAGTGAGCCAAAAACAATATTTAGAAACTAGAATTCCCACAGACTTGAGGGCTGTCATAAGTCAGCTCTATTTCTACCACAGCCCAGCATGCCTCCTTGATAATATTTCAAGAAAAGCAGACTTGAGATTGGTCTATGCCAATGTAATTTCTCATATGAAACCTTCCTGGCTAGAGGGGTTTTCAACAGCCAAAACTTTCCAAGTAGGGAAGGGCGAACTTGTTAAGTGATCTGGGCAGGATTTGTATACCAGCATATTATCTACAGTACTCTGGATTATTGCTCCATTACACTACAACTGCTGAGAAGAGCCACAAAGATGATTAGGGGACTGGAGAGTAAAACATAGATAGGACAGCTGCTGGAATTGGGTATGTCTAGTTTAATGAAAGGGACGCGATAGCTCAGTGGCTAAGATACTGAGCTTGTCAATCAGAAAGGTTGGCAGTTTGATGGTTCGAAACCCTAGTGCTGCATAATGGAGTGAGCTCCTGTTACTTGTCCCAGCTTCTGCCAACCTAGCAGTTTGAAAGCGTGTAAACTTGCAAGTAGAAAAAATAGGAACCAACTTTGGTGGGAAGGTAACAGCATTCCGTGTGCCTTCGGTGTTTAGTCGTGCTGGCCACATGACCATGGAGGCATCTTCAGACAGCACTGGCTCTTCAGCTTTGAAACAGAAATGAGCACTGCCCCCTAGAGTCAGGAACGACTAGCACATACTGTATGTGTGAGGGGAACTTTACCTTAGTTTAATGAAAATAAGGATTAGGAAGGATGTGATAGCAGTGCTCCAATATCTGAGGGTCAACCTATTCTCCAAACACCAGAAAGCAAGACAACAAACAATGGATAGAAACTAATCAAGGAGAGAAGCAACCTAGAACTAAGGAGAAACTTCCTAACAGTGAGAACAATTAACCAGTGGAATAACTTGCATTCAGAAGTTGTGGATGTTTCATCATTGGAAGGTTTTAAGAAGAGATTGTCCAACCATTTGCCTGAAACAGTATAGGGTCTCCTGCTTGAGCAGGGGGCTGGACTAGAAGACCTCCAAGGTCCCTTCCAGCTCTATTCTGATTGAAAATGCAGACACTTGGCAACTGCATTATGACAGTTGCGGTGTCCTGAGTTCATTGATTTCCATCAGTGGGAGAAGTCAGATTCGCTTAACAACCCCTCATTCACTTAATAACCACAGTGATTTACTTGTGGCAAGAAAGCTCATAAAATGGGTCAAAACTGACTGAACAACTGTCTTGCTTAGCAATAATAGTTTTGGGCTCAATTGTGTCAGAAGTCGAGGATAAGAAATTGAAGACTTACAGAATGTTGCTGTTTGGTTAAAATCAGGGGTGAAATGCTAGTCGTTCAGACCAGTTCGCCTCAACCAGTAATAAAAATGCTACCTGTTTGCCTCAACAAGTAGTAAAAAAAATGCTACCGGTTTTGCCCAAACCAGTTTTTCCGACGATCAGCTCTGACACGCAATTTATATTAGCTAGAAAGCAGGATTTCTTGCCTTCTATCTAATCTAAATCACGTGGCACAACAGATTCCCCCCCGCTGTTCGCTTACCTTTGCAGGTGCGTCCGCGCAGGTGCGAAAGGTCCTGCACACGTGTGGAGGTGGCATGCGCGAGAAAAAGTGAGCACGCTCACATTGCTACTGAACTGGTAGCAAAGGTAAGTGGATTTCACCCTTGCTTAAAATTCACTCTTGTGTTTCTGAGTTCTATCAAAAGACCTGGGAAATCCGTTGGCTTCCATCCCAATGTCACCCCTGGATGGTTTAAAATTACCAATGATTTCTACCGTATCCAAGTCCCCAAGTTGTTATTAATCAGCTCTATATAATCAGTCAAGTTTCAGTGAAAAGTGTCTTTCTTCATTCATCATAGCAACAGTCTATTGGATAGGGATATTAACATTTCGAGGGCATCTGTCAATTGGTGATTGAACAGGTATTAAAAACTGCAGCATCACTCCCAGTAGTCAGTCACTGCAGAAAAAAAAAAAGCAACATTCTTACAAACTTACATTTCCTTTGACATGCCAGCTGATGCTACAGGCTGGCATTTTCCAAGAGGAAGAGCAATTATTTATTTATTTTTATTTATTTATTTCATCAAGCATGTGTAAGAGAACAGATATAAGTGTAAACACGTTGATGAGTACAGGAAATGTATACGAATAAATGGGGACAGTAGGACAGGGACGGTAGGCACGTTGGTGCGCTTATGCACACCCCCCTAGGGACTTCTTAGGAATAGGGTGAGGTCAACAGTAGACAGTTTAAGGTTAAAGTTATGGGGGTTTGGGGAAGAAACCACAAAGTCAGGTAGTGCATTCCAGGTGTTGACCACTCTGTTGCTGAAGTTGTATTTTCTGCAATCGAGTTTGGAGCAGTTTACCTTGAGTTTGTATCTCTTGTGTGCTCATGTATTGTTGCGGTTGAAGCTGAAGTAGTCATTGACAGGGAGGGCATTTTAGCAGATAATTTTATGTACTACGCTTAGGTCAGACCGAAGGCGGCATAGTTCTAAGTTGTCTAAGCCCAAAATTTCAAGCCTGGTGGTATAAGGGATTCTGTTGTGAGCAGAGGTTTGGAGCAGGGACGTGCGGTCAGGGGAGGCAGGGGAGGCAGAGCCTCACTTCTCATCATGAAATAATAATATATAATAATAATATCCACGAGGGAGTTTCATATATATAAGAGGAAGAGGAGGGAGGAGGAGGAGCACGCGTGGGGCGGTGCCAGCTGGGCAACCGGCAGAGGCAGGAAGGTTCTCGGAAGCACCAATAACCTTCCTGCCTCCGCTGTACTTTGCGCGCTCCTCGCAACTGCAATAGACGTCCAGAAGTGGCAGGGGTTTGATGACATCACCGCAGCTGCCATGTGCGGACGTACGGAGGTAGCCAGAGTGGCGCCGAGTCAGTCCGGCGGACGAGCGATCGAGGATCAGGCTGCCTGATCCTCCATCGCTCGCTCGCTCTTTCATCCGCCCGGACTCCTCGGCGCCACTCTGGTTACCTCCATCCGGCCGCGCCCAGCAGCAACGTCGGCGACGTCATCAAGACGAAGTGGCTTGGAGGCGAAGTGCTTTTCAGTGCGTCTGGCATTTAGGTAGATAGCTGGATGTCCTAAACGCCAGACGCACAGAAAAGCACTGAAAAGCAGCTGCTGTTGGGGATCGCGGAGTGCGAGCCGGGGGAGCGCGCTCAGGAAGGCGGGAATGGGATCACGTGTGCTGGAGGCTGAGGCAGCCTCAGTCTCCAGCACATGTGGTCCCATTCCCCGCCTTCCTGATGATGTCACCAGCCTCCCCAGCCATAAACCTCCCACACGTCACTGGTTTGGAGTACTCTTCTCGTGAAATATCTCTGGACTCGCTCGATTGTGTTAATGTCCGATATGCAGTGCGGCTTCCAGACAGATGAGCTGTATTCGAGAATTGGTCTGGCAAAGTTTTTTTTATGCCCTAGTTTGCAATACAATATTACCAGAGAAGAAGCTTCACAAGTTTCGGTTAATAACTCTTAATGCCTCTTTGGCAATGCTGTTCCAGTGAGCTTACAATTTCTGACTTCAGATGGAAAACGTGGGCGTGGGAGGAAGGACATACCAAAGTAAGCAGATACAGATTGTCTTCGACTTATGAACACAACACTGAGTCCAACGTTTCTGTTGTTAAGTGGGACAGATGTTGAGTTCTGCCCCATTTTCTGACCTTCCTTGCCACATTTGTTAAACGAATCACAGCAATTGTTAATGTTAGTAGCGTGTTTGTTAAACGAATCTGAGCTCCCCCTTGCCTTCGGATGTCAGAAGGTCACAAAAAGGGGATTGCAATTACCTGGGGGCATTGCCACAATTGTAAATACGAGTCAGTTGCCAAGCATCTGAATTTTGATCATGTGACCATGGGGAGGCTGCAATGGTCGTAAGTGTGAAAGCGACTTTTTTCAGGGCTGTTGCAACTTTGAACGGTGGCTAAACTAACTGTTGTAAGTGGAGGACTCCCTACACTGGCATTTGCAGGTTTGGCTGGGGCGAGGAAGGCAAGGAAAGGCAAATGATGACATCTACACCACGGTGGCGCAATTCATACTTTGCTCTTTTGTGTGAGGGTTGTGACATTACATATGGGTATAAAAGAATGGTGGTTTGCATTGCTGATTGTGTGGTGCTGGTTTTATCATTTTAATGAGGGGTCAGCACAGTGGTGGGTTTCAATTTTTTTTAGAACCTCTTCTGTAGGTGTGGCTTGCTTTGTGGGAGTGGCTTGTTGGCCATGTGACTGGGTGGGCGTGGCCAACTTGTAAAATGTGGTGAAATTCACTTAACAACACTCTTGCTTACCCACCAAAATGTTGGCTCAGGAACTCTGGCATTTGAAGCGCTCAAGTCTTAAAGCTGTCAAGTTACAAGACCCTTGCACCCCTAACCCTTTGGAAAAAAAACCCAGGGGTGTTCAAAGTTGACAGCTTTAAGACTTGTGGACTTCAACTCCCAGTATTCCTCCTCTTGCTCTTCATCTTGATGCTGTGCAGACAGATGGAGGGCAGGAGCTGGAACCGGTTCTAAACAGCACTGTAGATTTGTGGAACCTCTTCTATAGAAGAGGTTAGAACTGGCAGGAACCCACCCCTGGGTCAGCAACCTTAAACACTCAAAGAGCAATTTGGATTCGTTTCCCACAGAAAAAAAAAAACACAGGGAGGCACAAAGCCCTTCCCGTGCCTGCCTATTTCCTGAGCAGCCGCAAAACTAGTATATGTAGATGAATTAAACATTCTGTTTTCTTCTGAAACTTTTATTTTCTTGGATTTAACCATGGTTGGCCTACCGGAGGTTTGAAAAGCTCAATAAATCATGTGCCAGTGGGTGTCACACATTGGCGGTTGCGATGCATATTTTGAGCAATAGGGAGCTGCAGCAGAGGGATGAAAGAACCACATGAAGCTGCAGAGCTGCGGGTTGCTGATCCCTGGTTTTAATCATAGCAGCAGATTGTGCAGGTTGCCGGGTGTGAAAGAGCAGCTCCGCACAAGAATGTCCGAATAAACTGATGCATTGCTACTCATGCCTATGCACAGGAATTTTCTCAACTTAATGGTTAGCATGGGCTTGGAGTTAGAGCAGGATGAATGGAATTCAAGGGAGGTTGAGATTACTTCCTTTGCTGCTACATAAGGATTCTAGGCTGATCCCTCTTTTAACCCCACTTTCGGGTTCTGCCAGTTTTTTCCCTACAAGATATCAACAAAGAGATAATTCTTATGTCCGCTTCTGTAGGTCCGTCTTGAAAAACAAATGTTAGAAAAGCTTGGTAAAGACAAATCTGATTTGAGGCATAAATGACCAGACTCAAATTATCCTACTTCAGAAACTAGAAGAATCTCATGATGGGAAAGATGGAAGGAAAGAGAAGAGACAACCAGCAGCAAAGTGAATAGACTAGCAGAGTTGGAAGATACCTTGTTGGTCACCTAGTCCAACCCCCTGATCAAACAGGAGAACCTACACCATTTCTGACAGATGACAACCCAGTCTCATCTTGAAAACCTCCTGTGATGAAGCTCCCACAAGTTCTGCAGGCAACTTCTGTTCCATTATCTGATTGTTCTCACTGTCAGAAAGTCCCTCCTTATTTCCAGGTTGAATCTCTCCTTGATCCATTTCCATCCTTTATTCCTTGTCTGGCCTTCGGGTGCCTTGGAAGATAGCTTGACCCCCTCTCTCTCTGTGACAGCCCCTCAAATATTGAAACACTGCTATCATATCTCCCCTAATCCTTCTCTTCCCTAGACTAGTCATGCCCAGTTCCTGTAACCGTTCTTCATATGTTTTAATCTCCAGTCCCCCCAATCATCTTGGTTGCATTTTTTCTAGAGTCTCAACATCTTTTTATAGTGTGGTGACCAAAACTGGATGCAGTACTCTAGGTGTGGCCTTACTAGGGCTTTATGGAGTGGTATTAGTACCTCACTTGATCTTGATTGTATCCCTCTGTTAATGCAACTTGGGATTGCATTGGCTTTTTTGGCTGCTGGTGCACACTGCTGGCTCATATTTAGCTGGTTGTCCACTAAGACTCCAAGATCCATCTCACAGTCACTGCTATTAAGCCTGGTTTCACCCCGTTTATATATGTGTACTTTTGATTTTTCTTTACTAAGTGTAAATTGACAGATTAGGGCATAAATTGACCGTGATGGTCCCATTCGTTCTTAACAATTGTGACAACAAAGGTCGTAAAGGGGCATAAAATGGGGCAAAACTCACTTAACAACTGTAACGCTTAACCACCAAAATTGAAAGTTGGAACAGTCAACCAATGGTGGATGGACTCAGTGACAGTGGGAATGAGTTCATCACTGTAAGTGCTGAAGGATCTATTTAGGAATAAACTGCCATGGAGAAAATCTATCTACAAGGTCAATAAGAGCAAAAAATGACTTGATTGCCATCATCATCACCACCACCACCACCACCACCATAGGAGTCACAGTGGTGCAGTGACTAGAAAGCAGTATTGCAAGCTAACTCACTGCTCACTGCCAGGAGTTCGATCCTCACCGGCTCAAGGTTGACTCATCCTCCCATCCTTCCGAGGTCTGTAAAATTAGGACGGAGATTGTTGGGGGCAATAGGCTGACTCTATAAACCACTTTAAAAGGGCTGAAAAGTTCTATGGAGTGGAATGTAAGTGTTATTGGTAAATGCTATTGCTATCATCATCATCATCAATCACAGACCAATAGACTGGGTAAGAAGGCCATGCTGCAATTTGCTTCAGAATTTGCCATTCTCTTAAAATGAAGCTTCGGTGTTTCTGCTTTATTCTCAGTGTATTTGAGAATTATTTCTGCACTTCTCTTCATAGTGTCTTTTGAGTTTATTTTTAGAGGTGATAAAGGATGCATTTACTGGTGTTTTTCTGAGGCATCTCTTTCCATCATCCTGAAACCTTCTTGGCTGCTCATAATTCCCAGGATTAAATTCCCAATCTGAACAATTTCTTCCATTGGGCTTTGCCAGAATGGTGGGAAGCCAGAGAAGATACAATGGTTGAGAATCCAATGGCATTACAAAAGGAAAAAAAAAACCATTTCTCTTTCGATTAAAATAACTCCAGAAACACCATCCTCAACTCTTGGGAACTTCACCAGAAATTCTTGGAGGGAGACAAAGAAAGTCAGCAAGCAAATTTTCCATCTGATAAATGGAAAACTGGTGGGAAAATTTCGGGAAAAATTTCTGTGCTGTACTGACTTACAGAATAAAATACTTGGAAGGGACTTTGGAGAAATCTCATCATGGCAAACCTATGGCACAGATGCCACAGGTGGCAAGCAGAGCCCTCTCTGCGGGCATGCCAGCCGTCGCCCCAGCCCAGCTCCACCATACATGCGTGCATGCCTCACACCGGCCAGCTCATCTTCAGGTCTCTACGGGCCATTTTTTGCTCAATTTGCCCCCCCCCCAGTGCCCAGGAGTACTCCATAAGCCTCCTAAAGGCTATGCATGCAATTTTTTGACAAAAAACGGGTGCATTTTCATGAAAAAACAGGTCATTTTTTGCTCGTTTGGGGGGCAACCCCTAGGAGCACTCTGCAAGCCTCATAAAGGCTATTCATGCCTTTTTTCAGGGGGGAGAAACGGGCCCATTTTTGTGAAAAACAGCCCATTTTTGTGAGGTTTGTAGAGTGCATTTTTTAAAAAAACATTTGCCTCATCAAAACCTTGGTGCGTCTTATACTCCGGTGCGTCTTATACTCCGAAAAATATGGTAACTCATATCTTCTTAACTCATGTCAGCCTTACTTTTGCAAGGAAACGTATTCGACTAGAATGTCTGCTGCTGTATAATTAATAGGCCAGAGAGAGACGTTCGATAGGAAACACACTGTGCAAGCTGTTACGCTGTTTTAACTAAAACAGTTATTGCTGTGCAGGGTTTTCACAGAAGGAAAACACAACTAAGTCAGTAGATTTGGAAGATGACCATGAATCCATATTTACCAGAGACCTTAGTGGGCACAGTTTCTAGAGCTCGAAGGAAGCATCTAGTTCAGGGGTGTCCAAACTTGGGAACTTTAAGACTTGTGGACTTCAACTCCCAGAATTCCCCAGCCAGCCTTGCCAAGTTTGGACACCCCTGATCTAGTTTGTCTGGCTTGTGACAACCATGCTCAGAAAATGGGAAGAGGGGGACAAGGTCTATTTTGAGGGGTGGTTTCAGGAGAACCAAAGGATTGTTGATTGACCTTCTGTGGCCTTCAGGCTGAAGTTTTTATCCCTTTACATTCTTTGGCGCTTTTGAGTCAGTCTTCTTCCTGATGATTGCCTGGACATGTCCCTACCGTTTTCTTGGCAAGATTTTAAAAGTGGTTTACCATTGCATGCTTCCTAGGGCTGAGAGATTGAAACTGGCTCAGTCACCCTCTTTCCTATTCAACTACACTGAACTTTCCTCTAAAAACCAAAACTTCTCATATTACATGTCAATTTCTCCCTACTTTCTTTAACTTCCATATACAGATTAACAGAGTTGGAAGGGACCTTGTAGGTCATCTAGTCCAACCTCTCTGCCCAAGCAGACCCTACACAGTTTCTGACAAATAGCAGTCCAATCTCTTCTTGAAAGCCTCCAGTGATGAAGCTCCCACAACTTCTGAAGGCAACTTCTGTTCCATGGGTTGATTGTTCTCACTGTCAGAAAATTTCTCCTTATTTCTAGGTTGAATTTCTCCTTGGTCAGTTTCCATCTATTATTCCTTGTCTGGACCTTCAGGTGTTTTGGAAAATAGCTTGACCCCTCTCCTCTCTGTGACAGCCCCTCAAATATTGGAAGATGCTATCATGTCTCCCCTGGTCTTTCTCTTCACTAGACTAACCATGCCCAGTTCCTGTAACTGTTCTTCATATGTTTAGTCTCCAGTCCCCTAATCATCCTGTTTGTTCTTCTCTGCACTCCTTCTCTTCACTAGACTAGCCATGCCCAGTTCCTGAATGGTTCCTACAAGGTCCCTTCCAACTCTGTTAATCTGTTAATTTTGGACAGTATTCTAGGAAGGATGAATCACTAGTAAATAATATCATGTAAATCAGGATGGTGCACTCCTTTCAAACAGATGCTTTGCAATGGAGCACAGGAAAAAAACATCATTTCTTCAACTCATTCAGACACTTTTTCTCATACTTGTGCGGCTATTTCAGAAGGTGGGAAATAAAAAAGCAAAATAACAGAATAATAGAGTTGGAATAATATAATTGAAAGGGACCTTGGAGGTCTTCTAATTCAACTTCCTGCTCAAGCAGGAAAACCAGTAACCTTACTGTTGTGGTCCAGCAGGATCCGGTTGAGCTGCTGATGGACTTGGATAGCGAGGAACCATATGAGTTTGCCCTGGACGATGTGGAGGACCCTGTGCAAGGTTCAGACTCAGAGCAGGGACCAGAGAGGCTGGTTGGCCACCAGGAGGCACCTGAGGCATGGGGCAGTGGGGAGGATCAAAGGCAGTTTCTCCCTGATGCTAGATTGAGAAGGGCTGAGAAATGGAAGCAGCAACTCCGTAAGCAGACACACAGAAGATGATTAAGCACAGGTGGTTGTGGATTGGCCCCTCCCAAGAGAGATTATAGGTGAGGTGTTGGGAGGGGACATTTGCAGGAAACAACAGTTCAAATTAGTAGTTAAGAAAATCTATGTATTCTAGTCGTCTCTGCGGTGCTTGATTCGAATTATCTGGGTTGCTCTATTGAATGTGAGTTGTCTGGGCCCTCAGCCAAAGGATTTGTTATCTCAGTAATTAAACAGTGGCAAACAGCCACACCTGTGTTCTGGTTTAATCACAGGTGTGCAGAGGGGGGTCAGAACACTTACAGACAAATGGTTGGCCAATCTCTTCTTAAATAGGAAAATACAAATATTTTCTGAGTTGCGTTAGCTTGCAATCAGAAGTGGTATTCAGCCGATTCGGACCTGTTTGCCTGAACCGGTAGGGGGAGACCTGCCCACCCACTGCGGCATGTGCAGAAGGAATACATGCAAGCAAAGTGCATGCACAGAAAGCTGGACGCATGTGTGGAAGGGGCGCATGTGCAGCGAACTGGTGGTAACAAAATGTGAAACCCACCACTGCCCGCAGTGCAGTAGGACCACTCAATTGGTGTGAAGAGATGCTTCCGATATGCTCCTGCACATTGCAAAGGATATATTTTGAAGGATTTGCATAATGTAAATCTGCCTGTAGTTTCCTAGAAAGCATTCCCACAATTCATGCAGTGTTTCATCTTTTTTCATTCTTTATTCATTTTTCCAGGACATGCTTTGCTGTTAAAGCATAACTGCCCAAGCCACCCTGACTAGCCAAAACTGACAATTAAAAAGAAATCACATCTATATTCTCAGCTATTCCATGCTTCTCTGTTTCAAACACGTATAAAACAAAGAACTATCAAATGAGATCTGTTCTGCAGGAAAGCACGAAGAGGACATTTGTCAGAATTTAATAAAGGCAATTCAGAAAGATTGTTTTTGTGTCTCTGAGGTTTGGCCATTTTTTTAAAAAAAATGTTGTTGTACACCACACATTCTTGCTTGAATGTGGCTTATCTCTGAATAGAACCTTTATGTAAGTTCAACTTTCTATCATTTGGAACCTTTCAAATATGTTGAGATTACAGCTACCAAATTTACAAGCTAGAAGTTCAAAAAAGAAATAGATGTTCTCCCAGTTTACACTTGAGGCCCTGCTAGTTCAATTGTAAATCCGTTTTGTACAATTTCCACCATAGTCCGTAGATCCAAATTTCTTGCAAATATGTATTTTATTTTATTTTATTTTTAAAGGCGCTTTGATATCCGGAGCTGAAAGGTGTGTTGCATCATTCAGGAAATTCAAAAGGTCATATTCTGATTAAATTCTGATTGCATTTTGAACCCCAAGAGGCATGGAACAAATTACTTTATGTCAACATTTGCAGGAATAAAATTTTGCACTCTTACAAAATATGCTTACGTGAACATAACATTTCAATAAGTTGAACATACACATGAGGGGGGATCTTCGTAGGCTGAATTCTAGGTGCTGAGAAAAACCTGATACCCAGTGGCTAAGAAAGTCAAGGCCCTTGAAAAGAATGATTTGTATGCTGAAAATGAATAAAAGCCAAGGTGATCGTTTTCCCAGTGGCAATGGATGGCTGTGAAAGTTGGACCATAAGGAAGGCTGAGTGCGAAAGAATGGAGGTTTTTGAACTCTGGTGCTGGAGAAGACTCCTGCAAGTCCCTTGGACTGCAAGGTGATCCAACCGGTCAGTCCTGGAGGAGATCAACCCTGACTGCTCTTGAGAAGTTCTCCTACTTTTCCATTTCCTACTCGCCTTTCCTTAAAACAACTTTTGAAGAAAGCTTATTGACCCTATGGCAGGATCCAGAAGGAATGAAGGCAAATAGATGTGTCCCAGGATCGTGCTCCAGGATCCAATTTGGGTCCGTCACCGAGACCAGAGGTTCAATCTTCTGAGCTGTCAGACTTTGGTCGTTGCAAACGAGTTGGGAAGTATGCAAGTGGCAATCAAATGACCACAAGATGTTACAGCGGTCTTAAGTCTTCAGGTCTTTAAGACTGGTTGCAAAGCTTTTTTAAAAAATATTGTCACTAAATAAATCATTTGGTGAGCAAGGACTACCTATAGACATATGAAGCTGTTGGGAATTGGCAGTACGTGGAGTTTATAAATAACGGAATTGGTTTTTAAAAAGTTAATATTTGACACGCATCCAGGAACTTGCAAAGAGGAAGAAAAGTTGGCTAACATGTGGCTAGATGTTCAGTTTAACATCAACATCTCCAGAAGTTTCAGAAGTAGTGTAGCTTTGATGGCTTTCTCTTATGGAGAATGTGCATCTTTGCTTTCATTTCCTTCAATGCAGCAATGTTCTTTTTGTGCTCGGGTTCGAAGAACTATTGTATTGGCCTCCCCCCCCGCCCACCTTCTTTTATTTTGAATTGTTACAAAAAAGAGTAAATTTTTTTTGGTTCCAGCCAAAAAAGATTTCCACAAACTTTCGTCCCCTTTTCTTTATTTATAGATCAAAGTTGCAGTTCTATCAAACCACAAAGGCATATTCTCAAGTCTTATTGAAGCTGCACAAAACCAGAGGGTTGACCTCATCGTTACAATACAATACAATAGCAGAGTTGAAAGGGACCTTGGAGGTCTTCTAGTCCAACCCCCTGCCTAGGCAGGAAACCCTATATCGTTTCAAACAAATGGTTATCCAACATCTTCTTAAAGACTTCCAGTGTTGGGGCATTCACAACTTCTGGAGGCAAGCTGTTCCACTGATTAATTGTTCTCACTGTCAGGAAGTTTCTCCTCAGTTCTAAGTTGCTTCTCTCCTTGATTAGTTTCCACCCATTGCTTCTTGTCCTGCCCTCAGGTGCCTTGGAGAATAGCTTGACTCTCTTCTTTGTGGCAACCCCTGAGATATTGGAAGACTGCTATCATCTCTCCCCTAGTCCTTCTTTCTATTAAACTAGACATACCCAGTTCCTGCAACCTTTCTTCATACGGAGACGTCTTCGGACAAAGCTGGGTCTTCAGTTTTGAAACGGAAATCAGCACCGCCCCCTAGAGCTGGAAACTACTAGCAATTATGTGCTGGGGAGCCTTTACTTATGTATATGATAGTGAGATGGCCGTTTTCTAGTTGAATTTATTTTTCAGAAGAGTTTTCATTTTCTCAGCGGACAACAGTGTAATGGGAGAGGGGGGGAAAGGAAGAAAATCTTGGAAAATGCCCTTCCACTCTTCTTGAAAAGAAAAGTCCTTCTGAAAAGAAATTGGGACAAAATTGTCAAGTTATTTCTCAACAGGAATCTAAAAAAAAAAAATGCAGGCACCTGTTGTTCTCCATCTTCTATCAGCCGATCCCGGGGGAACTAAAGGGCTTTTATGAACATTGCTTTTCCACATAACATGCTGAAGGGTTGAGACCTTTGAAAATGAAGTCAGTAAAGCTGGGGCCACCTGTTCAGCAGTCGAGGATGGAATGGGTTTCTTCAGAGGATTCCATGTTACTCGAGGCATCTTGCCTTGAAATTGCGATAGGATGAGTAGGAATTTGATGCCCTCTTTCTTTTGATGCTCCGAATTCCTTTCTTTTGATGCTCCTAAAACACTGCATTAACACACAAGAAGAGTCAGGAATAACCAAGATTTCCAGAAGTGGGAGCAGAGGAGATAGGTAGATAGTCTGAAATCAGACCATGATTCAGAAATACCCAAACAAACAACATTCAGACTAATTTGTATCTCATAAAAAGGTATTTAAAGACCTGCATTCTGACAGACGAGCACAATTCAAAGTCTCCTTGAATGGTGACAAAACATTTGCAACCAAATTGCCAAGCTCGGAGCTCAAATCAACAGCCTAACCAAAGAGCTTCCAAGGCAACTCCCACCACAACTGTGCAAGCCACCAGAATAAAAGCCACTAGAGAGCAAACTCCACTCCCACTAGTTTGGGTAATGAAACATCTGCAAAAAAAAACAATCAATTTCAGAGAGCTCTGAAGACCCCTCATTGTTATGGGTAGCTGGTTTTATTCAATATCTGCTGGACTCTCCAAGGATTTCCTAGGGTGATTACCCAACCCAAAACTTTTGCAGCAAAATTCTGCAATTCCCCCCCCCCTGCTTTTTATAACAGGTTGTTTAATTTCATTACCGATTTCCTCTGGTTGTGTTTAAGAGCAATAGGTCTTAGTCTGAATCAGACAGATCTAATTCATGCTTAAAACTCCACCTCAAATCACTTGGCATATCCCAAAATTGAATTATCAGCATATGGAAGTCATCTAACCAGCAATCCTTACAAATACAAAAATTTTGTGTGGCTTTCCACGCTACCCTGCCATATTACAGTTGGTCAGGAATAATGCTTTAGGTAGGTCTCTCTCTGTCTCTCTGTCTCTCTGTCTCTGTCTCTGTCTCTGTCTCTGTCTCTGTCTCTGTCTCTCTCTCTCTCTCTCTCTCTCTCTCTCTCTCTCTCTGTGTCTTTCTGTCTCTGTCTCGCTGTCTCTGTCTCTGTCTCTCTCTCTCGCTCTGTTTCTCTCTCTCTCTCTGTATCTCTCTGTCTCTGTTTCAGTCTCTCTCTGTCTTTGTCTCTCTGTCTCTCTGTCTCTCTGTCTCTCTGTTTCTGTCTCTCCCTCTCTCTCCCTCTCTCTCCCTCTCTCCCTCTCTCCCCCCCCCCTCTCTCTCTCTCTCTCACACACACACACAGAGTGTAATATATAGTTTCCTCCCATTCTGAAGCAAGTCAGAGTTCCGTTTTAGGTTACACTGGAGGCTGAAACAAATATCTGAATGATGTGAGGGATCTATTTTAATCCTGTCAGAAATAACGAATAAAATCAGGGACAAACCAGAAGAGTTTAAATAAGCCTGAGATGGCTTCTTTATCTGTTCTGGGTTGGTTTAATCCTGAAATACTTTATGGTTACATTTTTGCATCCCTCATGTCTATATTTCAGTTGTACGCTATAAATGTTGGAGTGGAGAGGAAGCTAAGACCACATCTCTCCTCCAGAACCAGGTGTTTAGTTTTATTATTTTTGTAAGTTTAATGTGTTTTTATATTTATAATTGTTTTGATAGTTGTATATTCTATCATACCGCAAGCCATACAGAGTTGCCTTGTACCATGAGATATGTGGCAAATAAAATTATTTGCCACATATCTCATGGTACATTAATATCATTAATAATAATAAATATTGTAGGAAAAATTGTTGGGGTATAGCAGAGAGACAAGCATGGAAAATTGGCATCTATATCCAGCCAGCCAGCCAATCATCCATTTTCCAGTGGTGGGATTCAAATAATTTAACAAATGGTTCTCTGCCCTAATGAGGGCTGGGTGGGTGTGGCCATGGTGGCCAGGGGATGGGACAGGCAGCACTTGGCTCTCCTGCACTCCCTGGGAGCGGAAATGGGTCATGGGGTGGGGGAGGCACGCCATGCCCCATTTTGGGCCTAGTAGGCCTCCCTGCAGCCCCCTGTGAGCAAAAATGGGCCACATGAGTGGGATGCGCCACACCCCCCCGTGCCTGTTTTGGGCCTAGTAGGCGTCTCTGCACTTACATGGGATCCAAAATGGGGGATGTGGGAACTCCTGGAAGAGGCGAGGGAGGAAGGGGCAGGGCCAGCCAGCAATTTAACAATCAGTTCGCCCGAACCAGCTGAATCCTACCATTGCCTGTTTCTCTCTCTCTCTTTTATCCTGGGTAGGCATTTATCCTGCCAAAGGTCTATCATGGATTTGTTCGACTGAATTCACTTCCACCATTGTCTGTCATGGAATCCTTTTTAATCCTACAATAGTTATAGTTCTATATCTGAGAGCCAATTCGGTCTAGTGGTTAAGGCTAGAAGGAGGGAGACAGTGAATCTTGCCTTATTTATGAAAGCCAGTTTGGTGACTTTGGGCCAATCACCTGAAGACTGTGAGTCCTAGTCCCATCTTAGTCATGAAAGCCATCTGGGTGACTTTGGGCCAATCACCAGGAGACTGTGAGTTCTAGTCCTGCCTTAGGTATGAAAGCTGGCTCTGGGTAACTTTGAGTCAGTCACTCTCTCTTAGCCCAATCTACCTCACAGGGTGATGATTGTGGGGAAAATAGGAGGAGAAAGGTGTGCTGGATATTATTTGTAAAAATAATAAAGTAAATAAGTAACTCTACAAATAATGGAAGAAATGGAAAGGAAAAAAACATTGTAGGGAGAAAGGAAAATATGGTTGAGATATAACATGGAAAATTGATGTTTGTGTGTCGGTGAACATAATTCTCTTCTCTGTCTGTCTGTCTGTCTGTCTGTCTGTCTCTGTCTCTCTCTTTCTTTCTCTCTCTCTCTCTGACAGTTAGAGAAGTAATTCCTTATGTTGCCTGCTTTTTCATATTGGAAGACTACATTCCCTTTGTCTATTGACAAGAGCAAACTTTCCCTGCCATGTAAGAACTTCCCCCAGGGAAATTACTGGAAGGTGGTTACTGCTGGAAAACTAATAAAAAAAAGGTAATTTCATGGGAGCAAAGCCCTAATTAATTCCACCCTCCGTGGAAAGGTTTCTGCAATTGTGGCACATATATTAATTCTTCTTAGTTTTTCTTCTCATGATATGGGTTGAAAAGGTCAAAAGATTTTGCTGAAGATCAGCATATTTTTTGTAGTTTGAAGATCTTTGCTTTCCTTCCTTCATACCAACAGCCAGGTAATTAGTGGAATGAAGGCTACCCAGAAGCAGATGATTCTTAGTAATGTTGGCAAAACCAGATTAGATTAATTTGAAACCTGAAGACAAAACTTCTATGGTAGGAAAGGGGCCAATCTTTACCATGGGCATTTCTCTCCGCAGAGGCTCCCGTTGTAATTGTGATCATTTCCCTTATGATTAGAAATGGGTGTGTGCTATAGAATTGGCCCAAGATGCCATACTCTGTAACTTATTAAGGCAGCAAATTTGAATTTATTTGCACATTACGTTTAAAGCACTTTTCTCCCATTGTTTCCAAATCTCAAGGGGTGGCACTTTGCCAAGCTTGGCTGATGTCAGAAGCTAAACAAGATCAGTTCTGGTTACTACTTAGATCTGGGGTGGGAGAGCTATCTGGGAATTCCAGGGCTTTTAGTTAGATTAACAATTGGAAAAGCCTTCCCAGAATAAGGCAAATTACTTCTGTGAGTCTGCTAAGAAAACAGAATGCAGACATTCCTTCAGAGTTGAGTTTTACACCGGATTATTTTGAAGTTTGGGGCCTAAAAACTTAAAATATGAATGTCCTAAAATGGGCTTTGTAAATATGTGTTCAACCACTTAGTGTAAATCTGCCTTTGTTTCCTGATTTTTTTTTTAGGGGGGAGCGAAATGGACATTTTATTATAATTTTAAACTAAAAGTCGAAAGAAAGCATTCTTTATATCCTTGGAAGAAGAAGTCAGAAGTCCTTCTTTGTATATATTTGTGTTTTCCTTTCTTTTCCTTTCTTTTTTCACACTTCTACCAGTGGTGGGATTCAAATAATTTAACAACTGGTTCTCTGCCCTAATGACTGTCTGGGTGGGTGAGCGTGGCCAGGGAGTCTGACAAGCAGCACTTGGCCTCCTGCAGCCTCTTAGTTCAGGCTGCGGGTGGGGGACCGCCCCGGTGCCCCGTTTTGGGCCTAGCAGTCCTCCCTGCAGCCTCCTGGGAACAAAAATGAGCAGCAGAGGGGGGGGACACTCCTGGAAAAGACACGGCAGGAAGGGATGGGGCCAACCAGCAATTTAACAACCAGTTTGCCTGAACAGGCCCGAACTGGCTGAATCCTACCACTGCTTCTATCCCTATTCACTTTTTACTCTGTATTGTTTATCTTGACGTTTAGTTTATGTTGGTTTTTTTTTATATGTATGCTTTGTAAAGTGTAATAAAATTATCTGAAACAGCAACTATCTACCAAAGAGTATTTTTGCCATTAAAATACAAAAATATTCATGAGAATGTCTGTGTCTTTTTGTTTTAGATCTCATCTATATAAGGAGATGACCAGAGGTGGGTTGCTCTCGGTTTGGCCCGATTGGGTGAACTAGTAGTAGCGGCAGCAGGAAGCTCCACCCAACTGCCCAAACGTTTCTGCGCATGCACACCTACGCAGTACCCGTGCCCCTGAACTGGTAGCAAAAATATTGGCAACAGACCACTATAGATAACCAAGCATGAGCTGGTCTGTACATGTTGGTCAACCATAATTACCATTATATTAATAAAATAACCTTGAGTGAGATCTTAAATCCATAAATTCTCTCTTGCTTTTCTCCTCCAGTAGAGTCAGAAAAGGCTCTTCCGTAGACATTAGGTTCACTTTTCATTGATTCATTCAAACCTAAAGGCATTTAGTAAAAGCCATAATGGTGGCACCGGCTCATGATTTCATTAAGCTAACGATGCAATTTGCGTCAGTTGAGTCACGGTGCCCTGACATGAATGACACAGAGAACATATTTGGCATCATTTACATAATCTCATGCTATGCCTATGACCTTACTTTTACCTTTGCCTCTCTCCCAGATGGTCATATCCAAACCCAAAGCTGCACTTCAGAATAAATCCAGTTTAATTCAGTGTGTCAGCATTGCACTGGAGTTGCTTTAAAGCAGTGTTTCTCAAACTTGGCAACTTTAAGTCCTGTGGACTTCAACTCCCAGAATCCCCCAGCCAGCATAGCTGGCTGGGGAATTCTGGGAGTTGAAGTCCACAGGACTTAAAGTCACCAAGTTTGAGAAACACTGCTTTAAACTAACTAGAGTTATTTTAAGGCCACTTGCTTGGCTTGTGGTTAGTGACAAGCCAGTTTTGGTGGGTGTTTGTTAAAATATTCATGACTGGGAGAGACAAGGTCAGGCAATGGGAGCTTAAAGAGATCTGAGTGTATGCAAAGAATTGAAACAGAAACTTAAGCAGTCTGCTGCTCTGAGAAGTCTGTCTGGGCTTGTCTGCTGATATGAAACTAATTGCTTGTGTTTGCCTGTAATTCTCCTGCCTTGTGCTTACTTGGAAGAACCACCTGTTGGCATTGTACATTTATTCATCTACTCTTATGTATATGAAGAAGTTAATGAATCCAGCTGAATCAGTTATCTGTGTGCGCTTTCTTGATTTGAATTTATGCAACAAACTCTGACAGTGTTGGAATTCAATTCTCTTGAAAATTGTTTCTAGTCACATGAGCAAAGGAAGTGAGAGGGCCAGTGTTAGAGCAGAAATGGGCAACTCTGGCCTCTTTAGGACTGTGGACTTCAACTCCCAGAATTCCATGGAATTCTGGGAGCTAAAGTTCACAGATCGTAAAGGGGACATAATTGCTCACCCCTCAATGCTTTGTTTGCATTTTTTTTCCAGGCTCAGTGCTGAGCAATGATTTAGCATCTCATGCAAATTAGCTCAAGGTGAATATGGCAGTTTTCTCAATTACCCTGAATTATGATATAGCTGCATTCTGTGTCACTGTCAAGTAAATACCATAAAGTGAAAAATAGCTTCCTTTGCTCAGAAACCTTTTTAGAGCTTATGAGATGCAGAGTCCTGAGTTCAATTTTTAGTGAAACATTTCCCATTACTCCCCATTAAAAAGCCCAAATTATAAAAGCAATACTGCCATTTTGAATGACTTGTTGTCAAATAAGGTTCTTGACAAACTTGAACATTGGGCACTATCTAATAAAATGAAATTCAATGGTGAAAAGAGTAAGGTTCTACATTTAGGCAACAAAAATGGAATGCACAGGTACAGTATAGGTGATACCTTGCTCAGTAGTAGTAACTGTGAAAGGGATCTTGGAGTCCTAGTGGACAACCATTTAAATATGAGCCAGCAGTATGCAGCAGCTGCCAAAAAAGCCAACACAGTTCTAGGCTGCATCAACAGAGGGATAGAATCAAGATCACGTGAAGTGTTAATACCACTTTATAATGCCTTGGTAAGGCCACACTTGGAATACTGCATTCAGTTTTGGTCGTCACAATGTAAAAAAGATGTGGAGACTCTAGAAAGAGTGTAGGGAAGACCAACAAAGATGATTAGGGGACTGAAGGCTAAAACATAGGAAGAAGGGTTGCAGGAACTGGGTATGTCTAGTTTAGTGAAAAGAAGGACTAGGGGAGACATGATAGCAGTGTTCCAATATCTCAGGGGCTGCCACAAAGAGGGGGTCAAGCTATTCCCCAAAACACCTGAGGGGAGGACAAGAAGCAATGGGTGGAAACTAAACAAGGAGAGAAGCAACCTAGAACTAAGGAGAAATTTTCTGGCAGTTAGGACAATTAATCAATGGAACAACTTGTCTCCAGAAGTTGTGAATGCCCCAACACTGGAAGTCTTTAAGAAAATGTTGGATAGCCATCTGTCTGAAATGGTATAGGGTTTCCTGCCTAGGCAGGGGGTTGGACTAGAAGACCTCCAAGGTCCCTTCCAACTACTATTGTATTGTATTATTGTAAGGTAGCACAAACCATATTTACTACAGATAGTTCTCAATTTACGGTCATAATTGTGACCAGGATTTTTGGTGCTAAGCTAAGCAGTGATTAAGTGAGTCCTGCCAGATTTGATGACCTTTTTTTCCCCTGGTTGTTAAGTGAATCACTGCAGTTGTTACGTGAATGACACAGTTCTTAAGTGAATCTAACTTCCTCCCTTGACTTAGCTTGTCTGAAGTCAGCTGGGAAAGACATAAGTATCAGTTACATGACCTTGGAATGCTTATGACTAACTGAATGAATGAAAAAAGGACTAGAGATGACATGATAGTATTGGAAGAAAAATCCAGGTCCACTTCCAAGCCGGGAGAAAAGCACTGGAGACAAAGTGGAGGCGGGAGGTTGATTAGAAAAAGGGTCCACTTATTGATGAAGCAAAACGACTAAGCACATATGATTCCTGGCAACTGACTGTATGGAGTTGAGAGTGAGGGTGTCAGGGTACCAAATAGCATCCAAAATTAAATCAGAGTCCAAGGCAAAGTATTGCTCAAAGTTCCAATTTATTAAGAGAGACACGTCTGGGAAAACCCGAACCTGAAAGCTTCCAATCTTCCACTACCATGCTGGCAGTTCCACCCATCCAGTTCCGGTCAGGTGCAGAGGTGAAGAGACAAAAGATGACATTGGCTTCCTAGAAAGAATTTTGTTATGGCTACATAGTATGCAACTTCTTACAACCCCCCTCCCGTTTTCCCACAATAGAAAATGCATAGTAGAACAATAGAAAGTGTGGCAGGCCAAAGATCCAAAAGGAATAGGGCTGCAAGCCTGACAGAGGGGTTTTTTATACTTTCTCTTGGGCTTTGAACTTGAGCTTCCTGTTCCTGTGCAAGAACATGTATTCTATTGGCTGTTGTAGGAGTCATAGCTGGCTCTGTAGGTTGTCTGAGCTAAGTCTGTTTGAAGTTTGGAGGGTGATGCAATGTTCTTAGGACATTGTGCAATGTGATGAGCACTGCTGCTAGATGGTAATGGGTTAATCCCACCTTTGTTCAGACCTTGCTGCAGGGAATAATGGATTGCCAAATCTGAATTTCTAAAGCTGCCCCAGCTCAGGGTAGGGGCAGGGAGCTGAGGCTCTGAGTTTCTGTCTCCTCTTTTAGGGGAAATTTTTTATCCTGCCTTTTAAAGAATATTTCTCAAAATATTTCATTCTTCTAGGAGAGGGTGGGTGCTAACTTGCTACAATAGCATTCTTCCAATATTTGAGGAGAGTCGGTCGACCTAATCTCCAAAACACCTGAAGGCAGAACAAGAAGCAAAGGATGGAAACTAGTCAAAGAGAGATTCAACCTAGAAATAAGAAGAAATTTCCTGACAGAACAATTAAATTAGTCGAACAGTTTGCCTTCAAAAGTTTTGGGTGCTCAATTACTGGAGTTTTTAAAGAAGGAATCGGACAACCACTTGTCTGAAATGATACAGGATCTCCTGCTTGAGCAATGGGTTGGACTAGAGGACCTCCAATGTCCCTTCCAGCTCTGCTTTAATGTTAAATACATGCTTAAATACATACACCAAGCCTCCAAATTTTGATCACATGACCATGGGAATAAGAGGTAATTC
The DNA here is from genome assembly GCF_964273705.1 of Natrix helvetica. Taxonomy (NCBI): domain Eukaryota; kingdom Metazoa; phylum Chordata; class Lepidosauria; order Squamata; family Natricidae; genus Natrix; species Natrix helvetica. Next base: position 10,689,023 of record NC_138550.1, on the reverse strand, counting down.
CCATGGTTTTTTTAAACTACTGTTTCTGTGGGTGTGACTTGGTGGGCGTGGCATGGCTTGGTGGGCGTGGCAGGGGAAGGATACTGTAAAATCTCCATTCCCTCCCCACTCCAAGGGAAGGTTACTGCAAAATCTCCTTTCCCACCTGATCACCTGGGACTCGGGAGGCAGAGAATAAATGGGGTTGGGGCCAGTCAGAGGTGGCATTTACCGGTTCTCCGAATGACTCAAAATTTTCGCTACCGGTTCTCCAGAACTGGCCAGAACCTGCTGAATACCACCTTTGATGGGGATGCTGTGACAGTCATAAGTGGAGATAAAAATGGCACTTTTGTCAGTGCTGTTGTTACTTTACATGGGCGCTAAAAGCAGTTGTAAGTCAATGACTACCTTTATGGCTAAAAGAAACAGACTGGCTGTGTCTGACTTGGTTTGGGGGAAAAGATTTGGAAGTGTGTAGAAGAGGGGTGCCAAACTGGAGCAGCCTGAGCAGGCATTTGGGGCTATGGACAGGCCTGAGCAGCTACCCAGCCTAAAACAATTAGGATAATGAAGCCCCCCCACCCATTAAGGAACTTTTATTCATCTGGGACCATTTGAACCATCTGTCTCCCATTGACCATCTTTGCCTCTTCCCACCATTTGCGCCACTTGGATATCTCTCACTCCCCCCCCCCTTCCTCTGGAGTTACCATCTTGACATTATTACCATCCAAACATTATTTACCATCTATCTATCATCTACTACTTACCATCTTCCGCTGAAGTCACCATCCAGACATTTTTACCATCACTTAACATCTAAACTTTAAGACTCTGGTCCTCATTGAGACCTAGCCCTGCCGGCTATTACCTATCAACTTTGTTTTATCAACACCTTACCCTACTGGGTCTTTCACTATTCAATCAATTTATTCGAGGTTAGACCTGCTCCACCTGCGAGAAGCCCCTCTCTCGCAGGTTTGGCCCCGGGCCCTTTCAAGGTCCAGCCTTGATGACGGGTTTGTGAACCCCGAGAGGTGGAAGAAAAGGAAGCTGAGGGGCTTTTTATCAAAATGTTTTATTGTGTTTTTAGGGGGTTCTAGGAAAGGGAGGGGGGATAACCAGGCCAGGAGGGAAGCCAACGCCAGACGAACAGGTGAGTCTACGAAGGAAGTGAGCAGGGTGAGGGGGGAGAGGGAACAAGTAATTCCAGTAGAGGGTTGTTTTATTACAACGGTCGCGGGGAGGGGGGGATGCGAGGACAAGAAAAGATCGCAAGGTCGGTTGGGAGACCGTGGCTGCTGGCTACGCCCGGTCGTTTGTACCAACCCCCGCAGCCTAGGTGGTCGGGAACTACAGAGCCAGGGCCTTAGGCTGATGCTCTGCAATGCAAGGTCTGTGACCAACAAGGCCCCCCTCATTAACGAGTTGATCTCGGAGGGGGAGCTAGACCTTGCAGGGATAACGGAAACCTGGTTGGGCCACGAGGGTGGTTTACCCCTCGTGGAAATGTGCCCACCGGGTTTCCGTGCATTCCATCAGCCTCGGGCCCTGGGTAAGGGTGGTGGGGTGGCGGTAGTTATACGGGATCGTCTAGAGCCGAGGGAGTTCACTGTTCCTCAGATACCCGGGTGTGAGTCGCTGGGTATGAAATGGGGCCCAGGGAGGCAGTGGGGTCTGCTGATTGTATACTTGGCTCCTCGCTATACGTCAGCGGCCCTGCCCGAGCTCCTCGAGCTGGTCTCGGAGACGGCGGTTGAGATTCCCAGACTCTTGGTTATGGGGGATTTCAACCTGCCGTCGACGGGAGCAGCGTCTGAGGTGGCTCGGGAGTTCATGGCTTCCATGACAGCCATGGGCCTGACCCAACTAATTCAGGGCCCCACACATGAAGGCGGCCACACACTGGACCTTATCTTTGTATCTGAACAGTGGACGAGTGATCTGGGAATAGGGGATTTAGAGATTATGCCCCTGTCATGGTCAGATCACTCATATCTCCGGCTCGACTTCCCTGGCGCTACCCTCCACCGCGAGGAGGCGGAACCAGTATGTTCAAGCTGGTACCGCCCCAAGCACTTGATGGAACCGGATAGGTTCCAGGCGGAGCTTGGGCCGTTACCTGTAGCCCTAACCCGCGCTCGGTCGGAGGACCTAGTCGACGCCTGGAATAGGGCGACGGCGGGGGCCTTAGACCGGGTCGCGCCTCTGCGACCTCTCCTGCGGCAGCGAGCCACCCGGGCCCCTTGGTATACCGAGGAGCTCAGGGTGATGAAGCGCCATAGGAGACGTCTAGAGAGCAGGTGGAGGTCCTCACGCTCCGAATCTGACCGAACACAGGTAAGAGCCTTTTTACGGACTTACCTTGTGGCATTGAAAGCGGCCAAACGTAGGCATTGTGCCGCTCTCATTGAGTCTGCGGATAACCGCCCTGCCGCCCTGTTTAGGGTGACCCGCTCTCTCCTGTTGCAGGAGACGCGGGAGGCGCCCTTGCAGGGAAGAGCAGAGGAGTTTGGAGAATATCTGCAAGACAAAGTCGCTCAGATCCGGAGCGGATGGCCCCCCCCCACTGGTCCGGACGAGCCGACATCAGTGAGTCTTGTGAGTCCACTCTGGGAGGAGTTTGACTCTGTTGCCCCCGAGGATTTAGACGGGTTACGGGGACGGCTACGACCCACCACATGTTCAATGGACCCGTGCCCCTCCTGGTTGGTACTGGCATCCTGGGAGGTGACGCGTAGCTGGCTTCTGGGCCTGGTGAACGCCTCGTTGGGTGAGGGCTTCTTACCGGCTGCCTTGAAAGAGGCGGTGGTGAAGCCCCTGCTCAAGAGGCCTTCACTTGACCCAATGGAGCTAGCTAATTATCGTCCAGTCTCCAACCTTCCCTTTTTAGCGAAGGTTGTTGAGAATGTGGTGGCGCAGCAATTTCCACGGCACCTCGACGAATCCGTATATCTAGATCCACGCCAGTCCGGCTTCCGACCCGGGCACAGCACCGAGACAGCCTTGGTCGCGTTGGTGGATGATCTCTGGAGGGCCAGAGATAGAGGTTGTTCCTCTATCCTGGTCCTATTAGATCTCTCAGCGGCTTTTGATACCATCGACCATGGTATCCTATTGCGCCGGCTGGAGGGGATGGGAGTCGGAGGCACCGTTTTACGGTGGTTCGGCTCCTACCTCTCCGGCCGGATGCAATATGTGTTGACTGGGGGGCAGAGGTCGACCCCGAGGCCACTCTCTTGTGGGGTGCCGCAGGGGTCGGTCCTCTCGCCCCTTTTGTTCAACGCATATGTGAAGCCGCTGGGTGAGATCATCCGTGGCTTTGGGGTTGAGTACCATCTGTACGCTGATGATACGCAGCTGTACATTTCAACCCCAAGCCACCCCAACGAGGCTGTCGAAGTGATGTCCCGGTGTTTGGAAGCCGTCGGGGTCTGGATGGGGGACAACAGACTCAAACTCAACCCCTCCAAGACTGAGTGGCTGTGGCTACCGGCACCTCGGTTCAGCCAGTTAATTCCATCACTGGCCATAGGGGGCGAGCAATTGCCCCCTGTGGAACGGGCGCGCAATTTGGGCGTCCTCCTAGATGCCCGGCTGTCAATGGATGATCATGTGGCAGCCGTGGCAAGGGGGGCGTTCCACCAGGTTCGCCTGGTGCGCCAATTGCGCCCCCTTCTGGACCGCGATGCCCTACGCACAGTCACTCATGCGCTGGTGACGTCTCGCCTGGACTACTGTAACGCTCTCTACATGGGGCTTCCCTTGGGTCGCGCCCGAAGACTGCAGCTAGTCCAGAACGCAGCCGCGCGGGTAGTCATGGGGAGTACTAGGTACTCCCACGTAACACCTCTCCTGCGCGAGCTGCACTGGCTACCTGTGGTCTTTCGGGTGCGGTTCAAGGTTCTGACTACCATCTTTAAAGCGCTCCATGGCATAGGGCCTAGTTACCTGCGGGATCGCATCCTCCCGCACACATCCCTGCGGCCAATCCGCTCTCACAGGGAGGGCCTTCTCCTGGTGCCGTCCACGAGGCAATGCCAACGGGCGACACCGAGGAGTAGGGCCTTCTCTGTGATGGGCCCAACCCTCTGGAATGACCTCCCCCCCGACATTAGAACCACTACTGACCTCCGCTCCTTCCGACAGAAACTGAAGACACACCTGTTCCGACTGGCTGGTTTGGCATAATTTACAACGTCTGCCCCCCTGGCATATACTTTTTACTGGCTTTTAGAGGGATAGTGCATAAATTGTATGATATTTTAAATTCTTATATTGTTTATTTATTAGCTGTACAGTTTTGGCCTATTTTATCCTCCTCCTATGCATACATGTATTTTATTTGGTGTTTTTTAATATGGACTGTACACCGCCCCGAGTCCCTTTCGGGAGAGGGGGCGGTATATAAGTGCTAATAAATGAAATGAAATGAAATGAAATGAAATGGTGGTTCGCGGGTTGGATGCGTCACACGCAGGCCACACTCACTCCATCTCCGCAAAGGGGAAAAATGTTGCGATACTTTCAAACTTTTTTATTAGCATGGCTTGGTAGGCGTGACTTGGTGGTCATGTGACTGGGTGGGTGTGGCTTGGGGGGGTCATGTGATTGTGTGGGCGTGGCCAACTTGACATCATTGCCTGGCCTTTCTTCACCTCAAAGGCCTCAACAAGGTACAATTTCCCTGTCCATTTATTTACTACTTCTGAATATCATAAATACACTTTTTAATCCTATGTATATATGCCATATGTGTACATGCATATATAGAGTGTGTATAGGCACACAAAAAGATACATTATCTACTATATATACTGTATGTATAGGTACACTTACACAGAAACACACAGACACACACAGAGCTCTTCTAAAAATATGCACATTCAACATCACTTTACTGCATTTGGAAAAATAATGCCCAGAGTCAATAATCAATAATAATCAATCAATAATTTTATTTGATTAGCCGCAACCCTCTCCCGAAGGACTCGGGGTGGCGTACAATCAAAACGGATAAAAAATACACATAAGACAAACATATATACAAAAAGAACAGAGACATATACATATGTGCATGGAGGAGAGTTGACTTATAAGTGAAGGACAATTAAAAACCCAATTAAAAAACACAATTAAAAACACAATTTAAAATCCCCTTAAATAAAATTACTAAATTAAAAAACCCATCAGGAGCGTTACGAAGTTATGGTTGAGCCAGGCCAGCTATTTGGAAAAGGTGGGTCTTGAGCTTAACACGGAAGGAGCAGAGGTCAGTAGTGGTCCTAATATCCGGGGGGAGGTCATTCCACAGGGCTGGGCCCGCCACAGAGAAGGCTCTGCTCCTAGGCGCCGCCCCCTGGCACTGTCTGGTGGACGGCACCTGGAGAAGTCCCTCTCTGTGTGAGCGAATTGGTCGTAGGGATGTATGGGGCAGAATACGATCCCGCAGGTAACTAGGTCCTGAGCCATGGAGCGCTTTAAAGATCGTAATCAAGACCTTGAAACGCACTCGATAGACCACAGGAAGCCAGTGCAGCTCGCGCAGGAGAGGTGTCACATGGGAGTACTTAGTACTCCCCATAATCACCCGCGCGGCCGCATTCTGGACCAACTGCAGTCTCCGAGTGCATTTCAAGGGAAGCCCCATGTAGAGAGCGTTACAGTAGTCCAGGCGAGACGTCACCAGCTCATGGGTGACTGTGCGTAGGGCATCCCGGTCCAATAGGGGGCGCAATTGGCGCACCAGGCGAACCTGGTGGAACGCCCCCCTGGCCACGGCTGTCACATGTTCATCCATGGACAGCCTGGCATCCAGGAGGACGCCCAAATTGCGCGCCCGCTCCACGGGGGCGAGTTGAATGCCCCCAATGGCCAGAGATGGAATTATCTGGTTGAACCGGGGAGCCGGAACCCACAGCCACTCCGTCTTGGAAGGGTTGAGCCTGAGTCGGTTGTCATCCATCCAGACCCGTACGGCTTCCACACACCGGGACATCACTTCGACGGCCTTGTTGGGGTGGTTCGGAGTGGAAATGTACAGCTGAGTATCATCAGCGTACAGATGATATCCCACCCCGAAACCACGGATGATCTCACCCAGCGGCTTCATGTATGTGTTGAACAGGAGTGGCGAGAGGACCGACCCCTGTGGCACCCCACAAGTAAGGGGGCTTAGGGTCGACCTCTGCTCCCCTGCCAACACACGTTGCGTCCGGCCGGAGAGGTAGGAGCCGAACCACCGCAAAACGGTGCCCTGGACCCCCAACCCCTCCAGTCGGTGCAACAGGATACCATGGTCGATGGTATCAATAGCCGCCGAGAGGTCTAATAGGACCAGGATAGAGGAACAACCCCTATCTCTGGCCCTCCAGAGATCATCAACTTTCTACCACACATTTAACTATAACTTAGAACATTACACACACCTTCAGATGTTCTTCCCTAGCCTGCATATGACTGTTAGAGCCAGAGATGTCATGGATTGAGTAAAATGTGGTGAAGCTCACTTAACAACACTCTTGTTTAGCAACCAACATTTTGGGCCCAATTGTGGTCAAAAGTCAAGGACTATCTTTGCCACGTGACAGCAACGTGACACCACGTGTTTGACACCCGTTGTGTAGAGAATTCTGTGTGAAACAAATTGTTCCAGTTGCCTGAAAGCTACCAATTTCTGGACTCCAGCAATTGCCTCTCATTTAAAGAGTGCAGCGGACACAAGAGGCAATGAGATGTAATGTAGCTTAGTGGCTGGCTTAGCCAGGCACAGGTGCCTCTCAGATATTCTGAATGATGAACACTTTAAACTTTTCACCATGAAATACAACAGATGTGGTGCTGTAATTGAGAGGCCTCGGGGAAATCCTCTTTCCCCAGAGCGGGCATCTCTAGTGGATACCAGACAGGGGGTCTGGTTTTAATGCTGGGCTAACTTGAAGGGTATGGAATTGTTAACTGATTCCCAGCCAGCTGACTTAATAAGTCTTTTCTTCATTGGATTAGTTCCACGGTAAGGAATGAAGCTTAGGAAGACTCGAGGTTCTCCAAGTCAAAGGAAATTAAGGCTCACTTTAATCATTTTAAAAGAGGGGAATCTCTACAGAGTCAATTGCTTACATTGGTCATTTCACGTCAGCAGCAAAATGGGTAACCTACCTCCAGGGGTGAGATTCAAATAATTTAGCAACCGGTTCTCTGCCCTAATGATTTCTTCCAACAACCAGTTCACCAAACTGCTCAGAAAGTTAACCACCGCTTCTCCCGAAGTGGTGCAAACAGGCTGAATCCCACCACTGCTTACCTCCCATTTTCAGGGAAATATTGTGTGGCTCATTTCAAAGTTGTTTTTTTTAACAAGAGATTGGTCTTGTCTAAATTCCAAGATTGCAACTTTCATTGTATAATGCAGTGTTTGTCGACCTCAGCATTTTTAAGATGGGTGGACTTCAACTCCCAGATTTCCCCAGCCAGCAACGGGAATTCTGGGAGTTGAAGTCCACCCATCTTATGCTTGCTGAGGTCGACAAACATGGGTATAATAAATATCCAGGACTGTTTAAGGTGCTTCCTATACCCTGTGAATGTCTTTGTCATGTCTTCCAAATGAATTGTTGAGTTTATGGCAATTATGTCAGGCCTGTAGTTATGTTCCTTTTAGGATCTTTGGCCTGCCACACTTTCTATTATTTCACTGTGCTGTTTCATTAGTGTAGTAGTTGGGAGTGGGAATAGAAAGGAGTAGAATTGTGGAATGTGCTGTTGTCATTCTTTTCTAGAAGCCCAAGGTCATCTTTTGTCTCCACACCTCTGCACCTGACCGGAACCAGCTGGGTGGAGATGCCAGCGTGGCTGAAGAAGATTGGACCATGTGATGGATTTATGGGTGTGGGGATAAGATCATGAACTTTCAACTGGGTGGAATCCCAGGAAGCTTTTAGATTTGGGATTCCACAGATGTGCCAACATGTCTGTCTTATTAAATTGGAACTTTAAGGATAGCTCTGCCTTGGACTCTGATTTAATTCTGCATGATATTTGGAACGCTGACAAATGATACATTTCCTATTTCCAGAATGCTTTTTTTTATTTTTCAAATGAGCCTACAGTCCTGGGATTTTTTGCTGGTCTCCCATCCAAATATTAACCATATCTGACTCTGCTTAGCTTTTTTTCTTTTAAGAGCCAAGGTTGCCAATTAAGCCTCATTTATTTAACTGTCCAACATCTTATTTGTTGATAGAATCATGGAACTTTATAGACTACTAGAGAAGTCGTTTGCTGCTTGTGTCACTTATGAATATTAAATAGACATCATAAGAATCCCATTAGTGTTCAGTACTAACATTACTTATTTATCGTCAGCAAAAAAGAAAAAAGTTATTTATGCTTGCCAGCTCAGCTGCTGTTGCTACAACTTGGAAGAACCCTGAGTAAATCAGCTGGCTTATGCTGCAGAGCCTGTCCACCACTAATGAACTCCACCAGGAATTTGTTTTACTTAAAAGAATTATATAGAATTTTATTCTCCATTGTCTCTGTGATTTATATCCCATTTATCGATGTAAAGGATGAGAAATGCAGACTAGCTGCTACATTCGTGCAATGGGCTGTCTTGTTAAATCAGTCTCCTTGCTCACCATTTAACCAGTCATTCCTAGGAGGATGGGAAGAGAATTATGGTATTAGTCAAGGAAGGATGATGGGAGGAAGGAGAGCAAAAGGAAAAGGACACTTTTATTTCATGCATTTGTAACTGTGAGGTTGAAACGTATGAAGAATGGTTGCAGGAACTGGGTATGACAAATTTAATGGGGAAAAAAGGTCTAGGGGTGACATGATAGCAGCGTTCCAACATCTAAGGGCCTGCCACAAAGAAGAGGGACTCAAGCTATTCTCCAAAGCACCTGAAAGCAGGACAAGAAGCAATGGGTGGACATTAATCAAGGAGAGAAGCAACCTGGAACTAAGAAGAATATACATAATAGACTTCAGCAAGGCATTCAACAAAGTAGACCACACCCTACTTCGTAAGCTGGAAAAAAGTGGGATAGATAGCTTCACCACCAGATGGATTCACAACTGGCTGACAAACCATACTCAATGAGTAGTCCGTGGAGCGGGCGCGCAATTTGGGCGTCCTCCTGGATGCCAGGCTGTCCATGGATGACCATGTGACAGCCGTGGCCAGGGGGGCGTTCCACCAGGTTCGCCTGGTGCGCCAATTGCGCCCCCTATTGGACCGGGACGCCCTACGCACAGTCACCCATGCGCTGGTGACGTCTCGCCTGGACTACTGTAACGCTCTCTACATGGGGCTTCCCTTGAAATGCACTCGGAGACTGCAGTTGGTCCAGAATGCGGCCGCGCGGGTGATTATGGGGAGTACGAAGTACTCCCATGTGACACCTCTCCTGCGCGAGCTGCACTGGCTTCCTGTGGTCTATCGGGTGCGTTTCAAGGTTTTGATAACTATCTTTAAAGCGCTCCATGGCTCAGGACCTAGTTACTTGCGGGATCGTATTCTGCCCCATACATCCCTGCGACCAATTCGCTCGCACAGAGAGGGACTCCTCCAGGTGCCGTCCACCAGACAGTGTCGAGGGGCGGCACCTAGGAGTAGAGCCTTCTCTGTGGCGGGCCCATCCCTGTGGAATGACCTCCCTCCGGATATTAGGACTACGTCTGACCTCCGTTCCTTCAGAGTTAAGCTCAAGACCCACCTATTCCAAGTAGCTGGCCTGGCTCAACCATGATCCAATTATATCGCTCCTGACGGGTTTTTTATTTATTGGGGTTTTTAAATATTGTGACTTTTTAACTGTTTTAATTGTTAATTGTTTAATTGTTTTTTAGCTATCAGCCTACCTCCTCCTTGTATACGTCTTATATACGTCCTTGTTATATGTATGTCCTGTCCAGATTTGTATTGTATTGTATTGTACTTTGTATTTTATTTGTTTTATTGTACGCCGCCCCGAGTCCTTCGGGAGAGGGTGCGGCTTAGAAATAAATATTCTATTCTATTCTTAATGGATCTAAGTTTACATGGAGAGAAGTAAGCAGTGGGGTACCACAAGGTTCCGTCTTAGGCCAAGTACTCTTCAATATCTTCATAAAATGATTTGGATGAGGGAATAGAAGGGGAACTCACCTAAATTTGCAGATGATACTAAGCTGGCAGGAATAGCTAACATCCTAGAAGGCAGGCTCAAGATCCACATGGATCTTGACAAACTTGAACACTGGGCCCTATCTAACAAAATGAAATTCAGTGTTGAGAAAAGTAAAGTCACCACCACATTATAAAAAAGATGTCGAGACTCTAGAAAAAGTGCAGAGAAGAGCAACCGAGATGATTAGGGGACTGGAGGTGAAAACATACAAAGAATGGTAACAGGAACTGGGCATAGCTAGTTTAGTAAAGAGAAGACCAGGGGAGACATTATAGCAGTGTTCCAATATTTGAGGGGCTGCCACAGAGAGGAAAAGGTCAAGCAATTTTCCAAAGCACCTGAAGGCCAGACAAGGAATAATGGATGGAAACTGACCAAGGAGAGATTCAACCTAGAAACAAGGAGGAACTTTCTGACAGTGAGAGCAATCAACCCATGGAACAGAAGTTGCCTTCGGAAGTTGTGGGAGCTTCATCACTAGAGGCTTTCAAGAAGAGATTGGACTGCCATTTGCCAGAAATAGAGTAGGGTCTCCTGCTTGTGTGTTTGTGTGTGTGTGTGTGTGTGTGTGTGTGTTGGACTAGATGACCTATAAGGTCCCTTCCAGCTCTGTTATTCTGGACTCCTGCAACTGTCTTCTATAACTGCTATACAATCTTGGGAAATGACCTCTCCAGTGTAAGGAGTTGCCAGTGCATACTATTTGTGTCTCCCCATGTGCTCTGAATCACATCTTTCCTTTCAAATACAAAGTGCTATTACTAATTAAAAGCTGAGCTCTGAACATGCCAGCAAATCAGTGCTCAGTCCTTTTGCTCCCAACTTGCCAGCCACTGAGCTTACAACTCCTCTTTCTTAACCTGAACATTTGATGACCTCATCACCTCTTGACCAAGTTACTGCAATGAGCTTCATTGGAAGCTGTTCTTGAAGCTTATTCAGAAACTGATGGTAGCTCAAAATGCAGCAGATTGCTGTTGAACAGCCTAAGTTGAGTCCAAGGTTGTGCAATTGGGTTACCTATAGATTTCCAAAGTTCTTGGTTCAAAATCACAAAACTGCATCTCGCTTATGTCATGCACGGAAATTCTCTGGAGAAAGCAGAATTTGGAAAATTAGTGGTAAAAGGAAACCAGGCCACCAAAGAACATGGCGGTTGGACACCATCAAAGCTGGCCCCAATTGTTAAGCGAATCACTACGGTTCTTAAGTTAGTAACATGGTTCTTAAGTGAATCTGGCTTCCCCATTGACGTTGCTTGTCTGAAGGTTACAAAATGTGATAACATGACCCCAGGAAACTGCAATGGTCATAAATAAGAACCAGTTGCCAAGCATCTGAATTTTAGTCATGTGAAAATGGAGATGTGTGGTAGCCTGCTAGCAGCCAGCGGATCTGACAGCAGATTCAGACACTGAGGAGGTTGGAGGGGAACATGGGCCAGTCCTGGAGTCTGGGAAAGACTCTGATGAGTGCTCTACATCGGAGGCAGAGATGGGGCCAGGGCTGTCTGACAGTTATCAGCTGCCTTCAGAGTCAGACATCAGTGGGGCAGAAGAACAGCTGGAGCCTGTTCCCAGTGTGTGCATACGCAGAGCTGCCAGGAGAATGGAACAGCTAAGGAACAAGTGTTGACTCGTGAGTAAAGCCACAGGTGGAAGGTGAATGGCCCCTCACATATGAAATAAAGAAAAGCGAAAGGGGAGTGGAGTTTGCAGGAGGCAATTAGTTCAATTCATTAGAGTGAAGATCTTTTCCTGACTTCTTGCTAAGTAATTGCTGCTACAAAGTTGTATTTGGAAGATATCGGCCTGGCAGCTCTCCAAGCCTGATAAAGGTAAGGCTGTTGTGAAATCTCATGAAAGACTTTGCTGGGACTTGCTGGAGAGGAATTCATTTTAAATTAAATAAAAGGGGGTTTATTGGGACGAGGAGTCAGCTTCGTTTTTTTAGGAAGCCTAGGTCAGAACCAGATGCTGCAACAGTCCTAGGTGTGAAAAATGATCATAACTCTTTTTTTTTCAATGCTGTTGTAACTTTGAATGAATGAAATGTTGTAAGGACTACCTGTATAGCCTTTTCTGAGGCAGTCTCTGTCCTGTGAAACACACCCTTACACCTAGGATCCAGCAAGTTTCCACACTCCTTCCAGAAAGCTGTAGAGGGTTAACTCTCATACCACCACCTCCCAGTCCCTGGGACAGTGAAATTGGAATTCAGGGATGGCATAGATAAATGGACATGATGGGGTAGGAGCATATTTTTCTTCCTATTTTTTTTTAGTTTCATTATTGCTGTCAGTTGCCTAAAGGTATGTTTTATGAGAAGGGTACCACATAAATCTTGTAAACAAACCAATAAACAAATAAGATAATTATCAAGCGGATGCTGAAAAGTGGGAGAAAAGACCACCTTACAAAGGCACAGCCAGAGGTGAAATCCAGCAGGTTCTGACAAGTTCTGTAGAGCTGGTAGCAGAAACTTTGAGTAGTTTGGAGAACCAGTAATTTTAGGTAGTTCGGAGAACCGGTAGCGGAAATTTTAGGTAGTTCGTAGAACTGGTAGTGGAAATTTTAGGTAGTTCGGAGAACCAGTAGAGGAAATGTTAGATAGTTTGGAGAACCGGTAGCGGAAATTTTAGGTCATTCGGAGAACCGGTAGCAGAAATTTTAAGTAGTTCGGAGAACCGGTAATTTTAGGTAGTTCGGAAAATTGGTAGTGGAAATTTTACCTAGTTCGGAGAACCAGTACTGGAAATTTTAGGTAGTTTGGAGAACTGGTAGCAGAAATTTTAGGTAGTTTGGAGAACTGGTAGCAGAAATTTTAGGTAGTTCGGAGAATCGGTAGCGGAAATTTTAAGTAGTTTGGAGAACCGGTAATTTTAAGTAGTTCAGAGAACCGGTAGCGGAAATTTTAGGTAGTTTGGAGAACCAGTAGAGGAAATTTTAGATAGTTTGGAGAACCGGTAGCGGAAATTTTAGGTAGTTCAGAGAACCAGTAGTAGAAATTTTAGGTAGTTCGGAGAACCAGTAGTAGAAATTTTAGGTAGTTCGGAGAACCAGTAGTAGAAATTTTAGGTAGTTCGGAGAACCAGTACTGGAAATTTTAGGTAGTTCAGAGAACCGGTAGTGGAAATTTTAGGTAGTTCAGAGAACCAGTAGTAGAAATTTTACCTAGTTCGGAGAACCAGTACTGGAAATTTTAGGTAGTTCAGAGAACCGGTAGGTAGTTCGGAGAACCAGTAGTAGTAATTTTGAGTAGTTCGGAGATATTTTGAACATGGACAATTTTCCAATCAGGATTATTACATGATGGCAAAGTCAAGTGGTTTGCCTCTGTTCCCATCCTTGCTGCTTCATGGATTTGTCATTTGGGTACCCATTGGCTCTCTGTATTGGTGTCAGAAGCAGCTACAAAGCTAACCCAAGAGAGCTCTGGATATTTGGGATTTGCCATGACAACCTGGTTGCCCAATTGGCAACCGTAATGCAATCTTCAGGGAGCTTCTTTCATGCCCCATTGGGTCTAGACCCTCGACCTGGCTCAAGGTCCAGCCTTAATTGCATCACTGGGATGAAGGCTAGTTCAGATGGAGTCGATGAAGTCTCCATTAACGGGCTCACCCAATTAGTGCATAGCCCCTAACTACTTGCAGAATCCTTAGGGCCAGTTTCAGACGAGTCCTCATGTAGATGCCGTTAATTGTATTAATTGTGTCTTGCCTTTACTTATTTCCTCTTCCATCTGCAAGCATCATACTTTTGTGGGATGTTTTCCCGCCTCACTGTTTTCCCCAAACGGACAAAATCCAGACAGGAAACTTAACGGCAATCCGCAATCTTGCTCAGTTGTCTACACTGACAGAAGACAGTTCTCCAAAATGTCAGTCTGCAGAGTTCTGTTGTTGTTGTTGTTTCCCCCCCCCCAAAATAACTTGAACAAATTGTGGATTGAACATGGGGCTTTGTTGCGTGCAAGGCAAGTGATCTATTAGTGGTAGACAAGACATTCCCCAGTGCTTCATAACTTAACCTGCAAAACGAAGGTAGCTCTGCCTTGAGAAATAACATTCATCAGATAACGATGAAATGACGCCATCCATTTTGGCAGCACATCTGAAGACCGTGGGGCAATTTCTCGGGATGATGATGCTTTAAGTCATGTGTGTCCAAGGATGCACGTTTCAGCCAGAATATGGAGCCAAACTGTTTCCAATTCAAATCTACATTCTCCATGCACACACACACACACATTCATGAATTTAATCCTCAGTGCTGGAATGTTTTCCTGGTGAGTGTGAACAGCTGGCATCCACTGCAATTTTTGCTGACAGCATTCAGTTGTTCTCCTTTTTCCCTGCATCGGTCAGACAAGGCCCTGCGTCGCTTTGTCTGCTACTGTCTGATATCTCAACTGACACTCTTCCCAATCCTCAGCTGTTCTTCCATTTCACGCCATGGATTGTGCTCGCATTAGATCTAAACTCCTCTTAATAGACATGAAATGAAATAAAAAAATGTCAAGGGGGAATGATCTGTTACCACAGCAACTGATAAAACGAGAGAAATTAGTTTCCTAAAGCTGCCAAGAACTTTGATGGAAAGGTTTTTTTGGGGGATTTTTTAAATCATGCACTTAAATTTACATCTGGGAAGGGATCACAACCACAGCTGAAGAGGGGCTCCTTGTGAATGTTGAAATGTTGAGGGCAGTGGTGCAATTCAGCCAGTTCTATCTGGTTCGGGCGTACTGGTAGCGGTGGTGGCGGGAAGCTCTGCCCACCAGCCCAGACGTCATCACATCCTGTTTTCGACATCCTGCACATGTGCAGAAGGTCCTGTGCATGTGAGGAGGTGGCCCGTGTGAGCGAAGTGAGTGCATGCGTGCGCTCACTCACATTTGCAAACTGGTAGTGAAGGTACCATATTTTTCGGAATATAAGACACACCTTTTTCCCTCAAAAAAGAGGGTGAAAATCTGGGTGCATCTTATACACTGAATACAGCATTTTTTGCCTCCTGAAACCCTGCCCCCTTTGTAAAAATGGCCATGTATAGCCTTTAGGAGGCTTCCATAGTTCTCCTGGGGGCTGGGGAGGGCAAAAATGAGCGAAAGATTCTCTGTGTTTTGCTTGTTTTTGCCCCCCCCCCCAGTTCCCAGGACCACTCTACAAGCCTCCTAAAGGCTACACATGCTCATTTTTGGCAAAAAAATAATAAAAATAGGCCGATGTTTGCAAAAACGAGCCGTTTTTGGGAGTTCTGCAGAGTGCAAAAACGTTCTTTTTAAAATTGCCTCTTCAAAATATTATTGCGTCTCATAGTCCGGCGCATCTTATACTCTGAAAAATACAGTACATTGACTTCACCCCTGTTTGAGGGGGAATATAAGAATAAGAGAGAAAACATCACATTTTACTTAAAGGAATGAGGGATGTAAGGGGTGGAAAAAGGAAAATAAATAAATAAAAATAATAGCATTCTCTTTCCCTCCCCCTTGTCCCATTCCATTGCATGCTTGCTTCTTTCCTGGGGACAAATTCACTTTTGGTATATCAGTGAGAGCATCCATGAAATCACCAGGAGTCAGGCTTGATTTGAAAGACACTTTATCTTTTAACAGGATCACACAGTGCAGGGTTTATTGGCAGGGTTTTTACAGTTGTTCCCATGTCACTGTAAGATCACTGGAACATTCATCCAGTAATTACCGAAGTTCCTAAGGACGCGGGAAGGATCCTATGAAGGACGTTACCCCAAAGGTGCTTTTTTCAGCTCTCCAAGAAGCTTCTTGGATGAGAAGTGAAACGTCTTCAAAGACGTAAGAGTTGTGAACCTAATTTTGCGAAGCTTTTTATCCGGTAACACTGTACTGCTAACTAGAGCATACAAAACCTTTGCCAGACCAATCCTCAAATACAGCTCTTCTGTCTGGAATCCACATTGTATATTGGACATTAACACAATTGAGCGAGTCCAGAGGTATTTCACGAGAAGAGTTCTTCATTCCTCTACCCACAACAGAATACTTTATATCACCAGGCTTGAAATTTTGAGCTTGGCCAACCTAGAACTATATCACCTTCGGTCTGACCTAAGCGTAGTACACAAAATTGTCTGCTACAATGTCCTACCTGTCAATGACTTCTTCAGCTTCAACTTCAATAATACATGGGCAAACAATTGTTACAAACTCAAGGTAAACCGCTCCAAATTCGATTGCAGAAAATACAACTTCAGCAACAGAGTGGTCAACGCCTGGAATTCTCGAACTGATTCCATTGTTACGTCCTCATGTTGTGGTGACCCCCAACCATAAAATTATTTTCGTTGCTACCTCATAACTGTAATTTTGCAATTTTTCCGATAGTCTTAGGCGACCCCTGTGAAAGGGTCGTTCGACTCCCAAAGGGGTCGCGACCCACAGGTTGAGAACCGCTGCTCTAACCTTTTCAGTGAGGAGTTCCTGATGCTCCCTGAAATTGTTTGCCAACATTTGAACACTCATGTCATTTGTTCGGACAGAGGCTTCCCAAGAGCATGAAACAAACTCCTGGTCCCGACAAAAAACCCTTTTATTAATTTACTGTGAATTCTGCTCATTCACATCCAGCAAAGTCTTTCAAGGGAGGATTTACAGTCACGGACCCTATCTGGCTTGGAGAGCTGCTAGGCCGATATCTGCAAAACTTGGCAAGGAGTCTCGGAGAGTCATGAACCAATTAAGTGAACTAATTGTCTCCTGCAAACTCCACTCCCCTTTCGCCCCTCTTTTATTTTCTCTGGGAGGGGCCATTCATTGTCCACTTGTGGCCTTACTACCAAGTCGACCCCTGTTCTTTAGCTGTTTCCTTCGTCTGGCAACTCTGCACATGCACACACTGGGAACAGGCTCCAGCTGTTCATCTGCCCCACTGATGTCTGACTCTGAAGGTAGCTGATAACTGGCATATGGCTCTGCCCCCCTCTCTGCCTCCGACACAGAGCCCTCATCAGGGCTTTCTCCAGACTCCAGGACTGGCCCATGTTCTTCCCCAACCTCCTCACTATCCTAATCTGCTGCCAGCTCTGCTGACTGCTGGTGGGCCACAACACTTACTAGGTAACACCATCAGTGCTAGTGAGTGCAGGTTTTGCTCTCATTTTTTTTAAGAGTAGCTTTTGGGATGTGTTTTTTTTCCTTTAGTAGATTAGGATATTGTTTTCTGCTGATTGTTTGCCTGGTGTTAATCTCTGTTTATCTGGATGTAAGCTGCTGAAAAAGATGCATTTTGATCTTTTGGTTTCCTTCTTAGCTTTTTAATCATCTTTTAAAAAATGTATGTAAATGTGATTTATTCCTATGCATCGATCAAACAGAAAACAACATACACTCCCATTTTTTTCAAACCTCTGCTACAAACCATGTGCTCAGAACAATTAAAAAAAAATGTTCCAAAATTCAAATCCTTTATTTTAATGTTTTAATGTTGTCACTAGAAGTTCACATCAAATTCACATTAATAAGGATATATTTGAACTTTGGGACAGTCAAGGTTGCCTTTCAGGATCTGAATTAGCCAGAAGGTGGAAAGTGAGTGAGGAACTTTGAACAAAATTCTTGCTTTGTAAATCAAACAAACTTTTACGAGGGGGAAAAAAAACCCTGGATGAAGACTGTGCATTGAGCTAAATCAGCACATGATCTCACTCCAGGCAAAAGAGAGAAAAGCCAAAAATGAATTGCAAACATTTTGGTCGCTGCCTCTTATCTGTTCTTTTTATATAGATATAAAATTCCTTTCACATCCTTATGGGTGGTCGGAGTCATCCCCAGCCGTGGTGGCGCAGTGGTTAGAATGCAGCATTGCAGGCGAACTATGCCCACTGCCAGGAGTTCGATTCTGACTGGCTCCAATTTGACTCAGCCTTCCATTCTTGTGAGGTTGGTAAAATGAAGACCCAGACTGTTGAGGGCAAGTTTTCTATTTCTCAGTAGCTGCCTCTTGCCTGTTCTTATAGTCAAAGGATGGCTAAGCTTTTTGTCATCGCGTGCCAAAAGCGTGTGTGCACATGAGACAGTGCAGGTGTGCATGACCACACCCATAATGCAATGGGTGTGCGACGCCCCCTCATGTGCCCCACCCGTGCTCATGCACGCATGACACCGCACGCTACTTCCGTCCCTGCGCATTCATGCGTGACCTCTCACCCCATTTTGGGCTGAGCAGGCCTCCCTGCAGCCTCCTGGGACCAAAAACGGGGCACGTGGGCGCATGCATGACCCTCCCACCCACATGTATGTGCACATTGTCACTGCGTTAATTGGTTTGCTAGCTGCGCTGAAGATTTACTGCGCAGGTCACAGTTCTTATCTGACAATGATTTATTGCGCCTGCACTTACACATTTCTCCTTAACTTTCTCTTCTGATCTTCTGTTCGCCTGCCAAGAGAGGCAGGCACATAGCTCTTGCCAAGATGTAATTAATTCAGTTAGCAAGTTTGTGTTTTTACTTTCTTTTATATTAAAAATGTTTTTATTAGATCTTGCTTCGGGTTTATTTTTGCTTATTCAGAACTATACTGCCAGGGAAAGCCACGACCCATCATTATTAATTACAAAGGTTTAAATTATATTCCTTAATGCACATGACCCCCGTGCTTGTGTGCACAACTCCCGTCTCCCTCATGTGCATGCGCGACAGAGACCTGAAAATTAACTGGCCGGTGGGAGGTGCGTGCGCATGCACAATGGAGCTGAGCTGGGGTGACGTAGAGAGGGCACATGTGCCATAGGTTATAGTACATGATTTCTTGCCCAAAAGATCTATAGCATAAAAAAATCCCTATGGCATAATTACAATAATAATTCTATTGTCAGGCCTGCAGCTATCTTTTCTTTTGGATCTTTGGCCTGCCACACTTTCTATTATTCTGCTATGCATTTTCTATTGTGGGAAAATGGGAGGGAGGATTGTAGGAGTGAGAAGATATGTAGCCATAACAAAATTCTTTCTAGAAAGCCAAGGTCATCCTGCACCTCTGCACCTGACCAGAACTGGATGGGTGGAACTGCCAGCATGGCAGTGGGAGATTGGACCATGTGATGGATTTGTGGCTGTGGGGGCAAGATCTTGAACTTTCAACTGGGTGGGGAAAACCAGGAAGATTTGGGTTTTCCCAGATGTGCCAACATGGCTCTCTTAATAAATTGCAATTTTGAGCAATACTTTGCCTTGGACTCTAATTTACTTTTGGATGCTATTCAGAACACTGATAACTACAGTAGTATAGGTAATCTGTGGAATTGCTCAGAAATACAGACCGGGGTTTCATCACAAGATCACGCCAGATATTAGAGAATGGGAAAATATCCCAAAGATGCTTTTTCAAGAGGCAAGTGGACTTTCTTGCTTTTCTTTGAAAACTTTTGAAAAAGAAACTTTGGGACAACCATGAGCTGGGTGAATGAAAATCTCCATAGACAAAGGGAAAATATATTTCTAGGACAGATGGCCGTGTGTCCTCTCTGGTTCTTTGGTTTGACTGTAGGCTGTAGTTCTTTCAACTTTTTACAGCTGTTCTCTTGATGACAGAAAGATAGTCAATAGCTCAGGGACAGAAATTATGCATTGCCTGCAAAATGTAAGAAACAAGGAAGTTGCGCTGTACTGAATCAGATGTTGGCAAGTTGCAGGAGTGGCTGCATGACTGCAGTGGTTCTCCAATGTTTCCCAATCTTTGTGTAAAAAGGGGGCGCAAGATTGTGTGTTTGTAATCCTATTTTGACTTTTTCTTACATTCTGGGAGATATTTTCCCCTCCTCTCTCTATGTAGTGCAATACATGTCAGGCCTGCAGCCATCTTTTCTTTTGGATCTTTGGCCTGCCACACTTTCTATTATTCTACTTTGCATTTTCTATTGTGGGAAAATGGGAGAAGGGATTGTAAGGAGTTAGATGCTAGGTAGCCATAACAAAGTTCTTTCTAGAAAGCCAAGGTCATCCTTTGTCTCTTTACCTGACCGGAACTTGATGGGTGGAACTACCAGCATGGCAGTGGGAGATTGGACCATGTGATGGATTTATGGATGTGGGGGCAAGATCCTGAACTTTCAACTAGGTGAGGAAAACCAGGAAGCTTTCAGATTCGGGTTTCCCCAGATATGTCAACATGGCTCTTTCAATAAATTGGAACTTTGAGCAGTACTTTGCCTTGGACTCTGATTTACTTTTGGATGCTATTTGGAACACTGACAATACAATCTCAAAAATTCCTTGAGAAATGTTTACAATATAGGTCTGTCCTTCTTTTCAACATCTGTTGACCAGACGTTATGGGTGCTCTGACACTGGAGGTTTTTAAGAAGAAACTGGACAACCATTTGTCTGAAATAGTATAGAGTATGGGCTTCCTTGCCTGAGCGGGGGTTGAACTAGAAGACCTCCAAGGTCCCTTCCAACTCTGTTATTCTGTTATTTTCTCCAATGTACAAAGTTGATAGTCATTTGTACACTCAGACTTATAGACATAAACTGTGTCATATACTTGTCCTTCCATCCTTCCATCCTTCCATCCTTCCTTCCTTCCATCCATCCTTCCTTCCTTCCTTCCTTCCTTCCTTCCTTCCTTCCTTCCTTCCTTCCTTCCTTCCTTCCAACCCATCCTTCTCCTCTGACCATCATCTTCTTTCATCTCCCCAGCACAAACCTCTGTTGAGTTTAACCATCAAGAACTTGTTTTTCCCATTCTCCCACACCAAATGTTTTGTGTCACTAAGTGTGACATTGAGTTCAGTGGGTCCTACACTGATGCCATTTCCATGTTCTACCAACATCATTCTTTTTAGCATACAACTGGGATGATGAGATGCCATTACTGATGGTATCTAAGGGCACCACCCAGTATTGTACTGTAGTGATGATAGGAAAAGAACCGTAAAAAATTCTTTAATACTAAGGTTTTTTTAAAAATGCTGTTTTAATGCAATGTAATGCTTCTCTTATGGGGCTTCTCTGATTGAGCTTGTCAATCAGAAGGTCAGCAGTTCAGCGGTTTGGATCCCTAGCACCAGGTAATGGAGTGAGCTCCCGTTACTTGTCCCAGCTTCTGACAACCTAGCAGTTCGAAAGCATGTAAAAAATGCAAGTAGAAAAATAGGGACTGCCTTTGGTGGGAAAGTAACAGTGTTCTGAGTGCTTTTGGCATTTAGTCATGGTAGCCACATGACCATGAAAACGTCTTCGGACAGTGCTGGCTCTTTGGCTTAGAAAAGGAGATGAGCACCACCCCCTAGAGTCGGGAACGACTAGCACACATGTGCGTGGGAACCTTTGCTATTACATTTTTAATGTTTCACTTATCCTTTCATAGTTTTAAGCTTATTCTGTTTGGTTTATTTAGACTTGGGTTGTTTCATTCTTTTTTGCACATTGTCCTGGGAATATAATTGAAGGGCACATACTGATACATCATGTTATGGAGTAAACCTATTGTTGAGCTACAGCCTTTCCTTGAAAAAGTTTAGTGACACCAAGGGGGAAATTCAATTTGAACCAGGGACTCTTTTCATGTACAGTCAAAGATTTTACAATGCAGCAATGTCACCCCTTCTAAGATCCCTGGGCCCTCTTAAAATATCTCCAGTTAAAAGGATCATGGATTAGGTTAATAATCCAGAAAACTGTCATGGTATAGACTGAGAATTTGGTATAAGAAAGTTCCTCGACAATGCAGGGAACCTATAGATATGATGATAGAGCATCAATATAAATTACTCCTATGAGATAGGATTACCTGGCCTGGGCTAAAAGAATCTGTAAAACTAAATAATAGCAAATAGATATAGAAAATTCTATTTTGCTTTCATCTAGTACTAGCTGGATACCTGCTTCATGACGAAACTATGTGATTGGGCTATGTAGGAGAAATTTGGTTCACAATCCGTTGGCTCAGTGGCATTGGTCAATTGAAACACATAAGGGAATATTGCTCCTGCCATCTTGAGTCCCGAAACAGTTCCATAGATGGATGGCGTAGACATTTTGGTGAGATACTGACGTTTAGTATTGTAAGGAGCCCCAGACCACTCCTGAATGAAGGAATGGAATGTCTGCCCGTTTGAACTGAGGTAACGAAAAATGAGACAACTGGCATTTGGAATAGAGTTATTTTCAGGTGGGGAGGGGGAGTAGAACTCCTTAGCATCAGAGCTTGTTAATTACTGTATAAGAAATACTAATGATCTGATGGTCATTTCAAAAAATCCTTTCTCAGCGAGCACCTAGAAGCCAAGAGGAACATTCGTGCCAATTTTCAAGTTTTTATGCTTTACAGATCTGGAGATTTTATACTGGCGTTTATACTGTACATATAGAAGATTTCTGCAGCTTAGATTTAATTGTGTTTGATATTTTGTTGTCACTAGTATGTTGCCATCCTGGATGATTCTCTGTCTGAATAGGGACATAATAACCCAATTTAGTCAGAAGAGTATCTACAGCATTACTGAATCATAGATTAATCAAGTCAACTCTGTTGACACAAGACACATAATAATCATAATCATAAAAGCTGCGGTGGCACAGTGGTTAGAAGAATGCAATACTGCAGGCTAATTCTGCTGACTGACTGTCAGCAGTTCGATCCTGACCAGCTCAAGATTGACTCAGCCTTCAATTTTTCTGAGGTCGGTAAAATGAGGACCCAGATTATTGGGGGGCAATATAGGGGTGAAATCCAGCAGGTTCTGACAGGTTCTGGAGAACCAGTAGCAAAAAATTTGAGTAGTTCGGAGAACCTGCAAATGCCACCTCTGGCTGGCCTCAGAGTGAGGTGGGGTGGGAATGGAGATTTTGTAGTATCATTCCCTTGTCATGCCCACCAAGCCACACCATGCCCACCAAGCCACGCCCACAGAGCCAGTAATTTTTTTAAAAATGAATTTCACCACTGGGGCAATATGCTGATTTTGTAAACTGCTTAAGAGAAGGCCGTAAAACATTATGAAGCGGTATATAAGTCTAAGTGCTATTGCTATCAGGCCAATGAAACACCGAGTATATGTAAAGCTAAGTAAAGGTTAATATTGGTTAGATTTTGTTTTGTGCATTTTAGTAAGGTGACCAACCGTCCTCCTTTAGGGAGGACAGTCCTTCTTTTGTAAGTTCTGTCCTCCCTCGAAAAGTGTCCTCCTACATGTCCTCCTTTTCGATATTTGAAGGCTAATCTGTTGCGCGTTATGTGACATATTTTATTAAACAGTTTTTAATGGTGTTTTTTTTTACTTCATCGCAAGTATATTGAACAGATATTGAATCTTGTGTTGAATTTTTATCTAAAGAAATGCTAGACATTAAAATAGACGACAATTGTCTCTTTGAAGAAATTGGAAGACTGAATGTATATTTAAATTCTGAAAAATTAATACAATGGGAAAATCAACATGTTGAAATTGATAAAAGATGGGTGGATATTTTCAGCCATTTCAAAAATGAACATATTCCATGTGAATATTTATTTATACTTATTCAATTTACGTTGTGCTGCCCTGGAATTAATGGAGCAGTTGAAAGAGTTTTTTTCAATTGCCAATGATTTTTCGACCAGTGAGAAATCGAGATTGAATGTTGATACTCTAGCTGCAGCACTTGCTGTAAAATTCAATATGAAGGATATTTCTTGTTCAGATATTTCCAATATATTGTTAGAAGACGATACATTGACAAAAAATATTAATTCAATGGAAAAGTACTCATTTAAATAATAATTAACAGGCATGTAAGCATAATTACAATATAAAATGTTGGAAATGTTTTTATTATGCATATATCATATTTTAGTGTATTATTGTTGCAATGAATAAAATATTTCTTTTATTTACGATATATTTTTTCCAATTTATTTGTCCTTTTTTTCATTGTAAAAAAGTTGGTCACCTTAATTTTAGAGGCTGTGTAAACCCAGCCTGTGTAGTTAGTTTATGTTTCAGTATTGGGCGAATGCAGAAAACAGGCTAGTTCACCGTCCAAATGTAAAGTGGAAAGTCAAAAGTTGCTTTCATCCACCCTAAAGGCCTCGTCAAAAGCCCCTCAGGAGAAACGTCAAAAGTACGCTGCTGAAATTCAGCCATTTTGCCGCCCGCTTTAAGCAGCCATTTTCCAGCTTGATTTGAGTGTGTGTGTGTGTGTGCGTGTGCGCGCGTGTGTGTTTAAAGTTGGAGGGCTTAAGGGTGAAAATGGGAATGGCTTATTTCCCAATGCCACCATTTTGCTCTCATCCTGATCGGAGATGGGAAGGAAATGAAACTCCTGCTGTGAAAAATTGTTCCTAATTTCGACAATGTAATATTGGAATGCTTGGGATGGGAGGGGGGGCGAGGGGGGGGGAAATGACAAACAGACTGCTGGGGGAGGGGTGCATACAGCTTGCAGCTACCCACCTCCATTGTGTGCCCTCACAGATTTGCAAAAGACCCCCACAGCTGTCGTTGCCTGAAAGTCATTTCCTATATAAACCTAAATAATACACAACACCAATTAATATTAATGAGAGCTTCAGTCACCCCATGCTGAGAAGTGAATATATAGCGCGAGATCCGTGAGTCCATGGAGGAAAATACATTGAAGTAAAGCTGAATATACAGAAGCATAAAGGGTGGCGTTTGTCAGCTCTGCAAACAAATGAAGAAAGTAGCATACTGGAGTGGATGCAGGGGCGCAAGGTTTTGTTTGGAAAGGTGAAGCAGTCTTTCGATCTGACAGGGGATGCAAAATGCAGGTTATGTAAAGGTGAAGGTTCCCCTCGCACATATGTGCTAGTCGTTCCCAACTCTAGGGGGCGGTGCTCATCTTCGTTTGAAAGCCGAAGAGCCAGCGCTGTCCGAAGACATCTCCATGGTCATGCGGCCGGCATAACTAAATGTCGAAGATGCATGGAGCGCTGTTCCCTTCCCACCAAATGTGGTTCCTATTTTTCTACTTGCGTTTTTAATGTGCTTTCAAACTGCTAAGCTGGCAAAAGCTGGGACAAATAATGGGAGCTCACCCTGTTACGCGGTGCTAGGCTTTCGAACCGCTGAACTGCCGACCTTCTGATCGACAAGCTCAGCATCTTAGCCACTGAGCCACTGCGTTCCAAAATGCAGGTTACCTTACGCTACCTGCCCTCAGGATAATTCCCCCCTCCAAAAAGATATCAAAGTAATTCACCAACAGAAAAGTCCAAACACATACTGTACTGCACTGAAAGGTTAATAGCAATAGCACTTATACTTATATACTGCTTCACAGTGCTTTACGGCTCTGTCTAAATGGTTTTACAGAGTCAGTCTCTTGCCCCCAACAATCTGGGTCCTCATTTTACCTACCTCGGAAGGATGGAAGGCTGAGTCGACCTTCTGAGTCAGTCAGGATTGAATTCCTGGTTGTAGGAAGCCTGCAATATTGCATTCTAAACACTGCAACCACCACGGTTTCAAAAAAGATAATTGCTTGATTATGTGCTACCAAGCCAATGTGAACTCTTAACAAAAATAGGCTGACTTTGCAGATTTTCTCCGGGGAGATCTGTCCCCCAACTTGACTTTTCAGGTTTTCAGGTGTACCTATTGCTGCTAGTCATCCTCTTTTTCCCTCTCTCTTCTTTTCTTTCTCTTTCCTGATTGTTAGAATGATTAATCAGTGGAATGGCTTGTCTCCAGAAGTTGTAGGTACTCCATCACTGGATGTTTTTAAGAAGAGATGGGACAATCATTCTATCTGAAATCAAATAGGGTTTCCTACCTGAGCAGGGGGTTGGACTAGAAGACCTCCGAGGTCCCTTCCATCTGTTATTTTGTTCTGGTTACCAAGCACCCTGGATCACATGACCCTGTGGTGACAGTTGTTAAGTGTGGGAATCAGTTGTGAATAACTTTTTTGAGATGTGTTGTAACTTTGAATGATTGCTAAATAAACGATCGCTTAGTAAAAGAGTACCAGTATTCGTGTTGTGTATTTAGTCTAGTTATTCTTATATTATTTATAATATAATGACATATTAAATGTAGTATGTGAGTCTACCCTTTCTAAATGGCAAAGCACAGAAAATCAGTAATTGTTATTTATAAAGTTTTGGAATGGTAATTGCTTTCTTCTTTAACTTATATTAGATTGCTATATGTGTAGGCATTTTTTCTTCTTACATGTAATTTATCTCTATATCTTTCTATCATCTATCAATCATGTATGTATGTATGTATGCATGTGTCTGTTTGTCTGTCCATCTATCCATCTATCCATCTATCCATTATCTATCCATCATCTATCCATCTAATCTATCCATCTATCTTATCCATCTATCATCTATCATCTATCATCGGTCATCTGCCTGCCTGCCTGCCTGCCTGCCTGCCTGCCTGCCTGCCTGCCTGCCTGCCTATCTATCTATCTATCTATCTATCTATCTATCTATCTATCTATCTATCTATCTATCTATCTCTTCCATCCATCATCTATGGAATGGAAACTTTAGCACCCTAATGAGTGGTGTGCCGAAAGAAAAATATTTAGAAGAAAACCTGCAGCAAAATTCTCCTTACTGCATCCCCAACGATATTTTTTAAAGTGCCTGCTTGGTGGAATGCGCAATACACCTTATCTATCTTCGATAAATGTAGAAGCAATTCATTCAATAGACTCTAAAATAACAGTAATCTTAGATGGATTTCTGTGCCTCTTCTCATATTGCCGTTTTCATCTGCTCTTTTATTTCTGTAGCCAACGTGATGCCTTAACATCAAATTGCTTTTTACTAGTAGTCATTGCCAAGTGTTTGAGAACACGTTATAGAGATCGGCAAAATGACTCGCTGCATTACACACACATACCCACCGGTCCCCTTCTGACACCTTTCATAATCTTGGACTATTATTTTTTCAACATACCCCTGTAGTCATCGTGCTATTCTTTTTCAAGGTCAGCAACATTATGCAGAGTGCAAAGAAGGAGTATAACATAGCTAGAGAAAGAGATTCAAGGTAGAAGATGAGAAAAAGACAAGATATCCACTCTGTATCAATACCACATCCATGTATCAATTCACCCATTCCTTTTGTTCTTCACCTCTCTTTTTAAGGAACCTTAGTCAACTAAGATTTCTGTTGTGGTCCACCAGCAGCCACCAGAGCTGGCAGCAGATTTAGACAGTGAGGAGATATATATATATATATATATATATATATATATATATATATATATATATATATATATATATATATATGTGTGTGTGTGTGTGTGTGTGTGTGTGTGTGTGTGTGTGTGTGTGTGTGTGTGTGTGTGTGTGTGTGTGTGTATTTGTGTTACAACCCCTGGTATGCCTAAATATGGGAGGAAGGTCACTACTCCCTCTTTCTGTCCTTCGGCTAATCACAGAAGACCATACAGGCAGAAAACCATATTTTTATTTTTAATGTTGCCTTTTTATATTTGTGTTGTATTTGTACTGATAAATAAATAAAGGGAGACTAGTATAGATCTATTTCGAGCTAATTAGCTATCATCAGCTAGCCATACCCTTACTGGGATTTGAACCTGGGCTGTATTACATATTAGGCAGATGTATTAGCCGCTAATACATCTGAGCCAGGGAATATATATATATATATATATATATATATATATATATATATATATATTTGTTTTCGTAGATTTTCACGGGTGTAGGTATGCTGGTTTTGTTGTATTCGGGTCTTTTCCCGTGTAAGGTTGAGATTGTCTTTGCAACGTTTCGGCAGGATCACACCTGCCATCTTCAAGCTGTGGGCTTAAAAGCTTGAAGATGGCAGGTGTGATCCTGCCGAAACGTTGCAAAGACAATCTCAACCTTACACGGGAAAAGACCCGAATACAACAAAACCAGCATATATATATATATATATATATATATATATATATATATATATATATATATATATATATATATATATATATATATATATATATATATATATATATATATATATATCTAACACATACATTACATGCATTTAGAGAAGGTCAATTGGAGCCTCCATTATGGTCATTTATTTACAAATTGCCACCCATTTACAAAACATTTTAATATTTTTTGCATCATCCCAGTTTTATGGGTTCTTTTATTATTCTGATTTTTATGCTGTCGATGTTGCTAGTCTTATTGCTGCAATTATTTTTATCTTGCTTATGGTGCTGTTTTTCTATCACACTGCCTTCTTTATAATACATATTAATGGATTTGTATATCGTTAAGAGGACTGCAGTTATGGAAGTGGAATAATTAACGAAAAATATGAATACATGTTTTGAGCTAAACACTGCATTGCAAAATCACTCCAGCAAGGAACTGTTTCCCCTCCATAAATTAGTTTACAATGCAAAGAATGAAGGTGGTGTAGTTAAGAAAATTCTCCAACATCCTAGTATCTTGATTATTTATCTTGGTTTAAATATGAGAGTGGACACCTGAAGTATTTGAGCTAAATGTTCTGGCAAGATGATGTATTATTGGTAATAGGGGTGGTATTTCACTTACTTTTCCTACTGGTTCGCAAATATGAATGAGTGCCATCCACCAATGTGCTCGGTCTTCCATGCATGCACTTTGATCCCACGAGTGGCTTGCGTGTAGCCACGTGACTTGAAAAGTGCCTAAACAGGATGGCATAGAGGCAAGGCTCTATTTCCACCACCAGTTCAAGTGTCCGAACTGGCTGAATACAACACCTGGTTGGTACTTAACACTAGATAAACTACCTAGGATGTATAAAGGTAAAGGTTCTCCTTTATGTGCTAGACATTCAAACTCTAGGGGACAGTGCTCATCTCTGTTTCAAAGCCGAAGAGCTAGCGCTCTCCGAAGATGTCTCCGTGGTCATGTGACCAGCATGACTGAATCCCGAAGGGGCACACAACTGTTACCTTCCCATCGAAGGTGGTCCCTATTTTTCTATTTGCATTTTTACATGCTTTTGAACTGCTAGGTTGGCAGAAGCTGGGACAAGTAACGGGAGCTCACTCCATTATATAGCACTAGGGATTCGAACCGCCGAACTTTCTGATCGACAAGCTCAGCGTCTTAGCCACTGAGCCACTGTGCCCCTGGAGTCGGGAACGATTGGCACATATGTGCCAGGGGAACCTTTACCTTTAAGATGTATACATGTCTGTCAAATGAATGTTTGAAATGTAAAAATGAAGAAGTGGCTATGGGGGAATGTGAAAAAAGCAAAAAAAAAACCATTTTGGAGTATGATTCACACAGAAAGTTTTGGAAATGGAGATGGAAATGAAATTGGAATTTTTCCTGGGAGTAATGGAAAAATAATTGGAGAAAAAATTGAAACTTAGTTACCACGTATGTTGACAGCAGCAAGATTATTGCAGATGTAAAAGTGGAAAGACACCTTGGTACCTACCATGAAAGAATGGATGCAGAACTTGATGGAGTTAATACAATACAATAGCAGAGTTGGAAGGGACTTTGGAGGTCTTCTAGTCCAACCCCCTGCCTAGGCAGGAAACCCTATACCGTTTCAGACAAATGGCTATCCAACATCTTCTTAAAGACTTCCAGTGTTGGGGCATTTACGACTTTTGGAGGCGACTCCAAGGTCGCTTCCAACTCTACTATTGTATTGTATTGTATTGTATTGTATTGTATTGTATTGTATTGTATTGTATTGTATTGTATTGTATTGTATTGTATTGTATTGTACAAACAAACAAATAACTCCTGCAATTCTGTATGTGAGCATTGATCTCCCACCCTCCCAATTAACAAGGGTAGAGTTTTTGTAAAAAAATCACTAAATCTTGTGATTTTATTTTTCCAGGGATCTCACCCCCATAATTTTACATGGTTGTCAAACTTTTATGAGTTTGTGGTATTCTTAGCCAAATACGTCATGAGGTTGCATACGAGAATGATGAGATTGTTGTGTAGGATGTTTTGTTTGCATTTTATTTGGGTGGCCTGACTTTGAAGTTGGTCACCCCTGTTTTAAACACACAGGGTTCGATTGTCTATTCATGGATCAGATCGTCAGAATTTTTCACTTTGAAGTTCGGAGACAAGAAGAAAGTAAAGCAGAATACAAATGCACATTTATTTATTGTTTGTTCAAAATGGCATGGTTTTATATAGTTCATCAAAAAGATACATTTTTATGAGATCGTGGTCTTCTTATCCAAACCGTCGCTGCAAGAATAATGAGATTTTGCCAGCATTTTGTCTTGTATTATTTTATTTCATTTGGGTTGCCTGAATATGTCATTAAGGGTATTGACAAAGCTTTGAGCAAAACAGCCTTTCCAAGTAAAACACCCAGGGATGATATTCACTTACCTTCCCTACCGGTTTGCAAATGTGAGCCCACATCCGCACATGCACTCAGTCTTCCGCGCATGTACTTTGGCTAAACAAAAGGGGCCTAAATGGGATGCTGTAGAGCTGGGGAGGGTGGGTGGGGCCATCCACCATTTTCACCACTGGTTTAGGTGAACCGGTCCGAACTGTCAAAATACCGCCACTGAAAACATCCAATTATAGTGACACTTCCTTTCAAAGCATCAGAGCAACCAAGTGGGAGGACAACAGACTCAAGCTTAACCCCTCCAAGACAGAGTGGCTGTGGTTACCGGCACCTCAGTTCAACCAGTTGATTCCATCACTGGCCCTAGGGGGCGAGCAACTGCCCCCTGTGGAACGGGCGTGCAATTTGGGCGTCCTCCTAGATGCCCGGCTGTCGATGGATGACCATGTGGCAGCCGTGGCAAGGGGGGCGCTCCATCAGGTTCGCCTGGTGCACCAATTGCGCCCCCTATTGGACCGGGAAGCCTTACGCACAGTCACTCATGCGCTAGTGACGTCTCGTCTGGACTACTGCAATGCTCTCTACATGGGGCTCCCCTTGAGATACACCCGGAGACTACAGCTGGTTCAGAATGCGGCCGCGCGGGCTATCATTGGGAGTACTAGGTACTCCCACATAACACCTCTCCTGCGCGAGCTGCACTGGCTGCCTGTGGTTTTTCGGGTGCGTTTCAAGGTGCTTATTACCATCTTCAAAGCGCTCCATGGCACAGGACCTAGTTACCTGCGGGATCGCATCCTACCGCATACATCCCTGCGACCAATTCGCTCTCACAGGGAGGGACTCCTCTGGGTGCCGTCCACCAAGCAATGCCAACGGGCGGCGCCTAGGAGTAGAGCCTTCTCTGTGATGGGCCCAACCCTCTGGAATGACCTCCCCCCCGATATTAGAACTACTACTGACTTCCGCTCCTTCCGACAAAAACTTAAGACTCACCTGTTCCAATTAGCCGGCCTGGCCCATCTATAGCTCCATTTTACCTCCTGGCGGATATTTTATCTGGGATAGTTTTTAAGGGTTAATGTATTTTAAATTTTTAAAATTTTAATCTAACTTAAACTAAATTTGTACAGTGAACTATTGTTACCTCCTCCAGCACTATATTTATTCTATATTTATACTATGTATATTTATTGTTCTATTGTTTTAATATGACTGTACACCGCCCCGAGTCTCTTCTGAGAGAGGGGTTGTCTAGAAATTGAATAAAGTTAAGTTAAGTTAAGTTGCTTCCATCTGAGCTGAATGGAGTTTCTGGATAGATGGTGTCCTTGTATGTCACAATACAATACAATACAATAGCAGAGTTGGAAGGGACCTTGGAGGTCTTCTAGTCCAACCCCCTGCCTAGGCAGGAAACCCTATACCATTTCAGACAAATGGCTATCCAACATCTTCTTAAAGACTTCCAGTGTTGGGGCATTCACAACTTCTGGAGGCAACTTCTGTTCCACTGATTAATTGTTCTAACTGTCAGGAAATTTCTCCTCAGTTCTAAGTTGCTTCTCTCCTTGATTAGACAAGATCATGTAAAATGCAGTCCCGTGTGTAAAATATTCTAATTTTTTTCCTCTTCATTTTTAGTATAACAAGGCTAAAAAAGACAACATTTTAACTGACTAATCAGATAACCCAAACAAAGAAATTTACCAAAGAAGATATCTCTTCTCCTCCACGCTTTCCACATCGCTACTTGCAAATTACATAACTGCTCTACAATTCAGAATTAATCCTCCCTCTACCAGCTATGGCATTCATCATCATCTTCTTTTAATGACCTTCATAATCCCTTGAGTGGGTGGACTCTGGGCAACGGAATGGAATTCAGTGTTTGCTGGCCGGATGCCCTTCCTGACACCAATGCGGAGTTTATTTCAGCAGATCTATTCTCATTGTTCCCAGAGAGAGAAATATCTGCCTCTATCTAGGATTGAATTCAAAGACTCCTGAGTGTGAGGCAAGAGATTGGCCCAAAGTCACCCAACTGGCTTTCATGGCTATGGGGGGACTTGACCACATGCTTTCAAGTCTGGTGCCATAGCCACTAGACCAGTGATGGCGAACCTATGGCACGCGTGCCACAAGTGGCACGTGGAGCCATTTGTCAGGGCACGCGAGGCGCTGCCCTGTCAGCTGGCCAGCGCGCATGCGCGCGCTGGCCAGCTGAGTTCACCTTTTTAAAAGCTATTTTTCGCCTTCCCCAGGTTCCAGAGGCTTTATAGGAGCCTGGGGAGGGCGAAAAGAGCCTCCTCCGCCCCCCCCGGAGGCTTCAGGGACCATCCAGAGGCTTCCCTGAAGCCTTTAGAGCGTTTAAAATGACCCTCCAAGCAAACCAGAAGTGACAAACTGGTTCTCCTGGGATTGAGATTGAGGCAATTCTCCAAGAATGAGCAAAGTTACTCAGCACAAACTTCCTTCTCACTATATTTGGGTTTTTCCTCAAGGTTTTTCTTTTTGCAAACTCTGAATTGGCAGACAGAAGACATCTAATTCCTGTAGGTGGGAGCATCTCCTGATATATGCCTTGACAGAATCACTTCATGTTTACCTTCTTCATAGTCACACCGACTTGTCAGGTTTTCCATATTTGCTGATCTTGCTGAAATACGAAATTTATAACTTTCCTTTTGCAAAGTCTACAGGAAGAAAACATTCAGAAAAGGGGAGGGGAAAATAGCTTTCTGCTTTGAAAATAAGAGAACAAACTGTGATTTTGGGTTTTACCGATGAGATCGGTTTGTCGTTATAGAAATGGCTAGTTTCTATTATTATGAAAAAAAAGTTTTAGGGTAGATTTTAATCAGGGGTGGGATTCAAAAATTGCAGCAACGGGTTCGCTGCCCTGTTGCTGGGTGGGTGTGGCCTAGTTGGCCTCCTGCACCACAGGGGAGCGTTTTTCTCCCTCCCCAGGCTCTAGAGGCTTTCCTCGACCCTCTGGGAGGGTGAAAACCGCTTCCCCTGGGTTCCGAAGGCCCTCTGGAGCCTGGAAGCAGGCCGATTTCTGGACTTCCGGAACCTTGGGAACCTGGCATGATGAATGGGCCATGTAGAGACTCCTGAGATGGTTGGGGTGGGAGGCGCAGGACAGGGTGGGAGGGGCCAGCCAGGGGTGGCATTTGGGGGTTCACTGAACTGGGCAGAATCCAGTGGTGGGATATGACCGGTACGTACTGGTACGGCCTGCTGGGAGCACCAGGTACCATTCTGGTATGGTGCTCTAGAGCGCCCACCCGCCCTCCTTACCTGTATTTGAGCCGATCAGAGCTTCCGCGCCTGCCATACACTCCATGTACCGGTTGCAATGGGATCCGGAAACCCACCACTGGCAGAATCCTATCTAGAGGATTGTCCAAACCACTATAAAGGATGACACTGGAATGACCATGATGGATCTTAAGGAGGCAGTGTGAGACAGAGAGGCATGGAGAATGTCAATTGATAGAGTTGTTGATGGTTGGACACAGCTGATGATGATAATGAAAGAATACTAAATAAATACATGTGCAGGTGTGATAAAATCACAACAATCTGCACACCGAGGGTCAAATACATACCACTATCCATCTTGCAGTTCGTTTTCAAAAGCTTAGAAGCATCTTGATCCTAGTTCTGCTTACTGTAGACATTCCTTCAACTGCCCTAAAAAAGTTGTTAAGAGGAGACTAATTTTTCCAGAGTTTGTCTTCCCCCTTTGAATGCGCCATGAAAGAAGATCAAAAGACGTGTTCTTTCTTTTAAATCAAATCCTTTCCCTTTAAACATTTGCAAGCTGGACTCGTGACAGAAGTGCACGGGCGTGCAAGGACACACACACACACACACACACACACACTAACAGCCATGCCACATTCGGGGATATCAACTTCCCGCGGAATAGTACATCATTGTACAATTGAAGTTAGATGTTGCAAGCGATAATTAACTCTCATCTGTCACTATACGCTGCTTGAAATGTTATCGTTTTGCTAAAATTGGACTGTCACTTCAGCCTCCCGCAATATGCCAGCAGCTGTCTCAGTTACTAAAGTGTTTTGAAGGTCTTCTCACCATCCCTGCTGCGACGAGGTGATCTTGGAGATAACCTCGCCTCAGTATTTATGGTTACATCGTGAAGGTTTGTATCAGATAAGTTTTCACTGAAATATTAATAACAGCTTTGTATCTGACTGCCTCATTAAAGTGAGTTCTCTTAAGAGCCGTAATTACACGTTCTTTTTTTTTTCCTGGCATTTTCCCCGTGCCTCCAAATATAAGCTCGCTTTCGTGAGGTGAGCAAGTAAGGAGGAGCGAAACACGTTCTTTTTGTAAGGTTTTGATTTGCCTTTGTAGGAAGTTAGCACCAACCCGTCTCCTAGAAAAATGAAATATTTTAGGAAATATTAAAAGGGCAGAAAATTTCCCCTAAAAGGGAGGCAGAAAATCACACACACACACCTTTGTCAATGGGCCATTAAGGCCTTAGCCAGTCTATTCTACATAACAAAGAACTACCTCCTTCAGGCAGAGCCATAACAAGAATCCCAAAGCCCTTACATTACATCATCATCCAGAAAAGGTTTAACCAAGTCTGGGACTCGGGACAGCTTACTGAGTCGCCCCTATAAGGCCCCATGGGAGTCTGACAACCAATCAGAATACAAGCTCAAATTCAAAATCCCAGAGAGGGCATAAAACCCAGGCACTCTCAGCATCTCTTCCCTTTTCATCCCAGCATCTCAAGGCACGTGGTCTGGTCCACCATTAAAACCATCCTTCCCAAAAGCCTCCATGTTTCCAGTGTCTTTTTCCCCACTTGGAACTGAACCGAGCTGGATATTTCTTCCAACAGCTTAAAACAGGCACATTAATATACATAGAAAGAGACAGAGAGGACTTTGGGATTGCCAGAAAATTTGAGGGGAGCTTTGACCTCAGGAATTTTCCTTCAGAAGGAAAACTATGAAGCCAAGTAGACCCCAAGTGGGATTCAAATTTTTTTACTACTGGTTCTATGGGTGTGACTTGTTTGGCATGGCATGACTTAGTGGGTGTGGCTTGGTGGGCATGGCAGGGGAAGGATACTGTAAAATCTCAATTTCCTCCCAATCAGCTGGGACTCGGGAGGCAGAGAATAGATGGGGCGGGGCCAGTCAGAGTTGGTATTTATCGGTTCTCCGAACTACACAAAATTTCCGCTACCGGTTCTCCAGAACTGGTCCGAACTTGCTGAATACCACCTCTGTTTAAAACCCTAAACCGATCCATTCATCCATCCATCCATCCTTCTGTCCATCCATCCATCTGCCCTTCTGTCCATCCGTCCGTCCGTCCGTCCGTCCGTCCGTCCATCCATCCATCCATCCATCCATCCATCCATCCATCCATCCATCCAGCCAGCCAGCCAGCCAGCCAGCCAGCCAGCCAGCCAGCCAGCCAGCCAGCCAGCCAGCCAGCCAGCCAGCCAACCAACCAACCAACCAACCAACCAACCAACCAACCAACCAACCAACCAACCAACCAAAGGTTCCCCCCGCACATATGTGCTAGCCGTTCCCGACTCTCGGGGGCAGTGCTCATCTCTGTTTCAAAGCTGAAGACCCAACGCTTTCCGAAGACATCTCCATGGTCATGTGGCTGGCATGACTCAATGCCGAAGGCATACGGAATGCTGTTACCTTCCCACCAAAGTGCCCTCGGATTGGGTGGGGGAGGCAGCTGTTCCTCATCAGAAGGGATCTGCTGGCTATCAGCACAACTATAATAATAATAATAATAAAAATAAATTTATTTCTTAGCCGCACCCTCTCCCGAAGGACTCGGGGCGGCGTACAATAAAACACATAAAAAACAATATGGACAATACACACACAGAATAAATGAACACGTGTACATGGAGGAGGTATGAAGATAAGAAAAGACAGTTAAAACATAGTTTAAAATCCCCTAATAAAAGTCTAAAAGTCACAAAAATTAAAAAACCCGTCAGGAGCAGAGTGAACGAACTATGGTTGAGCCAGGCCAGCTACTTGAAATAGGTGCGTCTTGAGCTTTATCCGGAAGGCGCGGAGGTCAGAGGTAGTCCTAATATCCGGGGGAAGGTCATTCCACAGGGCTGGGCCCGCAACAGAGAAGGCTCTACTCCTAGACGCCGCCCCCCCGACATTGTCTGGTGGACGGCACCTGGAGGAGTCCCTCTCTGTGCGAGCGAATTGGTTGCAGGGATGTATGGGGCAGGATACGATCCCGCAAGTAGCTAGGTCCTGAGCCATGGAGTGCTTTAAAGATCGTTATCAAGACCTTGAAACGCACCCGGTAGACCACAGGGAGCCAGTGCAGCTCGCGCAGGAAAGGTGTCACATGGGAGTACCTTGTACTCCCCATAATTACCTGCGCGGCCGCGTTCTGGACCAACTGTAGTCTACGAGTGCATTTCAAGGGAAGCCCCATGTAGAGAGCATTACAGTAGTCCAGGCGAGACGTCACCAGCGCATGAGTGACTGTGCGCAAGGCATCCCGGTCCAATAGGGGGCGCAATTGGCCCACCAGGTGAACCTGGTGGAACGCCCCCCTTGCCACGGCTGTCACATGGTCATCCATGGACAGCCGAGCATCAAGGAGGACGCCCAAATTGCGCGCCCGCTCCACCGGGGCAAGTTGAACGCCCCCGATGGCCAGAGATGGAATTAACTGGTTGAACCGGGGGGGGGGGGCGGAACCCACAGCCACTCCGTCTTGGAGGGGTTGAGCTTGAGTCGGTTGTCATCCATCCAGACCCGTACGGCTTCCACACACCGGGACATCGTTTCGACGGCCTCATCGGGGTGGTTCGGGGTGGAAATGTACAGCTGAGTATCATCAGCGTACAGATGGTATCTGCCTGTCTGTAGCAGATCCTTCCCTGTGTTTGTGAGGCCAGGCAGCTCCCCATCCCGTCAACCACCTCTCCCAATGCTCAAGTGGCCTGGGACAGCATCGGCTCCACCCCCTGGACTCCAGATAGTCCAGAGGACATGTGCCATCCCTGTTGGACTGTCCCAATTTCAACTCCTCCTCCGATCTGGGTTCCAATGTGGCCATGACACATCTCTAAGATGCCTGCCCTGCCACCCATGTTGTATCACCATGTTCCTTAAAGAGGGGGCTATCTTTGTTTGCCATTGATCTCATCTGCATTCCAATTAGTAGCTAAGTAATCCCAGTAGACCATTTACAATCCTCCTGTGCCTTCCAGTCACTAGCATATGTTTAGTTTCTAATGGATTATTGATCCAGCAGACCATAATAGCTTCCATGCCCACGTGTTAATGTAGCTCCAGAGCAAATCTGTTTCTAGTTTACCTTGTTGTGTGTAGCACTTATTAACAATAATGGGAAGAACGTGCTCCCACTAAGAATGGCTTGTTCCCACATCGTGTGTCACAAATCCTCAATCCCCTAACTCCAGTGATTAAAGAAAAGTTGAATATTTATGGCCATGTCTGGTATTGATAGCTCACTACATTACGTGCCGTTTCCCCATGAGGAAAAGCGAAAGCAAATTTATGAAGATTTCATCGGTTTTAATCAAAAGCTCCACTTGTTGCTATTTCCCCCTCTTGCCTTCCTTTTATTTTTTAGCACCCTTTCAATAGGCGTAAGATTCCTGCTAGATCCTGGGATGTTTGTAACGCAAGGAACAAAAGCAACCCAAATATATCCATCAGAATTTCACTTTTAATGTTTTCCCACGGGAAAACGTGATAATAAATACAGCATAACACAGTTGGATGGGACCTTGGAGGTCTTCTAGTCCATGGGTGTCAAACATGCCACATCACGTTGCCATCACATGACATATCACAATGTTTCTTTTACCTTCACGGAGGTGGGTGTGGCCGGCGCATGATGCATCTGGCGTGCAGGCTGCCAGTTTGACACCCCTGCTTAGGCAGGAAACCCCACACTTCTTCGGACAAAGGGTTATCCAATCTCTTCTTAAAAACTCCCAGTGCTGGAGAATTCTCAACTTCTGGAGGCAACGTTGTTCCATTGATTAATTGTTCTCACTGTCAGGAAATTCCTCCTTAGTTCTAAGGTTGCTTCTCTCCTTGATTAGTTTCCACCCATTGCTTCTTGTCCTGCCTTCTAGTGCTTCGGAGAATCTTGCCTTGCCTTGCTTTGCCTTATCTTCTTATCTTACAATGTATTTTCTTTCTTTAAAAAAAACAAAAACGTAGAGGTCTCCTGTAGAGTGCTTTCTTCCAACACTTCGATCTGAAAAGGTACCATTTCAGATGGCTGAAAGCCCTCCCTGATATTTCTGCTGCCTCGAAATACCAACTAGAAGACAGTGAGGCTATTTTCTCTGATACCTTAAATGCTGCTTTCATTTCTTCCTATTTGGAGCGATTTGCTAACTGCCGGGGCTTTTACCAGTTGTCAAAGCTCTTAATTTACCAGCTCCCATAAATAGGAATACAGAAAAGAAAAGAAAAGAAAAAACTCAATTAAGGGACCAGAACGTGGAAAGCTCTTCATTCTCATACCTTTTTGAGAATCAGAGAATTGAAAAAAGGCTGAACATAAAGAGATAGCGTGTCCCACTTAGCAAATTGTGAGTAAAGGGTCATTTTTTCCCCCCAGAAGGGAGGTCAATCACCTCTTTCAGAACCCGGGAGCATCATTCTTATACCACTTCTAGTCCATCACACAAAGTCTTGCACTGTTCAACTATAATTCAAAATTGCGCCAAATCATTTCAAACACTCCCTTCTGACTTAGTTAACAGTCACTGTATAGCTTGCTAATCCTCTCCTTTCAGTTGACCATTGCCCTATCCAGCCATTTCCTCTTGGGTTGCTCAGCTGTTGAGGTCTTTGTCCCCTTTTCTTTACACACACACACACACACGCACACAGAGTGCAAGAGCGAGAGAGCAATAGGACTTAGACTTATATGCTGCTCCATACTGCTTTACAGCCCCCTCTAAGTGGTTTAAAGAGTCAGCCTATTGTCCCCAACAATTTGGGTCCTCATTTTACCAACCTCGGAAGGATGGAAGGCTGAGTCTACCTTGAGCCGGTCAGGATCGAACTGCTGGCAATGAGCAGAGTCAGCCTGCAATATTACATTCTAACGACTGCACCACCACTGCCTTGCACACAATTACAATTTAAAACATATGGGCTAAAAACTTTTTAAAAATCTAGCAGCACTTGCACAAGTAGCTCAATGGGTGATAATTTCCCAGCTTCTGTAAAAGTTTTTACTGCACTCAATACTACACTTGTTGCCAGGTAGCAACCTAAAAGGATCCATTCACATCACAGCCATCCAACTTTTAACATCCTAGCATGTATGGGATAGACAGCATACAAGGGGGGGGGGAAGCAATCAGGTTTGTGTTGGTTAAGACTGAGCATCAGCCCAATCCAATTGCCAACCCAAGTTCTAATCTGGGCTGAAATTTCTGAAGTTTAATTTTTTTAAAAAATCTGGGAGCAGAATAGGAAACAAGCAGCTCACTGTAAAAATGCCCTAAGACAGCTGCAAAAACTTAGAAAGTACTCTCCATAATACCTTTTGCAATATGGTATCCTGTAAGGTATAACAAATTCTTACTTATTAATAGTTGCAATGGCTAACAAAGTCACGGGGCTGATACTGGGGGTAGCAGGGGAGGAGGCTTAAAATTCTTAGGAAAATCTGATTGGATAAACCAGGATGTTCTGGGTATATCAGACACGGATAACCAGATCCACACATTAGTCAAATTAGCTACTTTATTGTTCCCTGCCTATAGTACAGGAATCTCCCCCAGATTGGCAGCTTTTGCCTGGGAAAGACCAGATAAGGTCTAAGGCATTCAAGAACTTCCTGTGTTTAAGTAGTGAGTCTAGGTTGATTCTTTGCTTGAGCTCTGCTCCCATCTGGGATGGTTGCTCTCCAACAGCATGGCTCTTCCAAATACAGCCTAGCACCTAGAAAGGACTAGTTAAAAGCAATGTGTCAGAGTTCCAACAGACGCCCTAATTAAACCATGAGTCTCCAGTCAAGCTTCAAAAGACATCCAGTTATTTATTAGGAGCAACATGTTGGCACATAACCAAGTGAAGCCAACTCTGACCCCACGTAATTTACAACCCAATTATGACCCTGTTTCTCCCCTCCCCCCAGGCCATGTCATAAATCACATTCTCCAATGGAGCACTTTCGCAGGCTATAGAGATCTCACCTCTCCGACTGCTGCGGGTAACCTGGGAGATAGCCTTGAGAAAGATATGCGTGGTATGTTCTTCTGTTTGTGGCTGCTGTGCTGCCCCATCCCCCTTGCCTACGGCAAGTCGAGAGCAGGCCAGGGATGCTTTGCGAGTTGACACAATGGTCATATCTTGACAAGTTCTAAAATGTCTCCAAATAAAATGGGAGTGGATAAAAACAAACACGTTCCCTTCCTATTTTTGAACAACTTTGCAACTGTTGACAATTTTTTCAGAAATGAGTACGCTCAGTTTGCTCTGCCAACATTTAATAAGAATCACTGTGGCGAGCCTGGAAAAAAATCATGCTGGGTTTATTGACACGTAGCAATTAAAAACAAGGAATCAAACTGGAAAAAAAGAGAAATGGCAAGAAATAGGATAGAACTGGACTTTTTGGTGTCATGCATTCTGCCTTCATTGATAAACTTCTCATCTTAATCTCAAATGGCTTAGTATCAAATACCTGGATTGAACAAAAGTCTTAACTTATCCTAAATGAATCATATGGGGTTCCACATTACAGGAATGGCACCGTTGTGTCATCAGATCTGCATCCTTTCTTACTTATGGCTCACTTGTAAACTATATCCCATCACAAGACAAATTTGACTCGGGTTATTTAATTCACTGTCATTGCATACGATTGTCGTCTCTAGTTTTTTCTGCTTCAAATGAAAATTTAAAAACATTTGTTGAAAATAAAGCATGCTTGACAATTAGCAGCATTTTTAACTGTCAATTAATTTGTCGATGTTACATAGTTTAAACATTGGTGATCTGCCTTTAGAAGGCTACTGTCTACCTTTGATTTTTCCTGGTGTGATTGTGAGTTCACAAACATGTCAGTCTGACTTATCCCAAGGTACCAGTAGTCCCATGTTATTGGACCATCTTGTTATCACTGGTAACAAGATGATCCAGTAACAAGTTACTCAGGGCACTTGGTGAATAAAACTGTAATATTAAGGAGATACTTGCTATTCAGTAAGTCAAGATTCATTTCATGTTACTGGCCAAGATGTTAAGCTAAAAAAATCAAAGTATATTTCGTTTCCCCTTTCTACATTTTGATGGTATCTCCTGAAGGTAATTTTCCATTGACTTCAGCAGTAGTCAGACCAAGAGCTAAAACCCTAAACCCATCCATCCGTCCGTCGGCCCATCTGTCCGTCAGTCTAAGCAGCCGGCCAGCCAGCCAACCAGCCAGCCAATGAATCCACCCATGGAGATAATACAGAAATAAAGATAAAGGTAAAAGTTCCCCTGCATATGCTAAGAGTTGCTGGCTTTAGGGGGCGGTGCTCATCTCCATTTCAAAGCCGAAGAGCCAGCGCTATCCGAAGACATTTCCATGGTCATGTGGCCGGCATGAGTAAACACTGAAGGCACATGGAATGCTGTTACCTTCCCACCAAAGGTGGTCCCTATTTTTCTATTTGCATGTTTTACATGTTTTCACACTGCTAGGTTGGCAGAAGCTGGGACAAGTCATGGGAGCTCATTCTGTTATGTAGCACTAGGGATTCGAACCCCTGAACTGCTGACTTTCTGATCCACAAGCTCAGTGTCTTAGCCACTGAGCCATCACGTCCCTTAATATAGAAATAAAACTCTCGTAAATACCCCATGTTTCCTAATACATAAAATTCTGTGCTTTCCAAGTGACACCAGTTATGCTATGCTTAAAATAAAAAAAAAAAACCTACTGCACTTGTATTGGTAAACTGTACAAAAGACTACAAAACAAATGGGATGATATTGCACCTTTGGTCCCTGGGTTAAAGTTAGAATTCACAGAAGAAAGCAGACAAGCATGCTATCATGCACTTCATTTTATCTAATACAGGTAATCCTTGACTTACAATTATTCATTTTGTGACCATTCCAAGTTACAATGGCATTGAAAAAAGTGACCTATGACTCTTTTTGACACTTATGCCTGTTGTAGCATCCTCGTGCAGTGGTGGGATTCTAAAATGTTAGCAACCAGTTCTCTGACTGGTTGCTGGGTGGGTGTGGCCATGGTGGGCTACTCGGCCTCCTGCACCATGGTGGTATGTGTGTGTGTGGTGTTTTCACCCTCCCCAAGCTCCGGGGGTTTTCCCTGAGCTGCCAGGAGAGTGAAAATGGACTCCCCAGGCTCCAGAGCCCCCCCAGAAGCTAGAAACAGGCCTGTTTCCAGATTTCCGCTAGGCGCGTTTTTAACTCTCTGAAGGCTTCGGAGCCTTCCCCAAGCCTCCAGGTGGGCGAAAACAATCTCCCCCAAGCCCGTATCTCAGTGGTGGGTTCCTGCCGGATCGCACCGGATCACGCGCTCCCTTTTGGCGCTAAACCCGGAAGTACGGTCTTGCCCCGCCCTGGCGACGCGACAACGCTTGCCTGCGCTCCACCAGCTCGGCTGGGAACGGAGACGTTTCTCTGCTCAGCAATGTCTTCAGTGGAGTGGTGGCAGCCTGGCAGGCTGAGCCTGCGTCCCTTTCAGGCACTCCGCTCCGCTGAGGAAACGTCTCCGTTCCCAGCCGAGCTGGTGGAGCGCAGGCAAGCGTCGTCGCGTCGCCAGGGGCGGGGCAAGACCGTACTTCCGGGTTTAGCGCCGAAAGGGAGCACGCGATCCGGTGCGATCCAGCAGGAACCCACCACTGCCGTATCTGGACTTCCAGAAGGCCCGTTTTTGGCCCTCCCAGGCCCTCCGCATGGCCCCTGCCCTTACCTGGCATCCAAAAGAGGCCGTATGGAGACTCCCGGGAGGGGAGGGGCAGGGTGGGTGGGGCTAGTGGGTCCTTCCAATTACCGGTTTGCCTGAACCAGTGCGAACTGGCTGAATCCCACCACTGTCCCTGTGGTCACATGATCAAAACCCAGACACTTGGCAACTGACTCCTGGGGATTGCAGGATCCTGGAGGTGTAATCAAGTAATCATTGTTTGCAAACTTCTGACAAGCAAAGTCAACGGAATCTGAAGCCAGATTTGCTTCACAATCATGTTACTCACTTAACAATGGTGGTGATTCACTTAACAACTGTGGCAAGAAAGGTCATAAAATAGGAAAAAAATCCACTTAGCAACTGTCTAGCAATAGAAATGTTGGGCTCAGCTGTGGCCATAACTCTAGGACTACCTGTTTAAATGGACAGAGGCTGGACTTAATTTTTGGTACTACTGACCAAAACGTCTGCATTCCAGTGCTTAACCCAAGAATCTATGAAGTAAAGATCGAATAAATTGCTTCTGAAGAAAGACTTCAGTCACCAAGTAACTACAATATCTCTGTGCACGTAAGAGATTACAGTTTTTGTGACAGTTAGGAGAAAATTCCCAACCAAGCTTAAATGCTTTATTGCCTTAGTTGGAGGTTAGATAAAAGCTCATAGTTGTCACATACAAGGATTGACCACTTCTAAAACATAGAGTAGCTGGTATCATGGAAGACAGCTAAAAAAATATTCAGAAGGACCTTAAGTAATTTTGGATTCCTGAGTGCTTATATTTGATAGGGTAGACCAGGAGTGTCCAACCTTGGGAAATTTAAGACTTATGGACTTCAACCTCCAGAATTCCTCAGCCAACTTGGTGGACTTCAGCTTCCAAAATTCCCCAGCCAACTTGGTGGACCTCAACTTCCACAATTCCCCAGCCAACTTGGTTTGGCTGAAGAATTCAGGAAGTTGAAGTCCACAAGTCTTAAATTTGCCAAGATTGGATACCTCCGGTGTCATCTTGAATGCTGAAATCAGGATCTGGTCAGACAGCCTTCAACTTTCCCTGACAACAATTCCGCAAACACTTTTAACTGATTAGAACATTTTCAAGCTTTTCCTAGAATGCAGCAAATTCCTTTGTGTCTCACAAAAAGAGCACATTACAAGTTATCCAACATACATATCTTCCATAAGATATACAGTTTCTGCCTAATTATGTAAAATAACCCAAGGACCAGAAATAATAAACCAATAGCTGATTCCAGAATATGAATTCAAAACATGATATTAGCCATGAGCTAAATGTTCCTCTGTGGGTTTTT
Organism: Natrix helvetica; assembly: GCF_964273705.1. NCBI lineage: Eukaryota > Metazoa > Chordata > Lepidosauria > Squamata > Natricidae > Natrix > Natrix helvetica. The sequence continues at coordinate 10,644,255 of NC_138550.1, read as the reverse complement.
TCCATGTATTTCACTGATCAACAATACTAATTATATATATATAAAAGGATGTTTGTTCCAATATTATTTAAAGACGCCACTGGAGAATGAATTGGAACATGTGTTCGCAAAAGCATTTGTGCAATTTGAGAGTTTTATTCATTTCTCAAATTACTAGAGAGAACTAGTATCGTATAATCTTTATTTTATATAACTAGCCCAGGAGTCAAAACATATCAGGAGTTGTTAGCCTATCATTATTGTCCTCTTTGGTGGAAATTGCGACTGGTTACTCTGTAATTCCACAGTTGAAAGAAAATATTTTGTGACACCCATATCTGATGAGATAGATAGGAACCCAACCAGAACTTCTGACCTTACATGGACATCCAGAGTCCACTGTAACAACATTGCCAAAAAGGCATTAAGAGTTGTTTTTTGCATAGCTTCTTCTCCGGTAATATTGTACTGCTAATCAGATCATACAAAACATTTGCTAGAATACAGCTCATCTGTCTGGAACCCGCACTGCATATCGGACATTAATACAATTGAGTGAGTCCAGAGATATTTCACGAGAAGAGTCCTCCACTCCTCTGCTCACAACAGAATACCTTATGCCACCAGACTTGAAATTTTGGGCTTAGACAACTTAGAATTATGCTGCCTTCGGTCTTACCTAAGCGCAGTACATAAAATTATCTGCTATGATGTCCTACCTATCAATGAATACTTCAGCTTCAACCACACCAGCACACAATAGATACAAACTTAAGGCCACTCCAAACTTGGTTGCAGAAAATACGACTTCAGCAACAGAGTGGTCAATGCCTGGAATGCTCTACCTGACTTTGTGGTTTCTTCCCCAAACCCCAGCCATAACTTTAACCTTAGACTATCTCCTGTCGACCTCACCCCATTCCTAAGAGGTCTATAAGGGATGTGCATAAGCACACCAATGTGCCTACCCTCCCTCTCCTAATACTCCCTTGTATTTGTATCCATTTCATGTATTCAAAATCATGTTTATACTTTTATATGTTATCTAATACATGCTTGACTAACTAACTAACTGAATGAATGAATGAATGAATGATTGAATGAATGAATGAATGAATGATTGAATGATTGAATGATTGAATGAATGAATGAATGAATGAATGAATGAATGAATGAATGAATGAATGAATGAATGAATAATTCTCCATTTAGGACAGGTCTGGAATAAACACAGAAGATAGTTGGAATAAGGAAGAAGAATAGTCAATTTATCGGACTCTGAGAAGACTAAGGAGCAATTCTTCTAGGAGTCTTACGGGGAGTCTCAGTGATGAGTTGCAGGTGGTGCACCCCGGTACGGGTGTACTGGTGCCTGCCTTGAGTATTGGGTACTGTTCCTGTACGGTGCTCCGGAGGGCCCACCGGCCCACCCGAGCTCCTTACCTGTATTTGAACTCTTCAGCACTTCCGCGCATGTGCACGGAGCACACGGCGCCTGCGCAATGCTCCACCAAGCAGCTGGAGCATTGCGGAGGCTCACGGAGGCATTGAAAGAGGTAAGGATGCATGTGCACGCTGCGTGCATGTGCTCTGTGCGCATTCATGTGATGGATGTCAGGCCCCATTGCAACCGTACAACGTGATCTGGAACCCAACACTGGGGAGTCTCAATTATCCAGGTCATGGTTGTCCCAAAGGGGCTTTTTCAAAAAAACAACTGGGCTTTCTGACTTCAGAACTGAAGAAGCTTCTTGGATGGGAAGTGAAACGTCTTCCACCAAAAAACAGAGAAAGTCCACTTGCCTTTTTGGAAAAACACCTTTGGGACAATTCTTCAAGGAGGATATTTCCAGTAACAAAAAATGTGCAGCTATTTCAGAAGTTTTGTTGTTGGCTTCGATCTTGTTTCGTTATCCTCCAGGGGAAAGCGATGGTAGATCACATAACAGAACGGAGGTCTTGTTTATTTTAAGAAGCTGAAGCAGATCTACCTTCGCTTTCCCCTGGAGGATAACGAAACAAAATCAAAGCCAACAACGAAACTTCTGAACCAAATGACATTAGTTACCTTCTGTTCACAATTCTGAAATAGCTAAACATTCTTTGTTACTGGAAATATCTTCGAAGAACAATTGTCCCAAAGGTGCTTTTTCGCTCAGAAGTTTGAACTACTGTAAAGCCCCTTTTATTTGCACTCTAGGTTGACTTTTGGAACCAACAAAGCAGTTACTCTGCTAGAAAAAAAAATAGAGAAAGATTTTAGACGTTACCTTGAGTGAAAATTTAAGGTGACTTTAGATTAAGAATGTGAAAATAACGCTTGAAAATTGGTGTCAGACTGTGAAGAAATTGGAGGATTTAAATAGACACCGAAGACTTCAGAGGGTCAACAGTAGGGTACTTAAAGCCTCATTTCACTTACTTTACTACTTCCATAATTAGTACGTGTCTCATGGGAAGATCTACAAATCTATAATTTCATCTCAGCAAGACTCAGAAAACTTAAAAGATGCTCCGGAGGAAATTTGAGAGACGCATTTCAATTAATTTAGCAAATTTTGGGCAGGAGGTTTGAAGATCTACAATCAGCCTACTTGTATTAGTTTGCTTGATTAGATGCATATTTCCATGTAGGTAATTTCAGCATAAGGCTATAGCTGGCCTTATGAAGTCACATCTCTTAACTGAACCTATGTAGGTGGTCTGGACTAAAAGCCTTTCTTCCATTCTTCTATTACAATTTTACATACGTTATCCCAGAAGTAAGTCTAACTGTAGTCAATAGATGTTGTGAAATGTTGCAAACAAAATGTAATGTGCTCTTTTGTAACCCGTCACCTTCAACCAACCTTTCTGAATGGGAATTATGGGACCAGATGCTGTGGAAGGTTTGGCTTAATGCAATCGAGATCAATTGTGAATTTTGGCTTAGGTGAAACTTGAAAGCAACTTGAAGAACTGTAGAACCTTACAAGCAAATGTGGGCTAGTTACTTTTATGTAGTTTATGGTGATGTTACCTTCACCAGGAGACTACAACTACTAATGCAAAGTAATGGTCTGCTTGCTGACAATTGCTAGTCCATTCAGTTCATGCCCATGTGCTATCCAGAGTGCATGTTGTGGCCTGTTGTTGGACAGTGAGGAGGTTGGGGAGGAACATGGGCCAGTCCTGGAGGCTGGGGAAGGCTCGAATGAGGGCTCTGTGTCAAGGGCAGAGGTGGTGCCAAGGCCGTCTGGCAGTTCCCAGCTGCCTTCGGACTTAGACAGCAGTGAGGCAGAGGAAGAGCTGGAGCCTGTTCCCAGTGTGCGCATGCACAGAGCTGCCAGAAGAAAAGAACAGCTAAGAAATCAGAGTCAACTTGGGAGTAAATAAATAGGAAATAAAAGAGGAGTGAAAGGGAAGTGGGCTTTTACAATAAACAATTTGTTTGTTTGTTTGTTCGTTCATTTCAGGAGTGTGAAGAACGGTCTGTGAATCTCAGAGACTCTGTGCCAAGTCTTTCCTTGCACAGCACTGTGTTTGAAAGATTTTGCATGGCAGCTTTCCTAGCTAGACAAGGTCTGTGGTCATAACTTCACCTTTGAAAGACTGTGTCAGGTCTGCAGCCATGTTTCTTTTGGATCTTTGGCCTGCCACACTTCTATTATTCTACTATGCTGTTTCCATAGTGGGGAATTGGGAGGGGGGATAGTACGGAGTAGAATGTTATGTAGCCAAAATAAAACTCCTTTCTAGATTGCCAAGGTCATCCTTTGTCTTGGCACCTCTGCACCTGACTGGAACTGGATGGGTGGAACTGCCAGTATGGCAGTGGAAGATTGGACCATGTGATGGACTTGTGGGTGTGGAGGTAAGATCTTAAACTTTAATTTGGGTGGGGAAAACTCAGAAGCTTTCAGATTTGGGTTTTCCCAGATTTGCCAACATGGCTCTCTTAATAAATTGGAACTTTGAGCAATACTTTGCCGTGGACTCTGATTTAATTTTGGATGCTATTTGGAACGGTGACAGACTGTTTACCAGGACTTTGCTGAATGTGAATGAAAGGAATTCACATTCATTTAATAAAAAGGTTTTTGTCAGGACCAGGAATCTGCTTCGTGCTTTTTGGGGAACCCTAAGTCAGAACAGTGCACCACAGAGGATGAATTAACTCCATACTCATAAGAGTTAATGGCATTCTGCAGTATCAATTCCTACCACCAATATCACCTCACATTTGGGCAGGTCAGACACCGGTTGAATTCATACTGCTTCTCGAAATGCCGTGTTTTTCCTTACGGAAGTGGTACCTATTTATCTACTTGCATGTAACATGCTTACGTGCATTCGAACTGCTAGATTGGCAGAAGCTGAGGCAAGTGGCAGATGCTCACTCCATCCTACCGTGGTAGGACTCAAGCCAGAGCACAGACCTTCTTCAGCATAATGAAGCCACTGGGCCATCATGCCTCTACTTTGCTAGAGAAATTGAAACTTTGGGGGTACATTTCTCTTGATCCCCTTTGGTTTCTTGGTTTGAGCAGCAGTCTCTCAGAACTGAGGTCTGCGGAGATTCTCAGTCATCCAGGTCAAAAACTCAAAGGTGTTTTTTTCAAAAGGCAACTGGAGCTTCTTTGTTTTCCCTTGGAGACATTTTGCTTCAGCAAATGGAAGAGGATTCCTGGATGAGAAGGGAAACATCTACAAACAAAGAAAGTCAGGTTGTCTTTTGAAAAAACATCTTTGGGGCATCTCAAAACTAATGTTGAATTTTGTTGATGGGTGAAGCTGCAGGAGCAGAGGGAGTTCATAACCACAGTAAGATCTGAAAAGATCCTTGAACCCATTTAATCTGAAGGTTGATACTATATCAACAGTTACTACTCAACAGTAGTAACTGTGAGAGGGATCTTGAGTCCTAGTGGACAACCATTTAAATATGAGCCAGCCGTGTGCAGCAGCTGCCAAAAAAGCCAACACAATTCTAGGCTGCATCAACAGAGGGATAGAATCAAGATCACGTGAAGGGTTAATACCACTTTATAATGCCTTGGTGAGGCCACACTTGGAATACTGCATTTAGTTTTGGTCACCACGATGTAGAAAAGATGTGGGGACTCTAGAAAGAGTGCAGAGAAGAGCAACAAAGAGGATTAGGGGACTGGAGACTAAAACATATGAAGAACGGTTGCAGGAACTGGGTATGTCTAGTTTAATAGAAAGGAGGACTAGGGGAGACATGATAGCAGTGTTCCAACATCTCAGGGGTTGCCACAAAGAAGAGGGAGTCAAATTATTTTCCAAGGCACCTGAGGGTAGAACAAGAAGCAATGGGTGGAAACTAATCAAGGAGAGAAGCAACTTAGAACTGAGGAGAAACTTCCTGACAGTTAGAACAATGAATCAGTGGAACAGCTTGCCTCCAGAAGTTGTGAATGCCCCAACACTGGAAGTCTTTAAGAAGATGTTGGATAGCCATCTGTCTGAAACGGTATAGGGTTTCCTGCCTAGGCAGGGGGTTGGACTAGAAGTCCTCCAAGGTCCCTTCCAACTCTGCTATTGTATTGTATTGTATATTGTCCAATGAATATTATTTGTATGAAAACATCTGATTCCAATTTAAGAAACACCACGGAGCAATATCCACTAAGGTCCATTCCACCAGCATGTTATAGTGCTTTCGTCAACATATTCTACTTAGCTTCCAGTTTCAGTTCCTTGTGGAATCATTAGCATTAGTGAGGAAAGCTGTGCATATATTCCGATTATTATGACTAATAGGGTGATACACATTTCTGTCTAAAAGCAGCCTAGCAGCATTTCTTCACATGTAGGAAGCAGTTACATGCAATTTTATACAAATTAGCTTTTTCTTTTCTCTTTTCCTTTTTAACAAGATGCTGGTATCTTTCACCTGATTTACAGAGCTGTTCCTTTAACTTCACTGGAAGGTTTTTTTAGGTTTCTGGGTCAATGGAAATGAATGCCTTTCCATTCAAAATTGACAGATAAAATTCCATCAGGGTTATTTGGAGCTGTCATTTTGCAAACAAGCAGCCAATGCATTTATGCAAGGCTGCTCAAGTAATTACCAACGTGGACTCTGATCCGTCCTCTTTTCCCTCAAATATTATGCAGTTAATATGGGAGCATCACCATCAAATGTAGATATTATAACTAAAGGCACCGATGCTGCTTCATCAGACTGAAGTCCCAGCCATTCTGTGTGCCTGTTGTCACAATACAACACAAAGGTAGTGGAACTTGTAACGGTGATGCCCTCATTCTCCATTCTCCAGCCTCCCTGAAGCTTCTGATTATATCAAAGGCAAGCTTAAATGTTGCTTTGCTTTAATTTTTGCAGCAATGGTACAGGCAGAAGATTTATGTCTCATGCCTGAAAGTTTATTTTATTCATGGAGCAAATTCTTTTTTTTTTTTTTACAGAATATTTTATTCTCTTACATACCATTTTAAGTATACATTCACATAATTGTTATTCTTCTTTACATTTATCATTGTTATACATTTATTATTTCATTTAATAGGTTATAATATACAGTTTGGGTTGCTTTGTTTACTATCCCTTCCTCCTGTTGTAACACCACCTTGTTTTCCCTTTCTTTTCTCCCTCCCTCGCTTCTCTACTTCCTTCCTTCCTCCTCTCCTTCCCCTTTCTTCTTCCCTTACCTTTCTCCTACTCTTCCCCTTCCCCTTCCTACCCTCTCTCCTTCTCTTTCTCTCTCTTCCATCCTCCTCATTCATGGAGCAAATTCTGATAGGGCACTACACACCAGAACAAATAGACACAAGGACAGTTTTCCCCCTGAATGCCATCACTCTGCTAAACAACTAATTCCCACAACACTGTCAAATTATCTACTAAGACTGTATTACTATTCTTCTCTTCCTTCCTAATACCTATCTCTTTCCTAGTTCCTATCTCTTTCTACTTATGACTATAACCATGTTGCTTGTAAAATTTATATTGTTTTATTTGTTTCCTAGTATAATTTGATTGCTTATTAGTAACCTATGACTATCACTAAGTGTTGAACCTGTCAGGCATGTCTCCTTCAATAACCAAGAAAGAAAACTCCCAACTCCATTTTTGTAGAGATAAAGATATTTTTACTGGTTATGTAAAGAAAGCAGCAAAAGTAAAGCAAGATCTGAGCCAAAAAGGCATGAACATGTACATATCAAACATTTGCCCAGCACCCTCCCCCCAATTACACCAACCTGATGACCAATCTGCAACTCCCTAAGGCATCATGTGGGGTGCATCTTCAAAAAGCTTCATTCAGTTGGTATAATAATAATAATAATAATAATAATAATAATAATAATAATAATAATAATAATAATAATAATAATAATAATAATAATAATAATAATAAATAATAAATAAATAAATAAATAAATAAAAACAGAAAAATCATAGATCAGCTAATCAGAAGATATAGATTGGATACAAGAAACATCAATGAAGCTGTAGAGATTGTAAAACAGCAGATAACAGCAACAGCTAGAAAAATTGAAAGATATGAGGCACGAATCATCCAGTATAAACAAAATCAACAATTTCGATCAGACCAACGGCGTTTTTATCAAAGTCTTAATGTGAATGGTGGCACCAAAAGTCAAAAACCAGAAAAGCAGGCCACAGCTGAATTCTGGAAAGAATTGTGGGGAAATGCAAAGGACTACAATAAGGAAGCAAAGTGGATACATGACTTTGAGGAAAGCATTGGTAACAAACAAATGCAAGTATTAGAAATAACAACTGAGATGGTCAAAAATCGAGTAAAAAAAGTAAAGAATTGGACATCACCTGGAAATGATCAATTACATGGTTTCTGGCTCAAATATCTGACCAGTTTACATGCAATGTTGGCCAGGCAACTGAATGAAATTTTACAAAATGGTCAAATTGATGAATGGTTGACAACTGGAAAAACATACTTGATTCAGAAAGATGCAACTAAAGGAACAATACCTGAAAACTACAGACCAATAACATGCTTGCCAACAACCTTTAAATTACTCACAGGCATTATTGCAGATAACATTATGGATTATTTGGAAACAAACAACATCTTGCCAGTAGAGCAAAAAGGCAACAAAAGAAGGAGTAGGGGCACAAAAGATCAGCTCCTAATTGATAAATGATATTAGAAAATTGTAAGAAAAGAAAAACGAACTTGAATATGGTCTGGATTGATTATAAAAAAGCATTTGACTCATTGCCACATAGTTGGATCATAAAATGCTTAGAAACAACTGGCATTAGTAAAAATATTACATCCTTCACTGAAAAGGCGATGAAACAATGGAGAACTGAGTTGGCAGTAGGGAATGAGAACTATGGAATGGTTAATATCAAGCGAGGAATTTTCCAGGGTGATTCACTTTCACCTCTTCTCTTCATCATTGCGATGATCCCACTATCAGTAATCTTAAAAAAAATGAAATTAGGCTACCAAACAGCCAAAGAAGCTGAAAAAAATTCACATTTATTATATATGGATGATTTGAAACTCTATGGAAAGTCAGAAATAGAAATCCAATCACTGACAAACACTGTCCGAGTATTCAGCACCAATATTTCAATGCAGTTTGGCATGGAAAAATGTGCCACTGTATCCATAAAAAGGGGCAAAATCACTACATGTGAGGGAATTGAAATGCCCAATGGCCAACTAATTAAATGCAACGAAAATGTGAGCCTACAAATACTTAGGCATTTTGCAGTTGGATAACATCAAACATGGACAAGTAAAAAATATTGTCAGGAGAGAGTACACCAACAGAGTTAGGAAAATTTTGAAATCTAAATTAAATGGTGGAAATACAATCAAGGCCATAAATACCTGGGCAATACCAGTTATAAGATACACAGCTGGTATAGTTAACTGGACACAAGCTGATTTGGACATTTTGGACCGAAAAACAAGGAAACTAATGACAATGCACTACAGTTTACATCCACGTGGTGACACTGATAGACTATACCTGCCCCGAAAATCAGGTGGCAGAGGATTATTACAAGTGAATCAAATAGTTGAAGAAGAAAAACATGCACTAGCTGATTATTTAAAAGAAAGTCAAGAACATCTATTAATCGAAGTAAAGAACAAAAATCTACTGAAGGCCCAACAGACGAAACAAGAATACAGAAAAGATGTGATAAAATCAAGAATGGAGAGTTGGCAGAACAAAGCCTTACATGGTCAATTTCTGGAAAAAATAAAAGATAAAGTGGACAGTGAAAAAACTTGGTTATGGTTAACAACAGGTACATTAAAGAAAGAAACAGAGTCACTAATCCTGGCTGCGCAAGAACAAGCTATCCGAACAAATGCCATTAAGGCCAAAATCGAAAAATCCTCTGATGATGCCAAATGCAGACTCTGCAAAGAAGTTGATGAAACTGTTGACCACATACTCAGCTGCTGTAAAAAAATCGCGCAGACTGATTATAAATTGCGGCACAATTCAGTAGCACAAATGATCCACTGGAATTTGTGCAAAAATTATAATATTAAAACAACAAACTGGTGGGAACATAAGCCTGAAAAAGTCACCGAAAATCAGATGGTCAAGATCCTGTGGGATTTTCGTATACAAACAGACAAAGTACTAGCGCATAACACACCAGACATCACACTGGTTGAGAAAAAGAAGGTTACAATCATAGACATCGCAATACCAGGTGATAGCAGAGTTGAGGAGAAGGAACATGAAAAAGTCGCGAAATACCAGGACTTAAAAATTGAAATCCAACGATTATGGCACAAACCAGCAGTGGTAATTCCAGTGGTAATCGGCACACTGGGTGCTATTCCAAAAGCACTGGAATTACATTTAAAACAGTTAAAACTTGACAAAATCACCATCAGTCAAATGCAAAAAGCTGCACTGCTTGGATCTGCACGTATATTACGAAAATACGTTACGACGTCCTAGGCCCCTGGGTGGGGCCCGACTAGTAATCAATGCCAAATCCGGCGAATCAACTGGCCGCTGTGATACAATCGTATAATAATAATAATAATAATAATAATAATAATAATAATAATAATAATAATAATAATAATAATAATAATAATAATAATAATAATAATAATAATAATTATTATTATTATTATTATTATTATTATTATTATTATTATTATTATTATTATTATTATTATTATTATTATTATTATTATTTATTTCTTGGCCGCACCCTCTCCCGAAGGACTCGGGGCGGCGTACAATAAAACATATGAAATAAATATATAGACAAGACATACATATTACAAAAACATATACCAAGACATGTACAAGACATGTACAAGGAGGAGGTCGGCTAATGAATAAAAACAATAAAATGCAATGTTTAGAAACCCCTAAATAATTGAATACAATTAAAATACCCAAATAAAAACCAGTCAGGAGCGATATAGTTAGATCAAAGTTGAGCCAGGCCAGCTACTTGGAATAGGTGGGTCTTGAGCTTTATACGAAAGGAGCGGAGGTCAGAGGTATTCCTAATATCCGGAGGGAGGTCATTCCACAGGGCTGGGCCCGCCACAGAGAAGGCTCTACTCCTACGCGCCGCCCCCCGACACTGTCTGGTGGACGGCACCTGGAGGAGGCCCTCTCTGTGCGAGCGGATTGGTCGCAGGGATGTATGGGGCAGATTACGATCCCGCAAGTAACTAGGTCCTGAGCCATGGAGCGCTTTAAAGATTGTTATCAAAACCTTGAAACGCACCCGATAGACCACAGGAAGCCAGTGCAGCTCGCGCAGGAACGGTGTCACATGGGAGTACGTAGTACTCCCCATAATTACCCGCGCGGCTGCATTCTGGACCAACTGTAGCCTCCGGGTGCATTTCAAGGGAAGCCCCATGTAGAGAGCGTTACAGTAGTCCAAGCGAGACGTCACCAGCGCATGAGTGACTGTGCGTAAGGCGTCCCAGTCCAGTAGGGGGCGCAATTGGTGCACCAGGCAAACCTGGTGGAACGCCCCCCTTGCCACGGCTGTCACATGGTCATCCATGGACAGCCGGGCATCCAGGAGGATGCCCAAATTGCGCGCCCGCTCCACGGGGGCAAGTTGAATGCCCCCGATGGCCAATGATGGAATTAATTGGCTGAACCGGGGAGCCGGTACCCACAGCCACTCCGTCTTGGAGGGGTTGATTTTGAGTCGGTTGTCATCCATCCAGATCCGTACGGCTTCCACACACCGGGACATCACTTCGATGGCCTCTTTGGGGTGGTTCGGGGTGGAAAAGTACAGCTGAGTATCATCAGCGTACAGATGGTATCCCACCCCGAAACCACGGATCTCACCCAGCGGCTTCATATATGTGTTGAACAGGAGTGGCGAGAGGACCGACCCCTGTGGTACCCCACAAGTAAGGGGGCGTAGGGTCGACCTCTCCTCCCCTGCCAACACACGCTGCGTCCGGCCAGAAAGGTAGGAGCCGAACCACAGCAAAACGGTGCCCCGGACCCCCAACCCCTCCAGCCGGCGCAGCAGGATACCATGGTCGATGGTATCAAAAGCCGCTGAGAGGTCTAATAGGACCAGGATAGAGGAACAACCTCTATCTCTGGCCCTCCAGAGATCATCCACCAACGCGACCAAGGCCGTCTCCGTGCTGTGACCGGGGCGGAAGCCGGACTGGCGCGGGTCTAGATAATCATTTTCCTCCAGATGCCGTGGAAACTGGTAGGCCACCACACTCTCTACAACCTTCGCCAAAAAGGGAAGGTTGGAGACAGGACGATAATTGGCCAGCTGCAAAGGATCCAGGGAAGGCTTCTTGAGCAAGGGTCTCACCACCGCCTCTTTCAAGGCGGCCGGGAGAGACCCCTCGCTCAGCGAAGCGTTCACTAGGTCCAGGAGCCAGTCTCGTGTAACCTCCCAGGATGCCAGTACAAGCCAGGAGGGGCACGGGTCCAATAAACATGTGGTGGGTCGCAGTCGTCCACGCATTCTGTCCAAATCCTCGATGGCAACCAAGTCAAACTCCTCCCAGGTCGATTCCTCAAGACTCGCCACGGACGTCTCCATTGGGCCACTAACAGGGACCCAATCCTTCCAGATTTGAGCGATTTTATCCTGCAGATATTTCCCAAATTCCTCTGCTCTGCCCTGTAGAGGGGCCTCCCGCGGCCTCTGAAACAAGACGGAGCGGGACACCCGAAACAGGGCGGCAGGGCGGTTCTCTGTGGATGCAATGAGAGTGGCACAATATTGGCGTTTGGCCACTCTCAATGCCACAAGGTACGTCCTTAAATGGGCTCGTGCCTGTGTTCGATCAAGTTCGGAACGAGAGGATCTCCAACGACTCTCTAGACGTCTCTTGCGGCATTTCATCACCCTCAGCTCCTTGGTAAACCAAGGGGCCAGGGTGGATCGTTGCCGCCGGAGAGGCCGCAAAGGCGCCACCCGGTTCAAGGCCCCGGTAGTAGCATTATTCCACGCGACCACCAGGTCCTCTACCCGGGGGCAGGTCAAGGTTACAGGAGGTGGCCCAAGCTCCATCTGGAACCTATCTGGTTCCATCAGGCGCCTGGGGCGGAACCATCTAGTGCTTTCCGGTTCCGCCTCCCCGCAGCGGGAGGTAGCACCAGGGAAGTCAAGACGAAGGAGTGAGTGATCTGACCATGACAGGGGAGTGATGGTTAAGTCCCCTCCTCCCAGATCACTCAACCACTGGCCAGAGACAAAAACAAGGTCCAGAGTGTGTCCTCCCTCGTGTGTCGGGCCCTGAATCATTTGAGTCAGGTCCATGGCTGTCATGGAAGCCATGAACTCCCGAACCCCCTCTGATGCTTCTCCCATCAATGGCAGGTTAAAATCCCCCATCACTAAAAGTTTGGGGGGTCTCGACCGCCACCAATGCGATCAGCTCGAGGAGTTCAGGCAGGGCCGCTGATGTATAGCGAGGAGCCAGGTATACTATCAGCAGGCCCAACTGTCTCCCAGGGCCCCATTTCACAACAAGGGATTCACATCTGGACGTCTGTGGCACAGTAGACTCCCTCGGCTCTAAGTCCTCCCGAATAATTGCTGCCACCCCACCGCCCCTTCCCTGGGCCCGGGGCTGGTGAAATGCTCGGTAGCCTGGTGGGCACATTTCCACAAGGGGAAGACCTCCCTCGTGGCCTAACCAGGTGTCCGTTATTCCCGCGAGGTCCGGCTCCCCCTCTAAAATTAGATCGTGAATGAGGGGGGCCTTGTTAACAACGGACCTCGCATTGCATAACAACAGCCTCAGGCCCTGGGTCTGTAACTCTTGACCACCTAGACCGCGGGGGTTGGTACAAGCGACCGGGTGTAACCAGCAACCACGGTCTCCCAACTGACTGTAAGTTTTTAATCTGTCCTCGTATCTGCCCCTCCCTGTGACCATTGGAATTAAAGAGCCCTGTATAGGAATGATATCCTCCCCCTCCTCCTCCCTTCCGCTCCTTCTGCTCGTGACCACACCTGGAGGCCCGGCTCTCACATCGCTCCTGATCTGACCCACCCGCCCCCGCCCCCCCACCCTGGAGCCCCCTAAAAAAGATAAAAAACATTTCATTAAAAAACCCCTAAGTTTGCGCTTCCTCCACCTCTCTGGGTTCACAAACCCGTCATCAAGGTGGGCCCCGGAGGGGGCAAAGGGCCATGCCTGCGAGAGGGGGGACTCCCGCAGCTGGAGCAAGTCCGACCTCGAATACGTAATGGTAAAAAGCTATGACAAAGTCAGGGTGCTGTTGATGTTAAAATCAATAAGCCAGGATCTAATGGGAGAAAAGAGATGTCCACGATCACAACTAGGTGGGAAGATCTTATGTTGGCCAGGTGATCGGTTGGAAGATGGATGGTAAATAAATAGATGGAGGCCTGGGTGCGGTCCATAGTGGGCGGAAGAGGGCAGATAGTTTGTAGTAGCTATTTGTTAAAAATAGCAGATGGCGAGGGTGAGAGGGGGAGAGGTAGTAGGAGTAGCCCGGCAGGTGAAATGCCATAAGTCATAAATAGCAGGAAGTCAGCAGGATACCAGATGTTAAACGGGCAGATTATAGTCATCAGGGGCACCTGGGCACAAGCCATGGCAGGTAGTTTGCAAAAGGACAATAGATCTTAGTCTGCCAGGTGGGGGGGGGGCAATAGATCTTAGTCTGCCAGGAGGGGGGGGCTCCTGCCTGTCTCCAGGACAGGCCCTGTTCTGCCCCTAATGCAGAAGCCCTGTTCTGCCCCTCTTCCCCTTTCTGCCTGGTTCCAGCACACAGCACAGCTTCCAGCAGCTAGTCCTGGCTTCAACCTGCCTCCCCTCCTGGTCCGGGCGCCATTCTAGCCGACTTACGGCCCTCTCGAAGGCCTTCCGTCGGCATCCTGCGTCACGGGCCTCTCTCCGTCCTCGCGCTGCCCTCCGGTGGCCGCCGCCATAATCGGTCTCCAATTCCAACTGCAATCCCCATGTCAGCCAGTGCTTTCTTAATCTCCCTCTGGCTATTCGCCATCCTTACGGACCAAATTAGGTCTCAAAGAAAACCAGGGTGGTCATTGAGGCTCAATCCCGGCCCAAAAGGTGGAAAAAGGGCCGGCAGCAACCCCTCCTTTATCAAAGAGCTCCGGAGCATTTTCGGAGCTCAGAAGTCAGCTGCCATTCCCCGGAAGCTCCTCCTCCTCCTAAGGGTATGTAGAGACGGTTGACCTTGACCAAGTCCAAACACAGGCCATCAGCATCAGTGGTGGGTTACAGGCGGTACGCCCCGGTACGGGCATACTGGTGCCTTCGCGGAGCACTGGGTACCATTCCGGTACAGTGCTCCAGAGGGCCCATCCGCCCGCCCGAGCTCCTTACCTGTATTTGAGCTCTCGGGGCTTCTGTGCACGTACATGGAGCACATGGCGCCTGCGCGATGCTCCGCCGAGCAGCTGGAGTGTCCAGAGGCTCACTGGGGCATTGCAAGTGGTAAGCATGCATGTGTGCGCACCCTGCATGCATTTATGTGGTGCATGCTGAGCCCTGTTGCAACCGTAGTAGTTGGAAAGGGATCCAGAACTCACCACTGATCAGCATGCACAGAAGATGGTGAGAACTAAACTTCCTCCTGATAACTCCTCTAGCACCAGAAATTCCCCATCCCAAATAGCTCAAACCCCGTCCCTCCTTGTTTCTAGGGCAGCTGATAGCAAGCAAGCAAAGTAGAGGCTTATAAAACCTTTGATTCTTGATTAATCGGGAGGAAATGGGGATTTTGCAGTAACCTTCTCCTGCCATGCCCACCATGCCATGCCACGCCCACTAAGCCACACTCACAGAACCGGTAGTAAAAACAAAATTGAATTCCACCATTGCTGCTTGATAGTTTCTAATTTGTAAAAGCTTTGAGGGAAGACCTTCTCCACAATCTCTTCTCTTGAGAAAACCCAGGAGGTTACAGCTCACTGGAGCAATGATGGTGAAAGACAGGGCATTTTTTACAAGCTCTTTTTCTCTACTTTGTAACTAAGTCTGCCGAAGGACGCTCCAATACCCTCACAAAATTTCACTGAAAAGTTTTTCTCCTTGGAAAGGAATGTCGGGAGCAAATTCTCTTTCATCTAATTGAATGTAGTGGCAGGAAAAACCTGCATCATCATTATACTTGTTAAGAACTGGGGGGAAAAACATGTTATGTGACTAATGAGTTACATTAGCACCAGCAGAGAGAGATCACAAGTTTTGTAGGTCAGGCTTCAGGCATAGCAAAGTGACTATGTTCTACATATTTTTTCAGCTTTGGAGATATCTTTTTTTTTTGTGTGCCTCCTCCTCCTCTTCCTCTTTCCTTTCTTTTTCCTCTTCATAGAACTGTACAATGGGAATGATAAGGTGTTATCCTTGCTACGGGAGGAGGTGACCATTCTCAGCCCCTCCTTGTCTTAGAGAATTTCTTAAAGAGTATTCAGATTAATTCAGAACGTCACTGAATTCTGGCAATGGGGTCTGGAGGTGCAGATATAAAAACTGGGGGAGGGGAGGCAAAGGTGTTTTTACAAAAGGCAACTGGATTTTGTTTTTCCTTGAAGACATTTTACTTCTCATTCAAGAAGTGGACTCATCCACTTCTTGGATGAGAAGCGAAATGTCTACAAGGAAAAACAAAGTCCAGTTGCCTTTTGAAAAAGCACCTTCGGGACAACCATGACCTGGATGGTTGGATGCCAAGCTTGCCTCATTCAGTATCCAAGAAAGAAAACCCCAATTTAATTAGAGAAAAGGTACTTCTACTGGACAGAAATGAAAACAGCGAAAGTGAAGCAAGATCAGAAGCAAAAAAGCGTGAACTTGTACATATCAAATGTTTACTCAAATCCCTCTCCCCGGTTACCCCAACCCAATGTCCAATCTCCAGCTCCCAAAGGTGTCATATGGGGTGCATCTTCAAGTGGCCTCATTCAGTTGGTAGGCAAAGACAGTTGGCCTTGACCAAACCCAAACATGAGCCATCAGCATGCACAGAAGATGATGAGAACAAAACTCCCTTCTTTGAGATATCTCCACCAGCACCTTTCCCCTTCCAAATACCATGAGCCCCCATCCTCCCTGTTATTATGGCAGCCAATAGCAAGCATGCGAGATAGAGACTGACATTGAGAATCTCTATAGACATAAAAATGGATGGGCCCATATAGGACCTTCAGGCAGTGGGCTGCCTAGCGCAGCCTAACAGAAACTCTATGGCAAATATATATTAATGGATTAAGGTGAAAAAACATGTCCCAGGATAATGTTGCAGGATCCAATCTGGGTTGGGCATCAGTACCAGGGACTTTGTCTTCCAAGCTTTTGGATATGTGCTAGAGTCCATCGGGCATGGCTTGATGGGCGTGGCAGGGGAAAGATACTGTAAAATCTCCATTCCCACCCCACTCCAGAGCAAGGATACTTCAAAATCACCATTTCCTCCCGATCAGCTGGGACTCGGGAGGCAGAGAATAGATGGGGGCTGGGCCAGTCAGAGGTGGTATTTACCGGTTCTCCAAACTACTCAAAATGTCCGCTTCCCGTTCTCTAGAACTGGTCAGAACCTTCTGAATACCACCTCTGCTCTAGCCAAATACTAGAGACTGGCTAGACCAGGGGTCAACAACCTTAAACACTCAAAAAGCCAAAAAGGAAGGGCCTCATTCAATTTTGGAGCCGACCGGAAGTCCGGTTCCCCCACCATAGAGTCTCCTCCTAGCACAGCATCCATTTTCCTCTACCTGTCCTAACCGAAAGCCCTATCTGTTGTATTCCCTGTTTTCCTCGACCTACGACCGGGGATTCCCTCGCTGGCAGCTAGCAACAGCCAAGCCGCGTCTTAGCCAATCAGACGCAGCCTGGCTGTAGGCAGGCTGTTCTTGCCTTCCGATTGGTTTCCCTGCCTGACAGCTCTCGTATAAATAGCTGTCAGGCAGGGGAACGCTTGCTTCTCTCCTGTACTGTTGCGTTCTGTCTGTTTGCAATAAAGAGTTCAACTTTACCTCAGCTGTGTCCAGCCTCGTCCTTCGCCCACCATTCAGCACTATCAATTGTGGAGCTGACTGGCGATAGGGAGCCAGAAGGGTGAAAGAGGCACATGCAGCTCTAGAGCCACGAGTTGCTCTAGACCCCTGGGCTAGACATTAGTTCCCTGAAGATGGGCTCCAGCATGAATCCAAAAGCTCAGAAAACAAAACCTCTGGTCCTGGTGACCGACCCAGATTGGATCCTGCAATATGTATATTAAAAATAAATAAATCATTCCATGGAAACATATGTAGCGCTGCTTAATGGAAATAGTCTTTGGCATATGACTAGTCACTTTCTAACTGAGCTTGACGAACAAATATTGTTATTAAATATTGAACTTTTTAAATTACTGGCTGCAATCCTATGTTTTGTGGAAACCATTTGCTTTGCATGCTCTAAATGATTATAGCTGTCACCTGAAACCATTCAAAATTATGATGAACATCTTCAGGGTTAATTATGACCCAGGTTCAAAGTTCAAATGGCAGTCCCTTCATGGTCATGTACTGTGGATTGGGCTGGTCTCAGAAAGGATCATTTTGCAGGCAGCCAGATCTTGGCTCCCCATTGAAGGACCTGGGGCTCACAAGAGAATGACAGGGCAAAAAAGAATGCAATGGGGAAATGGAGCGGCCAGTCGGGGTTATCCCTACTCCCTCCCTTGGCTCCCTCTTGGAGTCGGGGCTGCCATGCCCAGCATGAGGGAAGAAGGAAGCTGCTTTTCCTCTTTCTTCTCCCTGCTCCTCCTTCCCTCGTGCTGGCCACTCCATTTCCTGTTTCTCCATTGCAGTGCAGTGCCCAGGAGGTGGAAGATGGCAGTGGGCCATGCCTTCTCCTCTCGGCCCACCCATGTATAAGACGTCCCTCATTTTCAAGTAATTTTTTTTTAAAAAAATAGCATCTTATATACGGAAAAATGTGGTAATTCCAAGCTGAATATGGTTGCAAGTCGAGAACTACCATATTTTTCAGAGTATAAGATGCACCAGAGTATAAGACACACCAAGATTTTGAAGAGGCAAATTAAAAAAAAGTTTTTGCACTCCGCAGATCTCCCAAAAGTGGCCCATTTTTCACAAAAATGGGCCTGTTTTTTGTCAAAAAAAGGGCATGAATAGCCTTTGGGAGGCTTGTGGAGTACTCCTGGGCTGGGGGGAAAATGAGCAAAAAAAAAAATGGCCTGTTTTTGTCAAAAAAAGAGAATGCATAGCCTTTAGGAGGCTTATAGAGTGCTCCTAGGGGCTGGGGGGGGGGCAAAAACGAGCAAAAAGCAGCCTGTTCTTCGTTCATTTGTGCCCTCCCCAGCCCACAGGAGCACTCTGGAAGCCTCCTAAAGGCTATGCACTGCCATTTTTGCAAAGGGGGTGGGGTTTTGGGAGGCCAAAAATGCTGCATTCCGTGTATGAGACGCACCCAGATTTTCACCCTCTTTCTTGAGGGAAAAAGGTGTGTCTTATATGGTACCTGAAAATCTTTTAGGCCGTAAGAGAACATGGTGTTTAATTCAGACTTCACTATTATAGCTATTGTGGCATGTTGCCTCCAAGAGCTGAAATGAAGGAACAGAGCCTTTTTATGTTAGGTAGCAAAAAGATTTTTGGGGGGTTGTTGTGACCTGCAAATTATGTGGAGTTTTTTTTGGAGCAGCAGCAATAGCAAATGCTGAATTAGAACAACCTGAAGAAAATGTAAGCCCAAATCTGTCTACCATCTCTTAAGTTTTTGGGCGAGAGCTACAATCATTCAGAGCAGGCGAAGCAAATGATTTCCACAAAACGAAGGGCGAGGCCCAGCCAGTAATTTAAAAAGATCAATATTTAATAACAATATGTGTTCGCCGAGCTCAGTTAGAAAGCCAACAGAGTAGCAAACGTATTGGCAAAAGCTGCTCTCTCTGTGTGTGTATTTGTGTGTGTGTGTTTCTCCACCAGGGATATTAACATTTTAGCACTACTGCAGATGAAGTGTGCAAAACCAGATTTGAAAGTGTGGACGGCGATGGAATTAAAATCCAAGGATCTTTTCAAAGTGCAATTCTCATCCCCTCAATTTTAGGCTGATAAGCAGAATGAAACTTTTTTTTTTTTTAACAAAAATTTTATTGGTTTTTCAACATTTATAGGGAAAAGGGTAAATGGACAGGTATACAAATTTTGGCAGTTGCAAAATGTGACAGGCGCCCCTCTCTCCATACTCATAGTATACATTTATATATAATGCATTGGTATATAATTGATTACAATCAGCATATTAGTTCTATTACTAAATTCAATCAGATTAGACATTACAGTATAAAATCCAGATATAATTCCATTATCACTTTCGGTCAGTTTATAATAATATGATTTTCTTGTTTATTTTTGTGATCTGAGTCTTCTTGCTATTGCCCCATCTCCCTCCACTGGCAGAGCTCTGGCCCCTCCCGTGTCCTGCGTGTCCGCTGTAGTGTCTCGTGTTTTTTCTAGGAGTGTTTTGTTTTTTTCCATAAAGGCCTGCGCCTCTATGGGTGAATTGATTCTAATTCTTGTCTCCTCCCAGAATATCAGCATACCTTCAGGCATCAACCATCTAAACCACACCCCTTTCTGGTATAATTTATTCGCTAATTGCGAATAATTCTTCCTTTCAGAATGAAACTTTTGCTGCTCCCTAAATTTAGCATTGCTGAGATGCCTCTCGTGGCTTTGGATAAGAACAACTTTTAAATATTGTTTTTGAGGCGTAATGTCAATGCTGATGTACGGTTTTGATGAATTTATCAGTGTGTACATATTGCTTTTTCTGATGCACAGGAAATCTTTTTATAAGAGAATGGGGCAAAAGCCACTTAGAAGCTTGGCTTCCAAGACATATTTCTATTCTCTTGAAAACAGTTTGAATAGCACTATCTTAGACTTTCAAAATAGAGCCATACGTCTGAATGTCAGTGAAGATATATTTCTATTTAATTCCCCTTAGCTCTCAAAACACTGAAATAGGCATTCTGCATGACTCATTTTCAACAATGAAATGGCTATAGCTTCACGGATAGAAATTTATTTCCACTCGTGGTGTAACATACACATTTCTCGTTGTATTTAGACGTAGAGGCTTAAACATTCATAATTCTATCTTTCGGGGACAATCAAACATTTGGAGCCAAATGTATTGTGTTTACATTGCTGTGTGTCGCCTTTTATTTTATTTATTTATTCTTTTGTCAAACATGTACAAGATAACAGGTATAAGTATAGACAGGGAAATGAGCAAAGGAAATGAATACAAATAAATGGGGACAGTAGGACACGTCCCTTGTAAGGACTTCTTAGGAATGGGTTGAGGTCCACGGTAGACAGTTTGAGATTGAAGCTGTGGAGGTTTGAGGATGTAACAATGGAGTCAAGTAGAGCACTCCAGGCGTTGCTTGTATTTTCTGAAATCGAGTTTGGAGTAATTTAGATTTTCAGAGGTGGTACTCAGCAGGTTCTGAGCAGTTCTGGAGAACCAGTAGCGGAAATTTTGAGCAGTTTGGAGAACCGTTAAATACCACCTCTGACTGGCCCCACCCCCATCTATTCTCTGCCTCTCGAGTCCCAGCTGATCAGGAGGAAATGGGGATTTTACAATACAATAGTAGAGTTGGAAGGGACCTTGGAGGTCTTCTAGTCCAACCCCCTGCCTAGGCAGAAAACCCTATACCGTTTCAGACAAATAGCTATCCAACATCTTCTTAAAGACTTCCAGTGTTGGGGCATTCACAACTTCTGGAGGCAAGCTGTTCCACTGATTAATTGTTCTAACTGTCAGGAAGTTTCTCCTCAGTTCTAAGTTGCTTCTCTCCTTGATTAGTTTCCACCCATTGCTTCTTGTTCTACCCTCAGGTGCCTTGGAGAATAGTTTGACTCCCTCTTCTTTGTGGCAACCCCTGAGATATTGGAACACTGCTATCATGTCTCCCCTAGTCCTTCTTTCTCTTAAGCTAATCATACCCAGTTCCTGCAACTGTTCTTCATATGTTTTAGTCTCCAGTCCCCTAATCCTCTTTGTTGCTCTTCTCTGCACTCTTTCTAGAGTCTCCACATCTTTTTTACATCGTGGCGACCAGAACTGAATGCAGTATTCCAAGTGTGGCCTTACCAAGGCATTATAAAGTGGTATTAACACTTCACGTGATCTTGATTCTATCCCTCTGTTGATGCAGCCTAGGACTGTGTTGGCTTTTTTGGCAGCTGCTGCACACTGCTGGCTCATATTTAAATGGTTGTCCACTAGGACTCCAAGTTTTGCAGTAAGCTTCCCCTGGAATGGGGAGGGAATGCAGATTTTACAGTATCCGCCTGGAGTCGGGTGGGGGGGTGGAGATTTTGCAGTATCCTTCCCTTGCCATGCCCACCAAGCCATGTCCGCCAAACCACGCCTACATAATTTTTTGAATCCCACCACTTTTGAGTTTGTATGTTTTGTTAGGTGTCTCTCACACAAATTTTCTTCTTGCTTTGTATTCTGTCTCTCACTGATAGCTTTTGATGCCTTTCATATAACAACTGCCGGACATTTCTTTCAGACATTTTGCAATGCAAATTGTTGTTTTCTTTCTGCTACAATAAAATGAAGTAAATCTAGCACAGGAATTCAAGACCCTCATACGCTACGCTGTATTCGATGTTCAGAAATAAGAAAATCGACAAATATGTACAAGAGAATAGAATTGCACTATATATAGTCTGCATATGCATATCCCTAGGATTAAGCTTATCAAATACAATAGGATTTACTTCCGAATAAATTTGCAATAAAATTGCTCTATAAAAGTAATCATTTTCTTCCTACTGTTCCTGTGTTTGCTGAATAAGCTGAATGGAGGCTAAAGTCTAGCAAAGAAAACATTAATTTCAGAACAATCCCTCAGGAACAAAAGAGAAAATAGAATACATTCTTTACATGATTGTTTTGTTTCTGTTAATTATCATCTCTCTCCCCATCTAATACAATTTTCAGTTGCATCTTAACCTTAAAGAGATATTTAACATCACCTGAAATTTGCTTCTTAGTTTCCAAGTACATAGAAATTTTCATGGACGTAACATTCCATAGCCAGATGAGTGAAAAGAGGAGGAGAGGGTAGGACAAAATATGATGGGGCCCCTTCCTTTTTGCATTTTGGGTTGGGTGGAATCGAAGGATAACAGAATAATAGATTTGGAAGGGACCCTGGAGGTCTTCTAGTCCAACCCCCTGCTCAACAGGAACCCTATAAAATTTCAGAAAAATGGTTGTCCAATCTCTTGGATAAATGTGGATTAACCAAGAACTTAGATAAAATTCATTTGTACTTTATTTGACTCCTTTCTGCTTTTAGCATCAATTATTACTAACATTGACCTTGGAAGTCCATGAGAACGTCTGATAGATTATGGACAAAAGAAAGGACTGTAATAGATTATATTTAAGAAGTCATTGTTGGAGTACAATAAGTAACCATGATACCCATTTCTCAAAATGTACTTCCTCATTCCGTTGAAAAGCTTTTTAAAAAAAAAAATCAAAGGGAGGGATGGTCCATTATAACCCCAACCGCCTCTGGACCTCTAGAACAACTATATCCTGCTTCTGATTTAAAATACTGATTCATACTTTATGGATATGGAAATTCAGTTTACTCAAAGTCAAAGAGATAACAATAGACAAAATATGCAATTCAAAACAGAATCGCTGACGGATGTTAGCAGTGTTCCAATATTTGAGGGATTGCAACACAGAGAGGTGGGGGAGTCAAGCTTTTTTCCAAAGCACCCGAAGGCCAGACAAGGAGTGATGGATGGAAAATGACCAAGGAGAGATTCAACCTAGAAATAAGGAGGAACTTTCTGACAGTGAGAACAATCAACCCATGGAACAGAAGTTGCATTCGGAAGTTGTGGGAGCTTCATCACTTGAGACTTTCAAGAAGAGATTGGACTGCCATTTGCCAGAAATGGTGTAGGGTCTCCTGCTTGAGTAGGGGGTTGGACTAGATGACCTACAAGGTCCCTTTCAACTCTGCCAATCTGTAATCCTTTATTGTTCCACATCTATAGACAGAAATCTTGCAAACTCAAGCAACTACTTGCATCACTAAAGATATACTCTGAAAACTCCTAGGGAGGAGCTGTCTTAACCTTTTTCCTCCCATTATCTACATTTTTTCTGTCTTTTACTCCTCTGAAATGCAACCCCTCCCTCCTGGGAATCCAGACTACATTCCGCCACATCGTTCACATTTTTTCAACCTATCAATAAATATCTTTGTTTTATGTGTTTGATTTAATTATGTTTCTCTGTGTTATGTTTCTGTATTAAAGCACATTAGTTAATATCTACTTCAGCACAGAAAGTGCCACAAAATAGACCATGAAAAGGACATTTATTTACAGTAAGGTAAAAGAATCCCTGCGGATTTTACTCTGCAAGTCGTTGCTGATTTTAGGGAATGGGGCTCATCTCCATTTCAAGGCCATTGAGCCAGCATTGTCCAAAGATATTTCTGCAGTCATGTGGCCAGCATGAGGAGTGGTGCGGTGGCGTAGAAGTGGGGCTCTCACCTCACAATCAGGAAGCTGTGAGTTCAATCCTAGGTAGAGGCAGGTATTTCTCTCTCTGGGCACAATGAGAATATATCTGTGGGGGGGGGGAGAAACCTCCGCATTGACAACAGGAAGGGCATCTGGCCAGTAAACACTCAGCTCCATTCCCAGACACCACCCCGCAAGGGATTATGGGGTCATTAAAAGACGATGATGATGACATGGCAGCCTGACATCACGGAGCACTGTTACCTTCTCAGTGGTACCTATTTCTCTATTTGCATTTGTATGCTTTCGAACGTCTAGAGCTGGGTCAAGGATGGGAGCTCACCCCGTCACGTGCAGCTTGGCTCTCGAACCTAAGCTGCTGGCTTTCCAACTGACAAGTCCAGTGTTTTAACCACTGAGCCCTCACACCATCTTATTTACAGTGTGAGAGCCAAAATAAGAAGGCAGAGTGTCATCTGGGAGGAGGAGGAGCTTCCAATGATGATGGCGGGCGTCTCTTGAGCTCCAAGAACACCATGGAGCTCCCGTTCGGATAAGGGTTGCTGCCGGCCCCCGTATCATCTGAGAGGGCTGAGAGTTTGATAGCCCGACCACCCAGGCATGTTTCGGGCTTGTTTTGGCCCGCCAGGGTGGTCGGTGAAGACCGGAGGGAGGAGAGGACTGGAGGGCTGCAAACGGCCACCGGCAAGGAAAAATCAATGGCGACGGCGCGGCTGCGCCAGCAGCGCTAGCACCAAGAAACGCCGAGAAACACCGAAACCCCCCGAAAGAGCCGGAAAAGAGCCGGAAAAGTTGAAGGAGAGTGAGAAGAAGGGGGTGAGAGGCTCCGGAGGCATTGGAGGCACCGGAGAGATCCCTGAGATATCGAAGGACCCAAGGGAGAGAAACAGAAAACATCTGATAGGTGAGAAGGACTGGGAGGCAGCCGGAGGCAGCCGGAGGCTGCCGGAAGAGACAAGGGGAGATGGCTGCGACTATGGTTGAATGGAGGAAGCTGCAGCCAGGGACCCCTTGGGATATTTTGTCATCTTATCATTCCTGGCTACTTGTTCCTGGCTACTCCCATTGCCCTCCTGGGCCCCTGCTGGCTTGAGCAGGCTAACACTGGGAGCCAAGCATCTGGGCCAAGAATGCCCCCCATCCATCGGGGGGGGGGCACATACACCAGGAAACAGATGAATGGAACTATCACCTATCCTTTACCATCATTTACCACCTTTGCCTTTCCCCCACCATCTGGGATATCTAATCATAGCTTGCTCTCCCTCCCCTTTTTTTCTCCAAGTTCCAAGTACCACCTGGACGTTGAAAAACCCTCCGCCCTCCACTGAGACTCTAGCCCACTGGTTTTTAACTATTAACTTTTATATCATCTGCACCCCTACCCTATTGGGATGGTCAACAACTTACCAATTTACTCGAGGACAGACCTGCTTCGCCTGCGGGAGGCCCCGCTCTCGCAGGTATGGTCCTTGGCTCTCTCAAGGGCCAGCCTTGATGACGGGTTCGTGAACCCCGAGAGGTGGAAGAAGAGGAAGCTGAGGGGCTTTTTAGCAAAATGTTTTATACTGTTTTTAGGGGGTTCTGGGAAGGGGGGGGGATAACCAGACCAGGAGGGAAGCCAGTGCCACACGAACAGGTGAGTCCAGGAGGGAAGTGAGCGGAGTGGGGGGGAGAGGGAACAAACTATTCCAGTAGAGGGTTGTTTTATTACAACGGTCGCGGGGAGGGGGGGATGCGAGGACAAGAGAAGATCACAAGGTCGGTTGGGAGACCGTGGCTGCTGGCTACACCCGGTCGTTTGTACCAACCCCCGCAACCTAGGTGGTCGGGATCTACAGAGACAGGGCCTGTGGCTGATGCTTTGCAATGCAAGGTCCGTGACCAACAAGGCCCCCCTCATTAATGAGTTGATCTCTGAGGGGGAGTTGGACTTGCAGGAATAACAGAGACCTGGTTGGGTCACGAGGGTGGTTTACCCCTCGTGGAAATGTGCCCACCAGGTTTCCATGCATTTCATCAGCCTCGGGCCCTGGGTAAGGGTGGAGGGGTGGCGGTGGTTATACGGGATGGTCTAGAGCCGAGGGAGTTCACTGTTTCTCAGATACCCGGGTGTGAGTCACTTGGTGTGAAATGGGGCCCAGGGAGGCAGTGGGGTCTGCTGATTGTATACTTGGCTCCTCGCTATACGTCAGCAGCCCTGCCCGAGCTCCTCGAGCTGATCTCGGAGACGGCGGTGGAGATCCCCAAACTTTTGGTTATGGGGGATTTCAACCTGCCGTCGACGGGAGCAGCATCCGAGGTGGCTTGGGAGTTCATGGCTTTCATGACAGCCATGGGCCTGACCCAACTAATTCAGGGTCCCACACATGAAGGTGGCCACACACTGGACCTTGTTTTTGTATCTGAGCAGTGGATGAGTGATCTGGGAATAGGGGACGTAGACATTACTCCCCTGTCATGGTCAGATCACTCTTGTCTCCGGCTAGACTTCCCTGGCGCTACCCCCCACCGCGAGGAGGCGGAACCAGTTTGTCCAAGCTGGTACCGCCCCAAGCACCTGATGGAACCAGTTAGGTTCCAGTCAGAGCTTGGGCCGCTACCTGTAGCCCTGACCCGCGCTCAGTCGGAGGACCTAGTGGCCGCCTGGAATAGGGCAACGGCTGGGGCCTTGGACCGGGTTGCGCCTTTGCGACCTCTCCTACGGCAGCGACCCATCCGGGCTCCTTGGTATACCGAGGAGCTGAGGGTGATGAAGCGCCAGAGGAGACGTCTAGAGAGCAGGTGGAGGTCCTCACGCTCCGAGTCTGACTGAACACAGGTAAGAGCCTATTTATGGACTTACCTTGTGGCATTGAGAGCGGCCAAACGTAGACATTGTGCCGCTCTTATTGCATCTGCGGATAACCGCCCTGCTGCCCTGTTTAGGGTCACCCGCTCCCTCTTGGTGCAAGAGACACGGGGGGCACCCTTACAGGGTAGAGCAGAGGAGTTTGGAGAATATCTGCAGAACAAAGTCGCTCAGATCCGGAGCAGATGGGCCCCCTCCAGTGGTCTGGACAGGCCGTCAGCAGTGAGTCTTGTGAGTCCACTCTGGGAGGAGTTTGACTCTGTTGCCCCCGAGGATTTAGACAGGTTGCGTGGAAGGCTGCGACCCACCACATGTTCATTGGACCAGTGTCCCTCCTGGCTGGTACTGGAATCCTGGGAGGTGACACGAGGCTGGCTTCTGGGCCTGGTGAACGCCTCGTTGGGTGAGGGATCCTTACCTACCGTCTTGAAAGAGGCGGTGGTGAGGCCCTTACTCAAGAGGCCTTCACTTGACCCAATGGAGCTAGCTAATTATCGTCCAGTCTCCAACCTCCCTTTCTTGGCGAAGGTTGTTGAGAATGTGGTGGCGCAGCAGTTTCCGCGTCACCTCGATGAATCCGATTATCTAGACCCACGCCAGTCCGGCTTCCGACCCGGGCACAGCACTGAGACAGCCTTGGTCGCGTTGGTTGATGATCTCTGGAGGGCCAGAGATAGAGGTTGTTCCTCTATCCTGGTCCTATTAGATCTCTCAGCGGCTTTTGATACCATCGACTATGGTATCCTTCTGCGCCGGCTGGAGGGGATGGGAGTCGGAGGCACCGTGTTACGGTGGTTCGACTCTTACCTCTCCGGCCGGATGCAATATGTGTTGACAGGGGGGCAGAGATCGACCCCGAGGCCACTCTCTTGCGGGGTGCCACAGGGGTCGGTCCTCTCGCCCCTTCTGTTCAATGCATATGTGAAGCCGCTGGGCGAGATCATCTGTGGTTTTGGGGTTGAATACCATCTGTACGCTGATGATACCCAGCTGTACATTTCAACCCCAAGCCACCCCAACGAGGCTGTCGAAATGATGTCCCGGTGTTTGGAAGCCGTCGGGGTCTGGATGGGGGACAACAGACTCAAACTCAACCCCTCCAAGACTGAGTGGCTGTGGCTTCCGGCACCTCGGTTCAGCCAGCTGACCCCATCACTGGCCATAGGGGACGAGCTACTGCCCCTGTGGAATGGGCGCGCAATTTGGGCGTCCTCCTAGATGCCCGGCTGTCAATGGATGACCATGTGGCAGCCGTGGCAAGGGGGGCGTTCCACCAGGTTCGCCTGGTGCGCCAATTGCGCCCCCTACTGGACCGGGATGCCCTACGCACAGTCACTCATGTGCTGGTGACGTCTCGCCTAGACTACTGTAATGCTCTCTACATGGGGCTTCCCTTGGGACGCGCCCGGAGACTGCAGCTAGTCCAGAACGCGGCCGCGCGGGTTATCATGGGGAGGTCTAGATACTCCCACGTAACACCGCTCCTGTGCGAGCTGCACTGGCTACCTGTGGTTTTTTGGGTGCGTTTCAAGGTCCTGATTACTATCTTTAAAGCGCTCCATGGCTCATGTTACTTGCGGGATCGCATCCTCCCACATACATCCCTGCGGCCAATCCGCTCTCACAGGGAGGGCCTTCTCCAGGTGCCGTCCACTAGGCAATGCCAGCGGGCGGCGCCAAGGAGTAGAGCCTTCTCTGTGATGGGCCCAACCCTCTGGAACGACCTCCCCCCCGACATTAGAACCACCTTGGACTTCCGCTCCTTCCGACAAAAATTGAAGACTCACCTGTTCCGATTAGCTGGCCTGGCATAATTATAAATGTTACATCTACGAACTCCTGGTAGTATACTCTCATCTGGTTATTTTAAGGGTAATGTTTTAATTTTAATTGTTTTTAGGGCTTTTAGCCCCATATTTATTCTTCTGTACAGTACTCTTAATTTTAACCTCCTCCACATATATTCGTATATTTATAGTTCTATTTATATTTGTATTTTATCTGTTATTTATTGTGTGGACTGTACACCGCCCCGAGTCCCTTTTTGGGAGAGGGGGCGGTTTAGAAATGCGAAGAATAAATAAATAAATAAAATCTATTTTGTTCTGCTGGAATGTCTGTATCAGATGGCTCAAATTTTTCGCCACTCTGCAAAAAATGGTATTTAAGTGACCATGAAAGCATTGATTTAAACCTGTTACAAATAAAAGTTGTGAGTAGGCGAATTTGCAGATACCGAATCTGTGAATAATGAGGATTGGCTGTATTTATTATTTGTCAGATTTATATCTCATATATTTTTTTCCTGAGCTCAACTCTTTCAACATTTTATCTCCAGGAAAACCTTGTGAAGTAAATAAAATTGAGAGGCAGTAATTGGCCCAAACTCACCCAGTGAGTTCTGTTTGAAGGTGGATTAGATCATTGATATCTCATCCTAGATGAAAAATAAATTCAGCTGACCAATTATTGGTAGGGAGTTAAAAAGGTAATTAAATAACATGCCAGAAAGCCACTTCATAACTTTACAATCATATCTTCATTATCATTGCGAACATCCATTTAAAAGGTGTTTTAGGCATCAAACATCAGAAAACAAACTGGTGAAATCTTTTACAAACTGAAGGAAATGTTTGTTGTGAAGAGCTTAATCTATCTTTTGTTCACCATAATTTACTTTAAAATTGGGATTTTCCTCAGGTATTAGGAAATGGCATGCTTTCCTGTATCAGGAATAAAACAGACCTTGCATGCAATTTTCTGGCCACAGTGAATTATGCAGTTTATATGAATTCCTCTGATAGAAATGGAAATTCTTATATAAGCTTTTAGGCCGCTGACGTAACTCTACAGCAATTCCTCTTTAGTGTTTCTAAATAATAATATATTCTATTGTTTTTTTTTCCCCTTTGGCATTAACAAATGGGCCATTACTACATATATTTAAAGAAACTGTTATTAACTTCAGTTCATGCATAGCACCAAATTATTGAAAGACTGCCTTTGACAATTTGAATTTTTTATTCGAGGTTTCTGGAACTCATGGACTTTGGAAAGAATTTTATCACATGGGTGAAATTGATAATATACTTTGCAAGTGGCACAATTATTGTAATTGGCAAATTGATTGAATCATGTGAAATACAGAAAGGAACTAGACAAGGATGCTTCACTGCTTATTATTCTTTCTGGCTCTTGAAGATTTAAATAGAGATATAAAACAAGAGAAGGTATGATGGGTATAACTGGAAGCTGACAGTTTGGGTTTGAGATGCGAGCACTGAGTAATGGAGTAAGCTCCCATTTGGAGTAAGCCTTGGTGGCTTACTGGGCAATGGAGTAAGCTCCCACCAATGGAGTAAGCTGTTAAAAATGCAGTATTGCAGGCTACTTCTGCTGACTGCCAGCTGCCAGCAGTTCGACAGTTCGAGTCTCACCGTTTCAAGGCTCCATCCTTCCGAGGTTGGTTAAACGATGATCCAGATTGTTGGGGGTAACACGCTGACTCTGTAAACTGCTTAGAGAGCACAAATAAATTAGCATAAAATCCAGAACTTCATGGCCCAATTAAAAGACGGGAGCAGGATGGGTGGGAGATGGGTTCCATTGTTATACTCCTCCATTGGAACCCCAAGCTAAGTGGCCGAACCAGTTCAGGGCCGATCTCACACCGGGGTGGAGGAAGGATGTCCCACATCTTAAACCTATTTATAATGCTGTAAAGAAAATAGGGACGTGGTGGCTCAGTGGCTAAGACGCTGAGCTTGTCGATCAGAAGGTTGGCAGTTTGGAGGTTCAAATCCCTAACGCCCATAACAGAGTGAGCTCCTGTTACTTGTCCCAGTTTCTGCCAATCTAGCATGTAAAAAATGCAAGTAGAAAAATAGGGACCACCTTTGGTGGGAAGGTAACAGCGTTCCGTGGACTTTTGGTGTTTAGTCATGCCAGCCACATGACCACGGAGACGTCTTTGGACAGTGCTAGCTCTTTGGCTTTGAAACAGAGATGAGCACCGCCCCCTAGAGTCAGGATCGACTCGCACATATGTGCGAGGGGGACCTTTACCATTATCTTTTAAAGAAAATTGGAAGCTGCTTTCTTGTAAGTATCTTTCTATTTTCTTTTTCTGTTTTTTTCCTCTTTTGATTGCTTTAACACTTTTTTTCTTTTCACTTTTCTAACTCTTCCTTTATATTTTGCCTTTCTCTTTTTAATGTTGTAAAAAAAACCCTTCAATACAAAAACAAAATGATATTCTACTACTTGCTTTTTGAAATCGATGTTCGTGAATTTCAGTGGATTTGCTGATATTTTTCTTGAGGTCCACTAGGTTCCTAGCACAAACAATCCTAAAAATTTAAAAATTTTAAAAATTTAATTTGATTTTTAAAGATTCTTTTAATTAAAAAAAGGAGGGGTAATCTAGCATGTGATAACGAACACCTTTGGCCTTAAGAATAACCTTTGTAACCTCAAAGGCATCCCAAATCAAAACAAGGTCAGGTATAAACCAGCAGAGAGTATTTTGGGAGAAGAGAAGGGATGCTGGGCAAATATGCTGTTCAGGAAACCAGATCATGGGAAAAAAACTTCAGGAAAGCTAAAAGTACTTTTATTGATATACATACGTACATACTTACATACATACATACATACACACACACACATTTATATACATACATACAATATATATATACATACATATATACAATACAATACAATACAATACAATACAATACAATACAATACAATAGTAGAGTTGGAAGGGACCTTGGAGGTCTTCTAGTCCAACCCCCTGCCTAGGCAGGAAACCCTATACCGTTCCAGACAAATGGCTATCCAACATCTTCCAGTGTTGGGGCATTCACAACTTCACAACATATATATGTATACACATACACATACATATGTATGTATGTGTTGTTTGTTTGTTTGTGTGTGTGTGTGTGTATAAATATATGCAGTATATAAATGGCTGTGTGTGTGTGTGTGTGTGTGTTCTAGCATAATTCTGGAATGCCTGAAGCAATTTCAACCAAACCTGGTACACAGATGACATATTCTCTGGAAACAAATACTGTGGGGGTAAGACACCCCTAACACCCCTCGGGATGTGTCTTCTGTTAAGATGCAGCCTGTTGTGCCTTAAAATGGCTTCTACCATACTGCCTTAAAATGGCTTCTATTGTACAGTGCAGTGGAGTTGCCATGGTAACAGCTTTACAGTCCTCCACAGTGGGGGCTCCCTCTGGTAAAGGGGAAAATCCAACATTAGAAATTGTGGCGAAGTTCATGGAAGAAGGGTTGGGATAAATAAATACCGGGTTATCAGCTAGTTGCCTATAGTAACAGAAACTTGCAAGTCTGATTGTGGTCTACTGCTGACAAATTTTATATCCCAGTGAAGGAAGAAGGTGTCTTTCTGAGCTACATCCAAATATTATCTTCTTTCTCAGGGTTGTGTATATTTTTGCAAAGGTCATCTTTCTTCCTCTATAACATACCTCCATCGACAACCTTTTAGAGAATATTCATAATAGAATAGAATACCAGAGTTGGAAGGGACCTTGGAAGTCTTCTAGTGCAAACCACTGCTTAGGCAGAAAACCTTACATCACATGGTTGTCCAATCTCTTCTTAAAAGCTTCCAGTGTTGGAGCATTCACAACTTCTGGAGGGAAGTTGTTCCACTGATTAATTGTTCTAACTGTCAGGAAATTTCTCCTTAATTCTAAGTTGCTTCTCTCTTTGATTAGTTTCCACCCATTGCTTCTTATCCTGCCCTCAGGTGCTTTGGAGAACAGCTTGACTCCCTCTTCTTTGTGGCAACCCCTGAGATATTAGAAGACTGCTATCTTGTCTCCCCTAGTCCTTCTTTTCATTAAATTAGACATATTAATGTGCTCTCAATTATGGTGTTCTTATTATTGATAACTGAAAAGATTATTGCTCAGAAATACGTGATTAAACTTTCTGTTCAGATAGGTCGGTCCTATTAATTACCATGCTTGAAGAGAGTTGTAAAACATATGTTGCTTACAGAAAAGGAAGTTGTACAGCTTTATTGGTTGTACAAGTGATATCTGCCCATATTTAAAAATAGTCAGACTTCTGGGAATTATCAGAAGATTGGTACTGGAAAGTGAGATAGAAACAAAATAAATATAGGGTTGAGCTTGATATATAAATAGCAATATTTATAAATAGCTTGCCTTCACAAGTTATGAGTGCCTCATCACTGGAGGTTTCTAAGAAGAGACTAAATAGTCACTTGAAATGGTATAGGCTCCCCAGCTTGAGCAGGGGGCTGGACTAGAAGACCTCCAAAGACCCTTCCAGCTCCATTCTGATTCTAATTTCAATAGCATTTAAACTTATATACTACTCCTTAGTGCTTTATAGCTCTGTCTAAGCAGTTTTACAGAGTCAGCCTATTGCTCCCAACAATCTCCGTCCTCATTTTACTGACCTTGAAAGGATGGAAGGCTGAGTCAACCTTGAGCCTGTCGGGATCGAACTCCAGAGGGTGGGCAGAGTTATCCTGTCATACTGCATTGTAACTATGGGGCTGAGGGCAATATATATATTGTATTTTATATATATATAACACTCCTGCCTAAGATATTTACAGCCCGGGTTCAAGTCCCATAATTAGCTCTCATCAGCTAGCCATACCCTTACTGGGATTAGAACCTTGGCTGTATATATCTTAGGCAGGAGTCTATATATGTATGTATGTATGTATGTAAAAATAAATCAAATTCCAAATTTACTGTCTGGTGAAAAAGGTTGGGAATACTTACTATCAGGGGTGGGCTTCAAAAATTGCAGCAACGGGTTCACTGCCTCGTTGCTGGCTGGGCATGGCCAAGGTGGGCGTGGCCTAGTCGGCCTCCTCCACCACAGGGGGGAGTGCTTTTTCACCCTCCCCAGGCTCCAGAGGTTTTCATCGAGCCTCCGGGAGGGTGAAAACCGCTTCCCCTGGGCTCTGGAGACCCTGCGGAGGCTGGAAACAAGCCCGTTTCCCGACTTCCGGAACTTTCGGTAAGCACATTTTTCATCCTCCCCAGGTTTTCCTTGAGCCTCCGGAAGGTTGAAAACTGCTTTGCCCAGAAAGAGGTTCATATTCAGACTTCTGGAACTTCCACTAGGCCTGTTCCCCCCCTCCCCTAGTCCTTCTTGTCATTAAACTAGACATACCCAGTTCCTGCAACTGTTCTTCATATGTTTTAGCTTCCAGTCCCCTAATCATCTTTGTTGCTCTTCTCTGCACTCTTTCTAGAGTGTCCACATCTTTTCTACATCGTGGCGACCAGAACTGAATGCAGTATTCCAAGTGTGGCCTTACCAAGGCATTATAAAGTGGTATTAACACTTCACATGCTCTTGATTCTATCCCTCTGTTGATGCAGCCTTGAACTGTGTTGGTTTTTGGGCAGCTGCTGCACACGGCTGGCTCATATTTAAATGGTTGTCCACCAGGACTCCAAGATCCCTCTCACAGTTACTACTATTAAGCAAGGGACCATCTTTATTGTACCTGTGCATTTCGTTTTTCTTGCCTAAATGTAGAACCTTACTCAATGGTTGTCTGTGAGTAATTGAAAAAAGCGTAGAAAAGCATGAAATTACACCACTCTTCAGTGCTTCGGAATCAGCTCCAAACAGATGCTTTGGAATACACTGAATTACATAGTACGTGTCTGCAACTCTGTAAATAAGCTGCCCGCTAAACATCTGTAGAGATTCTCAGTCATTTTTCTGGAGGCAACTGGGCTTCTTGTTTTTTCGTTGAGGACATTTCACTTCTCCTCCAAGAAGCTTCTTCAGCTCTTGACAGGATAGTGGGGAATGGAAGGATTTATATTCCTTGCAGACAGCTGGTCATTTGCATCCTTTTAGAGCAGGGGTGTCCAAACTTGGGAACTTTAAGACTTGTGGACTTCAACTCCCAGAATTCCCCAGCCAGCCATGCTGGCTGGGGAATTCTGGGAGTTGAAGTCCACAAGTCTTAAAGTTCCCAAGTTTGGACACCCCTGTTTTAGAGGGTTGTTGAAGCACTTGGAGGTTTATCTGTGTCCTCAGGGTCACCTCCTGTTTCCTTTAGTCTGTAATTTTTCCCTCTGGAAATCCATTCTTACTCCTGCACCATTCAAAAGGTATTCATCCCGATTTGTACAGCTAAAAGTGTTTTTCTTGTCCAGTTGCCTCCACAAAAAGGACCTTCGGGACAACCATGACCTGGATGACTGAGAATCTCTGCAGACTTTTAGCTATATCATTTGGGATGAACAGAAGAGTGCCTACACGTTTGCTTTTTCATGGCTACATTTGAAAAGCAATATTATCTTTTTTTTAAAAAAATACTTAACATTCTCTTCCGTTTTTCCTCCTAGACAGAACAAGAAGCTGAATAGACATCACTATATCATATTAAATTCATCAACTCTCATGATAAAACCCTTGAATAACAAAAGCACAATCCACCAAGTATACAACTAAAAATAGGAACATTAAAAAGCGTGCTTTGTGAGCTGGGTACAGATTGAAAATTCTTGAAGGCAGACCTACAGAAATGTTGATCAGAGATTCCAGCGGGAATCTCTTCCGAACACGATTCCTTCGGATTCCTGCCCAATTGAGTTCAGAACCACTGGTCGGCCGAGCTACCGTTTCACCCAAACCAGTCCGAACCAGTAGAACCCCACCTCTGCTATGCCCCCTGTTTCTTGAGACATTCTTGTAAGGCAGGGGTGTCAAACTCATGTCGTCACAGCAGCATCACGTGACATATGGGAAATTTCCGCCCCTTCGCTAAACCGGCTGTGGGACTGGCCTGTACATGACTCATCTGGCCCACAGCCCCAGAGTTTGACAGTCCCTGTTCTGTGGTAACCATTTTCTTCAGCCCAACAAAGTCACACTGTTGAAATTGCACACAAACTACCAAGTTACGGCATTTTTAAAATATAAAATCATCACCAAAGGATCCCACTAAGGCTCCATTACATTTAATAATCTTACTTTCCTGTGCCTCACAGAAAGCCTAGACATTGTGGGTGAAGGGGCAAAAAAAATCTTGCCTGAATATAATGGTTATGTCACCATGATACCGCCGTGAAATCCTTGGATGGCTAAATCTATCCATCCATCCATCCATCCATCCATCCATCCATCCATCCATCCATCCATCCATCCACTAATCTTAAAATGTAGAGTCAGTAGGGGCAAAATAATGAGTTAATTTAAAGCAGGGGTGTCCAAACTTGGGAACTTTAAGACTTGTGGACTTCAACTCCCAGAATTCCCCAGCCTGATTTAAAGGGAGGTAAAGCTAGATTCTAGGGACATGGTGGCTCAGTGGCTAAGATGCTGAGCCTGTTAATCAGAAGGTCAGCCATTCAGTGGTTCAAATCCCTAGCGCTGCGTAACAGAGTGAGCTCCCATTACTTGTCCCAGCTTATGCCAACCTAGCAGTTTGAAAGCACATAAAAAAATGCAAGTAATTTCGGGTGACCCGCTCCCTTCTGTCACAGGAGCAGCGGGACCCCCCATTGCAGAGCAGGGCAGAGGAATTTGGAGAGTTCCTGCAGGATAAAATCGATCATATCCGGAGAGGTTGGACCCACTCCAGTGCTCCAGTGGGGACGTCCGAGACTAGTCTTGAGAGACCATGCTGGGAGGAGTTTGACCCTGTTTGTCATCGAAGATTTGGACAGGTTGCGCGGGTGACTGCGGGCCACCACATGTTTACTGGACCCGTGTCCCTCCTGGTTGGTGCTGGCCTCCTGGGAGGGCTCACGAGGCTGGCTACTGGGACTGGTGAACGCTTCGTTGGGGGAGGGCCTGATGCCGGCCGCCTTGAAAGAGGCGGTGGTCAGGCCCCTGCTCAAGAAGCCTTCTCTGGACCCAAAGGAGCTAGCAAATTATCGTCCTGTCTCCAACCTTCCTTTTTTAGCGAAGGTTGTTGAGAGTGTGGTGGCTCAGCAGTTTCCGCGCCACCTGGAGGAAGCTGATTATCTAGACCCGCGCCAGTCCGGCTTCCGACCCGGTCACAGCACGGAGACGGCCTTGGTCGCGTTGGTGGATGATCTCTGGAGGGCAAAGGATGGGGGTTGTTCCTCCATCCTTGTCCTATTAGATCTCTCGGCGGCCTTCGATACCATCGACCATGGTATCCTATTGCGCCGGCTGGAGGGGTTGGGGGTTGGAGGCACCGTGCTACGGTGGTTCCGCTCCTACCTCTCTGGCCGGACGCAATGTGTGTTGACGGGGGAGCAGAGGTCGACCGCAAGGCCCCTCATCTGTGGGGTCCCACAGGGGTCGATCCTCTCGCCTCTCCTGTTCAACATATATATGAAGCCGCTGGGCGAGATCATCCGTGGTTTTGGGGTGAGTTACCATCTGTACGCTGATGATACTCAGTTGTACATTTCCACCCCAAACCACCCCAACGAGGCTGTCGAAGTGATGGCCCGGTGTCTGGAAGCCGTACAGGTCTGGATGGATGACAGCAGGCTCAGGCTCAACCCCTCCAAGACAGAGTGGCTGTGGTTCCCGGCTTCCCGATTCAATCAGCATATTCCATCGCTGACCATCGGGGATGAGCAATTAGCCCTGGTGGAAGGGGCGCGCAACTTGGGCGTCCTCCTTGACGATCGGCTGACCTTAGAAGATCATGTGGCGGCCGTGGCAAGGGGGGCGTTCCACCAGGTTCGCCTGGTGCGCCAGTTGCGGCCCCTTTTGGACCGGGAGGCCTTGCGCACAGTCACTCACGCGCTGGTGACGTCCCGCCTGGACTACTGTAACGCTCTCTACATGGGGCTCCCCTTGAGGTGCGCCCGGAGACTGCAGTTGGTCCAGAATGCAGCCGCGCGGGTTATTATGGGGAGATCGAGATTCTCCCATATAACACCTATCCTGCGCGAGCTGCACTGGCTTCCTGTGGCCTACCGGGTGCGCTTCAAGGTATTGGTTACCATCTTCAAAGCGCTCCATGGCACAGGGCCCAGTTACCTGCGGGATCGCGTCCTGCCCTATACATCCCTGCGACCCATTCGCTCACACAGAGAGGGGCTACTCCGGGTGCCGTCCTCCAGAGAGTGCCAGAGGGCGGTGCCCAGGAGTAGGGCCTTCTCTGTGGTGGGCCCTACCCTTTGGAATGACCTCCCCCCAGACATCCGGACAACAACCGACCTTCGCTCCTTCCGTATGAAGCTGAAGACCTACCTGTTTTGTCAAGCCGGCCTGGCATAACGTTACAATCTTGCCACCCCAGGTCATTTTATAATGGGAAATTTTGTTTTTTAAAGTTTTTAGAGTTTAATATTTTTGGGGTTTTAAATTTTGTAAGTAAGCTTATTTATGGACTTATTTTTACCTCCTCTGCACGATATATGGTGCTATCTTTATTATTGCTCTGTACGTCGCCCCGAGTCCCTGTGGGGAGAGGGGGCGACTAATAAGTTCAATAAAATAAATAAAATAAATAAATAAGTAGAAAAATAGATACCACTTTGGTAGGAAGGTAACAGCATTCCGTGCGTCTTTGGCATTTAGTCATGCCGGCCACATGACCATGGAGACATCTTCAGGCAGCGCTGGCTCTTTGGCTTTGAAACGGAGATGAGCACCTCCCCTAGAGCCAGAAACGACCAGGACACATATGCGGGGGAACTTTTACCTTTACCTTTAAAGCTAGTTTGGAATAAATCAATTGAAAATTATATATAATTTTATTTGCTTTCAAAAGCGAGGATGTCTAGAGGCCTTGGTATCTTCAGCCAAGCTGTCTTTGTTGCATTCTGCAGCCTTTTTGATGACCTCCAAGATGGTGTTTTTATCTCTTATACACTTTCTGTTCTTTCTATTTTTAAAAAATCGTTTTTTAAACTACTAAATCAAGCTCCTCTTTGATCCAGTGTTGCCCTCTTGTTCAACCCCTGGAAGATAAGTATTTGGTATAAGCGTTTTCAGTTTGCTCCTTTTACTGTGAAGCATCCTTTTGCTTTTCAATCTGAAGCATAGCCTTGTACTTATTATAGACACTTGTGCTCCTGAAAGCTTTAAAAGATAAACATTTTTTTTTGAAATTAACAAGGAGAAAAAAAGGCCGCCTTGAAATGATTTAAGGTCACTAGAAATCCCTGCAGTCTGCGGTCCTAAACAATGGGTTGTAGCCAGTGGTGGGATTCAAATAATTTAACAACCGGTTCTCTGCCCTAATGACCAGCTGGGTAGGCAGGGCTCAGTGGTCATGTGACCGGGTGGGCGTGGCCAACTCAACGTCACTCATGTCGATGGGCGCTTCGCCTTAGCTGTTACAATGTAATAAGGGTTAACCAGAGAGGCAGTTTCTGTAAGCAGGGCAATAAAGATTAGGCTAGAAACAACACCAGAATGTTTCCTTCCTGCCTTCCTTACAGGATTAGCCCTGCAAAGTGGGAAAAAAAACAAAATGAGATTTCTTCCAACAACCGGTTCTCCCAACTGCTTAGAAAGTTAAGTTAAGTTAAAGTTAGATTTTACCAAAGGGGAAACAAAATTGGCCTTGTATATGGTTACAGCAGCTAGGTTGTTGATTGCGCAACATTGGAAAAAAGATTTTTTGCCGACAATTGATCAATGGATTCAGAAGGTGGCGGGGTTCGCTGAAATGGCAAAAATTTCAGCTTTCTTAAAAGCTCAGAAACAGGAGGATTACACACAGGAATGGGCAAAATGGATTGATTATATACAGAATAAATATCAGACTAGGAGTTATTATCTAGCCTTTAGGTAAGAATGTTTAGACCGACAGATGATCAGAGTAAATAGTATATGGGATGTTTGGAATTGTTAGAGTGGTATACAGCGGAAGCCAGGGGGGTGGGTTTGTGTGGGAGGTGGGGGAGGGTTAGGGTGGAGGGTGGGGCAATATATATGTATGAATAAATTAGAAGATGGGACTAATGAAACATTGTTAGGCTAGGAGAAATTTATATTAAGAGTTATAGATGTTAAATTAGCTTAGAAAATGATCAATGTGTTATTATTAATTTAAGAGTAATTTATATAGTGTTTGTTGGGAGGAGAGGGGTTATGAGTAATCTATTTTAAGATGGGGGGAGGGGAGGGGGTAAAGTGTTTGGTATAATACTTGAATGTGAATTTTTGCGGGGGGGGGGGTTGGGGGGGTATAGCATTTGTATGAGATTTATATTGTGTGGAGGGGGGGTGAAAAGGGGGAAAATTTGTTTGTACAAAACTCTTTTAATAAAAAAAAAGAAAAGAAAGAAAGTTAACAACCGGTTCTCCCAAATAGGTGCGAACTGGCTGAATCCCACCACTGGTTGTACCCAATGGGCTACATTCTTTGCAACTAGTATGTTTCCGTTTCTTTAAATGGGAGTCAACCTCACTTGTTACGTTTGTAAAATTTGTTGTCATAATCACACTGAAGTCATCTGTGTACCAAGTTTGGTTGAAATTGCTTGAGGTGTTCCAGAATTATGTTTATACTGGATCATAAATCATTCCAAAGGAAAAGGAAATTATTTTAAACCTTACTCCATGACGATTGGAAACATTAACTGTGCAAAGATAAACTGAAACTGAGGACTGACTGAACAAAACTATTGGGTCTTTCCCTGGAAGTTAAAAAATGGCTCATACTGGGTATAAGATGAAAAGAAAGCCATCAGAAAATCAGTTTGAACAAAACGACCAGCTTAGGAGGGCAAAGCTCATCATACTTGCATGAGGGAAGGTAATCTTTTTAATTGTTCACTTGTCTTCAGCATCTGCTCCTTCATCCCCCTGAAAGTAGACCTTGGGGAATGAAGTGAGCTTTGTCCTTTGCAATCAATTCCCTACACTGCTTTTCAAATGCCTGATGATCTTTTCTTCCTATTTGCCTGAGGAGAAACCAATCCAGGGATTAGGATCACACCCAGAATACATCTAACTGAAGGCCTCAGGTATTTTCAAGCCTCAAAAGCATAAGATGAAGCAAGTCAGATTGCCAGCCAGCCCAGGGGTGGGATTTAAATAATTTAACAACCGGTTCTCTGTCCTAATGACTGGCTGGGTGGGTGTGGCCATGGTGGGCGTGGGCGTAGCATGTGACAGGCAACACTCGGGCTCCTGTACCCCCCCTGGGAGCAAAAACAGGCCATGAAGAGCA
The DNA here is from genome assembly GCF_964273705.1 of Natrix helvetica. Lineage (NCBI taxonomy): Eukaryota > Metazoa > Chordata > Lepidosauria > Squamata > Natricidae > Natrix > Natrix helvetica. The sequence continues at coordinate 10,603,188 of NC_138550.1, read as the reverse complement.
TCACGTCCCCACCTGTGCCCCATTTTGGGCCTCCCTGCAGCCTCCTGGGACCAAGAGTGAGGCATGCGGGAGGAGGGAGCAGTTGCTTCCCTCCGTACTCCTCCCCATGCATGCACATGCAACCACCACACATGCGTGCATGACCCCCCTCCCCTCCATGCATGCGCACACGTCACCTGCATTTGTGGCAGAGACCCAAAAATCAGCTGGTTGGCAGGAGGCTCATGCCCTTGCACAAGCATGGTGGAGCTGAGCTGGGGGATGGCTCCTGTGCCATAGGTTTTCCATTATGGCCACAGAGGGTGCATGTATTTGCCCTTAGGAACAGAGATGGTCTTATTGTTTTCTCTCTCTTTTGCTCCAAGTATTTTTAGATGGGCTCAAATCAGGACCTCTCTAAGTCAGTACCAGTTCCAACCGGTTCGGCCGATGGTCATCCGACAGCGACCCAGGCATGCCACATCCCTGAACGGTTCACCTATGCCACCACCATGTTGTTTTTTGGTTCTGCATATGCGCAGAACAATTTTAATCACATTACGGCACACACACACACACAAACCAGCAGTAGTGTCTGCCAGAATCCATCCCAGCACTAAGTGAATGGTTTAATTTCAAATGTTCTGTCGTGTGTGTTTGATTAACTCAACCCTGCAGATAAGAGATTGAAAGATAGCAACTTGCCAATGCTCAATAATTTGTCTGTAAAATTATATTCAAGCCATTGTCTAGGATCGTAGTTTATTTTCTTAAACTCGTGGGTAACACCATCTGTTGCTCCAGACGAAAAAGTTCACAATTTTCCTCCACTGAAAAAAAATGCATATATTCCCAATGTGGGGAAACTGTGACCCTCCAGATGTTACTGAAGTATTGTCTAAGCAACATCCTTCAGTACTGGCTAGAACTTCTTGGATTTGTTGTGTGTTCACATCTGGAAGGACATCTGGTTATACCCCATCACTGCTGTGGCCTTTTAATTATAATTTGAAACTGAAGCTTCTAGTAAGGTACTGGTCCAAGGGAAAAAACGTTTTGTGGTCCTAATGGTGATTGAATGGTGATCTTTCAAAATTGGACAGATCTGAAGTTAGAGGGGGGCAATCTCTTGATTTTCTTTGTTCTACAAAATTGTTTTAAGCGGCAAAACAAGCTTTGTTTTGGAGAGTGTTATAACCCCATCATCTTCCTAAATTATACAGATATTTGAAAGCAAAAAGGGTGATTTGTTTTAAAATGATCCCACACAGGATTGGCATTTTCCTTTCAGCTGAGCTTGTCAAGGGCATTGACTGCAATGGAATTTATTTTCCTCACATTCAATCCTTCCTTTATCACCAAACTTCCTATTTAGTTCTTTAGCATCTCTCCCTCCCTCCCTCCCCCCCTCTCTCTCTTGGTTTATGGGTCATTTTACCTAAGGCTGAAACTTTAGATATAGGAGCTATGTTAAAAATTCTGGGGATTTTTTTTTTTTTTTGCTGACACCGTCTTTTAGAGCAAATTGTATTTTACCTTTTCTTTTGTGCATTTGGGATATGCTCCTGTAAGGATCAAGTGCTTAATTTTAAACTGTCACCTTAATGGGCTGCTTATCTTAGATTGCAAGGCCCCCCGTGGTGTCCAGGAAGTATAACAATATTGTGATGCAAATTCAGACCATTTTGTACATGTGCTGTGACATTGCATGTATGTATATGCACGACGGTGTTTGTATTGTGATGTCAGAATGCTTCAGATTTGTGGATATCATTGTATGTGAGTGCATAAATTGTTCTCACTGTCAAGAAAATGTCTCCTTACTTCTAGGTTAGGTCTTTTTTTAGCAAGCTTTCACTCACTACTTCTTCTCCTACCCTCAGGTGCTTTGAGAAACAAGTTGGATCTGTTGTGGCCCGCCAGCGGCCAGCAGAGCTGGCAGCAGATTCGGGCAGTAAGGAGGTTGGAGAAGAACATGGGCCAGTCCTGGAGTCTGGGGAAGGCTCTGACGAGTGCTCTGCATTGGAGGTAGAGATGGGGCAAGGGCATCTGACAGTTATCAGCTGCCTTCGGAATCAGACATCAGTGAGGCAGATGAACAGCTGGAAAAATTTCCGGGCACCGAACCAGTAGTAATGCTGGCAGGAACCCACCCCTGGTTGCCTCCCCCCATCAAAACCCATACTGGGATATCCAACTTTGTCAACGCTAAGACATGTAGACTTCAATTCCCAGAATTCCACGCTGGCTGGGGAATTCTGGAAGTTGAATCCACAGGTCTAAAAGTTCCCAAGATTGGACACCCCTGCTGTAAATATTTGATTGGACATTCTTTCTTACACGTATATCCTTTTGCATAGTTTCTTCCCTTTTGGCGAATGCAAGCTTGTACCTTCATTCTTTATTCTTAACCCGTATCACTGTAATGTAGATTAAATATATCTTTCTTCAGTTCAGCTCCTGCCTATTTCATGGGAGCTGTTGCCACTCCTCAGATTTTCTAAAATAGCATTTCTAGTTTTAGGACCAGGGTGAGTATTTAAGCTCAGACAGTTAGAATGCTCTTTCTTTCTGCATGCTTACCTGAACAGCGAAGATAATAATTTGGACATTCAGTAAAACCATATGTTGCCACATGAATTGCAGTTGGACAGTTTCAAGCATTTCTCTTATAAAGACAATAGGGTGTTGATGGAGGTTTTGTTTTAGATTCCATGGGTCAAGAGTTACCCTGGAACGTAGTCTAAAATCCATATACAGTAACCTGTGTAGATGAACTAAAATTTATATTGGATATTGAAGGATGGAGATGCGTATATTGCCATTTAGTCACTTTTAAAAATTGACATCACTTTAATAGAATACATTTTTTTTCCTATAATGATCATATCTAATAAGAGAGTGCCTCTAATTTGCATGCCATTAGTGTAATATTTCAGTAATCACTGGCAATTATGAGCCTAAGCTATTACATTTGAAATACAATTCCATATTTAATATAAGAAATGTTCTCTCGTGAACGGTTTCTGACTTTAATTTTCTTTGTGTGTTTTATCCGTGTCATTCACGTCTCGGTGTTGGAAAAGGCTCTTTGTGTGTCAAAATGAGATTGAGTGGCCTTTTCTATATATGCTTCCTTGATCATTGTCTCTCCAAAGCTTTTGAAAAAAAATGATACCTTGGCTCTAAAAAGTTTTTAGTACTCAGCCTCTTCGTTGAAAATTCAGACTTTTTGTAATAAACTCCTTTGTGATGAGGGAAAAGCTATGTATTTGTTAGGTTCAGGGGTGGCCTCCTGCCAGTTCTAACCTCTTCTATAGAAGAGGGTCCACAAATCTACAGTGCCGTTTAGAACTGGTTCCAGCTCCCTCCCCCAGCCCGTCCGCACACCATCAAGATGAAGAGTGAGAGGAGGAATTCTGGGAGTTGATGTCCACAAGTCTTAAAGCTGTCAAGTTTGAACACCCCTGGGGTTTTTTTCCCTAAAGGGTTAGGGTTGCAAGGGTCTTGTAACTTGACAGTTTTAAGACTTGTGTGCTTCAAATGCCAGAGTTCCTGAGCCAACATGACTGGAGGAGGAATTCTGGGAGTTGAAGTCCACAAGTCTTAAAGCTATCACATTTGAACACCCCTGGGTTTTTTTTCTAAAGGGTTAGGGGTGCAAGGGTGTTGTAACTTGACAGCTTTAAGTCATGCGTGCTTCAAATGCGAGAGTTTCTGAGCCAACATCTTGGTTGCTAAGCAAGAGCGTTGTTAAGTGAGTTTCACCACATTTTACAAGTTGGCCAAGCCCACCCAGTCACATGACTGCCAAGCCACTCTCACTCAGTCACATGGCTGGCAAGCCACTCAAACCTGGTTACATGGCCAGCAAGCCACTCCCACTTAGCAGGCCACACCTACAGAAGAGGTTCTAAAAAAGTTTGAAACCCACCACTGGTTAGGTTACTTCAGTTTAAAATTGGAAAACACGGATATTAAATGGATGGAAAACAAGGAGAGGGAGACATTATAGATACAGGCTGTCCTTGACTTATGGCCACAATTGAGGCCAACATTTACGTTGTTAAGTGAGAATTTGTTAAGTGACCCATTTTATGACACTTCTTGCCACTGTTGCTAAGCGAATCACTGAAGTTGATGAGTTAGTAATACGGTTGTTAAATAAACCTGTCTTCCCCATCGACTTTTCTTGTCAGAAGGTCGTAAAAGGGGATCACATGACCCAGGGACAAAGCAATGGTCATAAATATGAACCAGTTGCCAAGCATTGAATTTTGATCACATGATCATGGGGAGGCTGCAACGGTTGTAACTGTGAAAAACGGTCATAAGCAGAGGTGGTATTCAGCTGGTTTGGACCGGTTTGCCCGAACCAGTAGCAGAAATCGCAGATGGGCCTGCCCACCTGCCCCAGCTCTATGCCCTCCTATTTATACATGTTTTTGAGGCTGGGCGCCAGTGGTGGGTTGAAGGCGGTACGCCCCGGTATGCGCGTACTGATGCCTGCTGGGAGCACCGGGTACCGTTCCGGTATGGTGCTCCGGAGGTCCCACCCATCTGTATTTGAGCTCTTCGGAGCTTCCGCGCATGTGCATGGAGCATATGCCACCTGTGCGATGCTCCACTGAGCAGCTGGAGCATCGTGGAGACATCGCGGAGCATCGTAGGAAATAAGGGCACATGCGTGTGCTGCGTGCATGCGCACACTTGCTGTATGAGTTCCTGTAGTGGACGCCGGGCCCCATTGCACCGTACTGGTTGCAACGGGATCCGGAACCCACCACTGCTGGGCGCATGCGTGGAAGGTGCACATGTGAGCAAAGCGCATGCGCAGAAGGCGGGATGCATGCACAAAGCGAGCAAGTGCACAGCGAACCGGTAGTAACAAAATGTGAAACCCACCGCTGGTCATAAGTCACTTTTTTCAGTGCCGTTGAAACTTTGAACAGTCACTAAATGGATTGTTGTAAGTCAAGGACTCTCTCTATTAGTTTCGAACGTTCCCTGTGTTCTCTGACTAATGTACAATATTTATAAACTTTTAAAAAATGCTTTTCTGGTTTCAACTTTTAAGCTGTTATTTTCTTCCTTTAAAAACCACAGTTCCCCTCCTAAAGAAGTCATGCTACTTTGCAGAAGTCCTGATTCTGCCCATTTTTTTTAATCCGAGCGGGCACATCTCTGACCTGCCACATAAATACTGTGAAGTAGTCACGCTGTTGTTGGCAGGGTTGAAGTCTAGTAAATGCTGAAATGCTATACTGCACTTAATACTATACTTTAACATCACAGAACTATTATTGCTCATTCATGAAATATTTAACATTTCAATAAGTTCCTAATGAAGGAGAATTCACTTTTTTGCGGGCAGCATGTAGAATCTAGCTATGTACTTGAGTCCTTTGATCCCTGTCAACTGGAAACTATTCTAAATGCAATAACAGGGCAATGATGACAATTATATATTACGCCAACGATTTAATATAGCAGCCAATGCCATTCTATACTTGATTTAAGGGAAGCAATGCCTTAATAACATTATTTCTATTTTTCCCCCGTGGAAGCATTTTTTTTTAAAGTAAAAGGAAGAAAACACCCAGATAGAAACTGAGCGATATATGGAGTACAGTGAAGTGAGCCATGGACAGTGAGATCTGTACATTGGGGAAACAAACAAAAAAACCACTTGATAAATGCATGGCACAACATAGGAGAACAAACCCATCAGGATAAGATTCAGCAGTCCATCTGCATTTAAAAGACAAAGGCCACTCTTTTGAAGACAACAAAGTCCATATTTTGGACAGAGAGGATTGCTGATTTGAAAGGAGGGTTAAAGAGGCCATCTATGTCAACATTGAACAGCCTCTCTCAATGGCGCTGGGGGGGGGGGAGGATACAACATCATCTATCTCCAATCTACAACGCAGTCCTTTCAACAGTTCCAAGAAGGTGACCCTGATGACACAGACAAACGTCCAGGTGACCTTAACAATAAAAGAATGCAAATGAACAGCTGTCTGCAAGGAGTATAAATCCTTCGGTTCCCCACCATCCAGTCAGAGCTGAAGAAGCTTCTTAGAGGAGAAGCGAAACATCTTCAAGGAAAAAAAACAGAAAGTCCAGTTGCCTCTTGAAAAAAAGCAGCTTTGGGACAACCATGACCTGGATGACTGAGAATCTCCATGGAGATTAAGAGGAAGAAAATTAAAGAAAAAAATATTTGGGAGTCAGTTAATAGAATGGAATAGAATAGAATAGAATAGAATAGAATAGAATAGGATAGGATTCTTTATTGGCCAAGTGTGATTGGACACACAAGGAATTTGTCTTTGGTGCATTTGCTCTCAGTGTACATAAAAAGATAAGATACATTTGTCTGGAATCATAAGGTATAATAACACTTATAGTAATGCTGCCTTAGTGAATAGTCTGACAGTGGTGAGGGAATTATTTGTTTAGCAGAGTGATGGCATTTGAGGAAAAAATGTCCTCGTGTCTAGTTGTCTTGGTGTGCAGTGCTCTATAGCGTCGTTTTGAGGGTAGGAGTTGAAACAATTTATGTCCAGGATGCGAGGGGTCCATAGATATTTTCATGGTCTATTCATGTTTGTTTCATGGCCTATCCAGTTTGGGATAATCGGAAGCCTATCCATGAACCCATTATTGGTCCATGGGCCATAGTTTAATTTAATTTTAATTTTATTAAATTTATAGACCGCCCCCTCTCCCCAAAGGGACTCGGGGCGGTGTACAGGCCACAAATAAAACAATATACAAAACTTAGATAATTATAAATACCCATTAAAACAAATTAAATGATAGGCTGTACAGTATAATTAAAAATTAAAACAACCTAAAAAATCAATCCCTAAAAATTTAAAATTTAAAATACAGGCTAGAGGAACACAAAAGCTACAGTTAGGCCAGGCCAGCTAAATTAAACAGGTGGGTCTTAAGTTTCTTACGGAAGGAGCGGAGATCGGTCGTTATTCTAATGTCGGGGGGGAGGTCATTCCAGAGGGTCGGGCCCATCACAGAGAAGGCCCTACACCTGGGCGTCGCCCGCTGGCACTGCCTAGTGGACGGCACCCGGAGGAGTCCCTCCCTGTGAGAGCGGATTGGTCGCAGGGATGTATGGGGCAGGATGCGATCCCGCAGGTAGCTAGGTCCTGTGCCATGGAGCGCTTTAAAGATGATAGTCAACACCTTGAAACACATCCGAAAAGCCACAGGTAGCCAGTGCAGCCCGCGCAGGAGAGGTGTTACATGGGAGTATCTGGTACCTCCCATAATTGCCCGCGCGGCCGCGTTCTGGACCAACTGCAGCCTTCGGGTGCATCTCAAGGGAAGCCCCATGTAGAGAGCATTGCAATAGTCCAGTCGGGATGTCACCAGTGCATGGGTGACTGTGTGCAGGGCGCAATTGGTGCACCAAGCGAACCTGGTGGAACGCCCCCCTTGCCACGGCCGTCACATGGTCATCCATTGACAGCCGGGCATCCAGGAGGACGCCCAAATTGTGCGCCTGCTCCAAGGGGGCCAGCTGTTCGCCCCCGATGGCCAGTGATGGAACCCACTGGTTGAACCGGGGCGCCGGTAACCACAGCCACTCCGTCTTGGAGGGGTTGAGTTTGAGTCTGTTACTGCCCATCCAGTAGTTAAGAAGCCCAGGAGAAGATGCTAAATAAAATGAGAAACAACCTGGAACTTTGAAATCTCTTACAGATTGATGATCAGACGATAAAGAATATTTGTACTACATGATAGTCTTCAGACATAAGGGACTACAGTTCCCATTAGCCATGACTTATAGCCAAAGATTGATAATAGGAGACGTTGTGTGAAGAGAAATGGAGGGTACTGAACTGGAGAAAGCCGAGATAGAAAACAGCTTTTCAGAATCAACATGAAACATTACAGTTGCCAAATGTTGCCTTAACTCTCATGGCCGAAAGTGAAAAAAATGATGGGAAATTTAGTTCCAATGCAGTGCCAGAAAGATTGCTACGAAACAGCCTTGTGCTTCTATCTCAACCAAGGAGATGTTGTGATTGATTGAATGGTATGTTCATCTTCATCTCGAATGTCTCACAAACATTGGGTGAAAATAAATTCAGATCTGCCTTGTAACGTGAAGGAGGCTACCTAATGTAAACACAGTTATTCTTTCTCTAGCCGCTCATGAGCAACAGTCAGAGAGCACGCTGGCTTGACCAGTTAGAATGCTGGGCAGGAGTTTAGCAAGCCCATGTTTGAGACCTAAGAGCTGCCATGAGGCAGGGCTGAGCTCTTATCTTCACTCCAGCTCCTCCAGGGACATGAAATGTGATGACCCGGGGCACGGCACAGAGATAACACAGGCAACTGGCAGTTCAAACTGCCCCTTTATTGCTCCAAATTTCCCCAAATGCTCCCATGTTTCTGGCAAGTCCCAAAGCAAAGGGATCACACACACACACACACACACACACGCACGCACGCACACATATACCTCAAGCAGCCTATAGCTGCAAATAATCCAGCCCAACGCTGTGAGCACCATGGCTGCAAAGCAAAAAATCCAGAAAGAATGCAAGGAATCCAGGAAAGTTCAAACGTTGGCATTCAACTCTCCATGAATTCAGCATTTGTTCCCGACAAATACTCCACCTTAAGGCTCAGTCCCCAGATGTGCCTTGTGAAGAGGGGTGGGGCAATCTCCTCCTGAGTAGTTGGGTCAGTCTATGCTGTTCTTGCCTTCTCTCCACTCTCCATGCTCGAAGATTAGGAGGGGGTGATCCTTGCTCATTACCTGAGCTCTGTTTCTCATGTTCAGTCTATGCTGTTCTTGCCTTCTCTCCACTCTCCATGCTCGAGGATTAGGAGGGAGTGGTCCTTGCTCATTATCTGAACTCTGTCTCTCATGTTCCCTGCTTAGCCTCTCCTGCTCATCTACCCCCCTTCCTCCCTGCCTACCAGTCTGTCCCCAATCCTGAAAGGCCCTGGCCTCCCCATTTTACTCCCAAGCCAACAAAGCCACCCCCTCGATCTCCCTCTGCTCCAGTTCCGGCTTGTCTTCCTCTACTGATTCAGGTTCCGATGAGGGCATGACATGAAAGGAGCACCCAACTGGACATGCCCAGGGCTGTGATGATGTCACTGGCTATCCCTTTGAACCCAGAAGAGCATCACTGCTTCTGACATGAGTGAGAAAAAAAGTACCCTGTTGAAAGAAGTGATGTGTCCAATTAAATATGGTTAAGTGTGACTAAATGATAGTTAACAGCTTCCTGAAAGAGAGGTTATGACCTTTGAGAAACTTTGATAGAGAAGCTGAAATTTGGAATTCAACAGTCACAAAGAAAGCATTCAGATATTTGGGATGAATCATAAGAGGCTGGAGGGATGAGGAGCTTGTGACACTTCTGATGTTGCTAAAATAAAGCTACCAGCATCCTTCACCATTGGCCATGCTTTCTAGAGAAATTGGACGCATCATTCAGCAAAATCTACTTCTAGGCTAGATTGCTTCTTCCAAATCCACGATCAACTTCATGATTGCTTTTGTTCTTTAAGCTTCTCTCTTTTTGTAGATCTTATCAGTTCCTCCAATAAAAGCTTTCTTGATTTTTCTCCTCCTCTCAGTCCAAGGCATTCACTGCAATAGTACTTTATTGATTAATCAGTTGAGCATATCAAAGTATGAGTTTACTTTGAGATGCTCAACTGTAAAGTACAATAAAATGAGGTTAGCAAAATGAGATGAGATAAAGCAGTAGAAAATATAGTAAGGTAAGATAAATGAGTAAAATAAGATAGTATAAGGTAAAATGAAAAATGCAGAGATGTATAATATTATGAGTTGTCCAAAGTCACCTGTGTATGACTCTGGACAGTTTGTTGGCTATAAAAATTTGCATAATAAATAAAATAAATCTTAATGTTCAAAACCAGTGTGTTTTGGGTTGAATTCATTACCTTTACAGGCAATCAGATGCTTGAGAACTGACCCATATTTATGACGGTTGGAGTGTCCTGAGGTCATGTGATTTCCTTTTGCGACCTTCTGACAAGCAAAATCAAGGAAAAAACCAGAGTCCCTTAACAAGTGTGTAACTTAAAAACTGCAGTGTTTCACTTCACAACTCTGGCTGAAAGGTCGCAAAATGGAGTAAAACTCACTTAACAAATGTCATAGCAACAGAAACTTGGGGCTCAATTGTCAAGACTACCTGTACATGTTTTTCACTTCTTGTTGTGGCCATCCAGCATAGCTGGCAGCAGATTTGGACAGTGAGGAGTTTGAGGAGGAACATGGGCCAGTCCTGGAGTCTGGGGAAGGCTCTGATAAGGGCTCTGTGTCGGAGGCAGTGATGGGGCCAGGGTTGCATGACAGTTATCAGTTGCCTTCAGAGTCAGACATCAGTGAGGCAGAGGAACAGCTGGAGCCTGTTCCCAGTGTGCGCATGCACAGAGTTGCCAGACGAAGGGAACAGCTAAAGAACAGGGATCGACTTGGGAGTAAGGCCACAGGTGGATGATAAATGGCCCCTCCCAGAGGAAATAAAAGAGGAGCGAAAGGGGAGTGGAGTTTGCAGGAGACAATTAATTCACTTAATTGGTTCGTGACTCTCCGAGATTCCTTGCCAAGTTTTGCACATATCAGCCTGGCAGCTCTCCAAGCCAGAGAAAGTCTGTGACTGACTTTGAAAGACTGTGCTGGATGTGAGTGAGAAGAATTCACAGTAAATTAATAAAAGGAGTTTTTGTTGAGACAAGGAGTTGGCTTCGTGCTCTTGGGAAGCCTAAGTCAGAACACCTATATATTGATTGAGCAGTGTGGTGGTTCTAGTGGTGAAGACACTCGCCTTCAACTCAGAAAATTGAGCGTTCAATCCTAGGTAGCGACAGATGTTTCTCTCTCAGAGCGCAAAGAGAAAATATCTGCTGTGAACTTTGCATGGCGTCAGGAAGGGCATCCAGCCAGTAAATGCTCAACTCCCTCCAGTCGCCCCAATTCTACCCAGAATTAAGGGATTACAGGTTCATAAAAAGAAAAAAATGTTATATATTGACTGAGATGGGAGATTAGTCATACTGTTTATAGTTTGCAACCCCATGGATACTTTCATTTTATTTTAGCCAAGTACTCTTTTCCTAATCCAGAGTTTAGTGGCCCAAACCTTTCTGTGTTTTACTGACTTTTTTTAGGAGGTGGTCAGTTCCGATCACATTATCCCGAAAGAACATTTTTGTCCACTGGAGGGCTCCCATATTTCTAATCCCTCTCTCTAGTACAGTAGCTAAGAATGAAAAGGAAGCATTAATGAACAATTTCTCCTGTATCTGGCTAAAGAGAAAGAATGCCTAATTTATGGTAACTCTTGTTTATTCTTCAAAATGGAAGGGGGGAAGCTGAAGGAAAAACTAAAGAGAAGGGCGGGAATCCTTTCTACATGTCTTCAGAGAAAACATAGCAAAACACTTTAGAAGCTAATGTCATGCCTGCAAGCCATCTTTCCTTTTGGACTTCAGGCCTGCCACACTTTCTACTGTCTACTTTCTATTGTGGGAAAATGGGAGGGGGGGATTATACGGAGTTGGGTGATATGTAGCCATAACAACATTCTCCTTAGAAAGCCAAGGTCATCTTTGTCTCTGCACCTGGCCGGAACTGGATGGGTGGAATCTGTCGTCATGGCAGTGGAGGATGGTGGATCAGTCAACATTTGCTTTGCATCATCAAATCAGTCTGGATTGTTGATACGATTTGACTGAGAATTTGAAGAAATCTGATTCAATTCAATGCTTCCGTCTGAAAGGCTGGATTGGGTTAGTTCAGCTCTTTATCTGATTTTTCAATCTAGTTCAGGAAAGAAAGAAAAAAAAACCTTTTGCTCAATTTTGGCTCAATTGAACTTTCTTATGGAGTTCAGGAAGCCAATTCGATCTGAAAATTTATTCAGATGTGCTCAGAGTGGAATCTCTGAATCAATACTTTCCCCACTCCCAATAAATAGCCTACCTTAATTACAACTCAGATACAGATTAACAGAGTTGGAATGGACCTTGTAGCAGGGGTGAAATCCAGCAGGTTCTGACAGGTTCTGGAGAACCGGTAGCAGAAATTCGGAGTAGTTCGGAGAACTGGCAAATGCCACCTCTGGCTGGCCCCAGAGTGGGGAAGGGATGGAGATTTTGCAATATCCTTCCCCTGCCACGCCCACCAAGCCGCACCACTCCCACCAACCATGCCCATAGAACCAGTAGTAAAAAAAAATGAATTTCACCACTGCCTTGTAGGTCATCTAGTCCAGGGGCCAGCTACCTTAAACACGCAAAGAGCCACAAAGGTCCTAACTGGAGGGCCCCCATTCAATTCTGGAGCTGACTGGAAGTCCAGTTCTCCCACCATAGAGTCTCTTCCTAGCATGGCATCCTTTTTCCTCTGCCAACCGGAAGTCTGGTTCCCCCACCAGAGTCTCCTCCTAGGGCGGCGCCCTTTTTTCCTCTACCTGTCCTAACCAAAACCCCTATCAATTGTGGAGCCGACCAGCAACAGGGAGCTGCAGCAGAGGCATGAAAGATCCACATGCGGCTCCAGAGCCATGGGTTGGTGACCCCTGATCTAGTCCAACCCACTGCCCAAGCAGGAGATCTTACACCATTTCTGACAGATGGCAGTCCAGTCTCTCCTTGATTGGTGGGAAAGTAACAGCATTCTGTGTGCCTTGGTGTATAATCATGTTCGTCACATGACCTCAGAAGCATCTTCAGACAATGCTTGATCTCTCCTCTAGGAAATGGAGATGAGCACCACAATTAGATGGGGAGGGGTCCGTTTACTTCTAAGAAAATCAATCATTAAGTTCTAAGGTTGATTAAGTCTTGAGCCTTGCTTCAAGGTTGACATCTTATTTACCACCTCTATTGGTATCCCTACCTGTGGGAACTTACCATAGCAAAATAGAATACTTAAAACAATATAGATTTTCTCTAAGTTCCGTGTTGTCGAATGAAACAGGAGCAGAACTCAGGTTGCCTTTGTTATTGTCGCTAACAATTTTCTAATGCCAGCTTATCAGTGCCCCTTATTAATATTTGCTCTATCATAATTTAGCTCTAGGTGTTCATTTGTTCCCGAAAGCAGCTATTAAAGTATCTTTGTAGACATCTTTGTCTATCAGTCAGTGACAAAGCATAAAGGCATTAACATTAGCAGAGTAGCGGTGGAATTCAATTAACTTATTAATAAGACATCAAGGTATCTTAGAGCTTGCTGTGGGATATGATCTATTCAGATAAATCTTCTGGAGTATGTAAGTGGCAAGTAGAATAAATCTCCCCGTGACTGACATTGAAAATACAAAATGTTGGCATTGTTAATTAATTTGAGAGGTGATTAGTTTGAAAAGGTGGGAACCGTGTAGTACACAACCCAAAACCTATACAACAAAACAAAGCAATCATATATAATAGACTCAGAGGTGGGATTCACTTACCTTCCCCAAACGGTTCGCAAACGTGAGCGCTCCCTCGATACATGCACGGTGCTTGTGTATTACGTTGGGGTGGGTGGGCAGAGCCTCCTGCAGCCGCCACTATCAGTTCGACCGAACCAGAGAGAACCGGCTGAATTCCACCTCCGAAATAGACTTATGGAAGGCTATGGAATACTACAGATAGTCAAGAAAACAGAAAAACGGATAACAAATCATTTAGAAGAAATAAATTAAGAATCAATCCAGAATTCTCATTCAAGGCATCGTATTCTGGATACATTATGTGATGATGATAATGCAGGGAAATTCCGGACAGTTAGAACAATTAATCAATGGAATGACTTGCCTCCAGAAGTTGTGAATGCTCCAACACTGGAGGTTTTTAAGAAGAGATTGGACAACCATTTGTCTGAAATGATGTCAGGTCACCTGCTTGAGGAGGGGGCTAGACTAGAAGATCTCCAAGGACCTCCCTTCCAACTCTGTTATTCTGTTAGAGAAGAGGACAACCAGCAACAAGGTAGATAGACTCCATTATAGTGGACGGGGGCACTTTTGGAAGACTCACTTTTAGAGCCACACTGGGGAGAAATCCTCCAAGAAGATCTATTGTAATGGTGACTCAGTTGACATCTATTTAATTATCCATAAAAAATCAAAAATATCTTTATGACATTCCCCCACCTCATATTGTTAGGCAGGGAGTACGTGTGGCTCAGTGTGAACAAAGAGTCCAGATTTTATCTCCCTAGATAACATGTCTATTCAGGTGAACAAAGGTGGGTTCTCTCATAAGATTGGAAGAACCTCGAAGGAACTTTGAAGCAAGTATATATAGGTTTTGCACTTTCACTTGGTTACATAAGAGTAACTCAGGACCCAGTAGATCAGGGGTGTCAAACTCAAGGCCCGGGGGCCAGATTCGGCCCATGGGTTTTTTGGGGGGTCTGGCTGGCGGAGTTGCCCTGGAAGCAGTGGAGGACCAACCTGCAGTGCCTCTGCCAGCAAAAACAGGGCTGGGGGGGGCTGCATCCTGCCCTCCTGAGCTCCGTTTTCATTGGCAGATGGTTGCAGGAGACTATCACAGCCAAAAACAGGGCTGTGTTCTTTCCCTTGTCTTGACATATGTTAATATCTCTGATTTCAAATCAAGTTGAGGAAGATATTAAGGGCAGTAAAACTGCACGATCTTTGTATATATTTCCAAGCCCCAATGATGACCCACAGATGAATTGCAAACTGCTTCAAACTACTGAAGAACTACTGAACTGGGAAAGTATGTTTTTGTTTTGACAACTCGGTATATTTAGTGCTGAAGTCCTGCACTTCAGTTAAGGGTTGACATCTTAGAAAATTTCACTCAGTTCTGCTTTCAATTTCTTTAAAGCAATTTCATTGCTTTAAAGCAATGTCTTCCTTATCATATTAAACATTAATAGTTAGAAAAATGCAGACAAAAAAATAACACAGCATTTTTACATACAGGTGTTTCAGCACATACAAATACACATAAAGACAAAAATTTCTAACTACAAGTCACCGGAAGATTTTAGCCAGAGCTTAAGATATTTTTTTCTGTCAGTGAGAAAATTTTTTGCCTCCCTATAGACATTTTCCATCTCTGATTCTGTTTTGCTACGTTACTTAAGTAATTTCCTATAATAAATAGAATAATTAAGCAGTAGCAATGACTATCTCCCATGTTTCTCTAAAATAACACACTAAATAAGCAAATAGTAATAACATTGCTGTTGATTGTCATTGGATTTTTGGAACTGAATTAAAGATATGAATAGGTCAACCTGAGAAAAACCAATCTTTTATTCACTATACAATATAATCTTCTCAGCTGGTTTTCTAGATCTCATATTTTGCATCGTTATTACTTCCTCTGTTGATACCAAGAGGAAGAATAAATTATTAATCACATTTTCAGTGCTGATAGGAATTTGAATGATCTCAGATTCCCGACCGAGTTCTAAGAGATTTTTCTACTGTGGATGACTTATTAATTACTATCATTATTGTATAGTCACCCTGCTTTTTTTAAAAGCATGAATTTTCAGCTGCACTAAATTTTTAAACACCCAAGTTTATTAATAAAGTACAGATCGAGGAGAGTTCGGGAGATGACAATGTATAAAGGGAAAGCATCTTTTATTTAAAGCGAAGGAAGTTATGTAATTTTAATTTCATTATAAAAGAATTCATTTGACGAAAGACCACGCACAAATGTATCTCCGGGAGATCATAACATTTCAAATACTAATTCTCATTGTTTTCTGGCACAACCTAGCAATGAAATAATAATGATAACAAGAATAATAATACAGCTTCTCTTAATAAAAGTTCCACTAAATAACGCTTTGTTTTGTTTTAAAGAGGAGAAATGAAAGTTTAGAATATTCTACGTAGCTTTCTTTCCCTTTACTCCTGTTTACTGTAAGCTCAGTGTGACAGGTATATGAATACAGATTTATATATTTATAATCTGGAAGATAATAATTATGATAAAAGGATAAATGAAGGCCAGGAGCTAACATTTTTTTTAAATAAGCTGCACAATAGCAAACTAGCTCTTTTCTCATATAATGTCTTCAGCTGTGATAATGTGTTTCTTTTGGAATTTTGGGTCCTTTCTGAGATTGGTAGTTTTCTTGCAGATGTTTTATTACCAGTGTGTGGGAAGCCTCCCCTCCTAAAAGAATGAAATATTTTGGCAAATAAGTGTTGTTGTTTTTTCTGGTGAGACCAGTCTATCAGGGCAACCTGGTCTACCCAAATATGAGATGGAGTATGCTGCTTCTGCTGTTTGGGAAATATTTAAAAAGGCAGAATAAAACATTTCCCCTAAAGGAGAAATGAAAAAATCTTAAGGGAGGCAGGAACCAGCTCCACGGTAATCCATTCAGAAAGACTGGGTCAGACAGAAACTCCAGATAAGCAACAAACACAAGGTTGACAAAATTAGCTCAGACAAGCACCTAGGATTTGCATTTCCTCTTTTGCCAATAGAACCAGCTATGACCCCTACACAACCCCTACATGGTCCCCATAGCAGGGGTGAGTTCCAGCTGCCGCTACTGCTGGTTCGCTCAGGGATGCGCTGCGGGCACGCTATGTGTGCATGTGCAGTACTGTAAAAAATGCTTCTGCGCATGCACAGAAGCAAAAAACAAGATGGAGGCACCTATGGTGCCGCCGATAGAACCAGTTCAGGGGCATGGCCAGCCGAGTTACTATTTACTTGGCCGAACCGGTCCAAACTGGAGGGAACCCACCTCTGCCCCATAGGTATCCAGAAGGTATAAAAACCCACCCAGTTCAACTCCATTTTGTCAGCTGCCCAGAATCACATGTGATTGGTGGTTCTGCTTCATCAATAAAGAGAACCTTTCTTTCCAATCAGCCTCCAGCCTCCATTTTATCTGCAGTATCTTTCTCCCGGATTTGAATTGAACCAGATTGGTTTTTTTCTTCCAACAATTGCACTGATGATATTACCTAGTTTGGTAATGAAATGTTTGCAAAACCACCAAGCTCGGGAAGCATCAAGGACCGCACAGTTCTACCCTGAGCTAAATATTCTATCAGTAACATGTTTCTTTCTCATGTTGCTTGGATTAAAAGAAATCTGACAGTTCAGTACCGAACATAAACTAATGAGATAAGACAGAGTTCACACTAGTTAGAACACCTTGAAAAATTTTCTTTCTTTACCAGGTTAATCACTTCTACCACTGATGTAATTATAATTATGAATAAACCTTGTTCTGAACTTAAAAGATTTCTACAAAGGTGGACCCTCATCCAAAGTTTTTTTTTTAAAAAAATCTTAATGATGATGATGATGATAAATGATTCAAAGTGTTGACTGTGCAAAGAGGCAGAAGAAATAGTAGATTATGTACTCAGCTCATACAAAAAGGTTGCCCAAACTGATCATAAACAATACCCTAACACAATCACCGAAAATGATTTATTGGAACATCGGTACAATTTATTATGTGCCAGTAATGAAAAATTGTTGGGGACACAGAGTTGAAAATCAACTTTGCAGGATTTCTGAATACAAACTGATAAAGTTTGGCTCATAAAATACCAGATGTAAGTGTGGTTGAAAAGAAGACAGTCTGGATAATTAACGTGGCAGTACCAGAGAGAGTGGAAGACAAAGAATTGGAAAAAAGATCACAATTATTATATAAATTATTTCTTTCAAGGAAGTACATTTAAATTGACCAATAAATACTTCAGACAACCTGGACATGCAGTTTCCAATTGATTCGTACAATACGCACAGGTAGCCCTCGATTTGCAAAAGTTCATTTAGTGACGGTTCAAAGTTACAACAGCACCGAAAAGAGTGACTAATGACTCTCTTCAGTTCATAACTATTGCAGCATCCCCATGATCACGCGATCAAAATTCAGAAGCTTGACAACTGGTTCATATTTATGACCGTTGCTGCGTCCCAAAGTCATGTGACACCCCCCCCCTTTTGCGACTTTCTGACAAGCAAAGTCAAATGGGAAACTGGATTCACTTAAGAACCAGGTCACTAACTTATCAACTGAAGTGATTCACTTTAACAACTGAGGCAAGAAAAGTTGTAAAATGGGGCAAAACTCACTTAGCAAATGTCGTTGTAACTCGAGGATTCTACATGTATTTAGCATTGGGCTAATTATGGGGAAATTCAATCTGGCATGTGCATTCCTGTAGATGTTGCTATTGCTAAATCTGGCCATATTCTTTGTTTAATTAATGAATTGATTAAACAGATTTAATTAATATTAATTAATATTAATATTAATTAGCAAAAATGCTAATTAGATTCCCCACATGACGTGTCCTTGTCTATATAGAGGAAGGGGTGTCAAACTCAAGACCCAGGGACTGGATCCGGCCCACGGGGCTGCTCTGGAAACAGCAAAGGACTGGCCCACAGTGCCTGTGCCAGTGAAAATGGAGCTTGGGAGGGCTGCAGTCTGGCCGAGGGTTGCAGGAGGCCATCGCAGCCGAAAACAGAACTTGGAAACCTGTTTTCACTGGTAGAGCACTCGAGCCACCCCAGGTGCCCCCTACACAAGCGCCATCAAGCGGGCCACACCCACCCTGGCCCCTGAAGGTCAAACACAACCCTGATGTGGCCCTCAATGAAATGGAGTTTGACACTCCTGATATAGAAGAAGGGGTTTATGCCATAGCTCTTCCTCGCTCAGAGTTTTTACAGATACTGGGCTTGGCATGGCTGCCATTCATGTTCCCTAGTTAACAGATAAAAATCATGACCCTGGTTAGCACATCTTGAGAACCTACCTTGTTTCCCTGAAAATAAGACACCCCCCTGGATAATAAGCCCAATTGGGCTTTTGAGCACATGCACTAAAATAAGCCCTCCCCTGAAAATAAGCCCCCCCTGAGAAAATATTGCAACACAGCCGCAGCCATGAGGTGACCACGCTCGCCGTCTCCTGCACCTCAACAATATTAAGACCTCCCCGAAAATAAGGCTAAGTGTTTATTTCGGGGGAGTCAAAAGAAAATAAGACCTTGTTTTATTTTTGGGGAAACACAGTATTAAATGATAATGTTGGAAACACAACAATGGACTCACACCAGTATTTTCTAATTAAGAAAACTCTGAAGCATTGGGCCAAAATAGGAAGACATGTCAAAGTTTCATGCCCGATAATACTCTAAGATCTGGATTTCAGAGTTATTTCAAAGGTCTAACTAGATGTTTGCTAAAGAATAACCTTGAATTTCTTTGTTCATCCTCCTGCTGGGACAGATCATCTCCCATAGCACGTCTGACAGTTTAATACTTTCATGTCCATCTTCCTTTTGTTCTTTTTTTTAATTGAGTAGTCAGCTATACTTATTCCGATCCCTTTTATTTTTTGACATCCCTAACCCTTTTGGTTTGGCTACTTGTCAATATATCAACGGTATAGATTCCCCCCCCCTCTACTTTGAAGTTCAAGAGGTGAAAACTGACATTCTGAAAAACACTTTTGAAATGTCAAACCTGTCTTGTCCTGAGTGTTATAGTAGCATTTTCCTTATTTACTCCAAATGGATCTTTAAAACTAAATGAACTGCTTTCATTAGTCCTGTGGTGGTGGAACCTAACCTTGATAAATTCCATAACTGGAGAACAAACATTTATAATGCGTCCGATTTGTGGTGAATCTGTGGATAAAATAAATGGGCAAAAACATTTGGTCCATAATATCCCCCCTCCCCCCCAATAAAATAGTAATTTTTGGAAGGGATCACTGACCATTTCTCTGCAGATGAATATCTATCTTTTGCTTGAAATGGCTTTTGAAGAGAAGCCTATTAATTCTTTGAGTAACTGTAGGACCAGTGGTGGGATTCAAAATACTTTACGACCAGTTCTGTGGCCGTGGCTTGGTGGGCGTGGCAAGGAAAGGATACTGCAAAATCTCCATTCCCTCCCCACTCCAGGGAAAGGATACTGCAAAATCTCCATTCCCTCCCCACTCCAGGGAAAGGATACTGCAAAATCTCCATTCCCTCCCCACTCCAGGGAAAGGATACTGCAAAATCTCCATTCCCTCCCCACTCTAGGGGAAGATTACTGCAAAATTCCCATTTCCTCCCTACCCTGCTAACCTGCTTTCCAGCTCCATTCTCCTGTGCAAGGGCAAGAAAAGAAGAGCCATCTGATCAGCTGGGACTCAGGAAGCAGAGAATAGATGGGGGTGGGGCCAGCCAGAGGTGGTATTTGCCGGTTCTCCAAACTACTCAAAATTTCCGCTACCGGTTCTGGTCAGAACTGGCTGAATACCACCTCTGTATAGGACTGCTCTGGTTGTTAGCCAGTTGTTTTATATTTAGTTGGAATCTGTTCTTCTGTAACTCAGAATCCATTTTTGGTGTCCTTTAGTTTGGAACAAGGGAGGAAAAAAGATATTTTGTTTGCCTTTCTTTTGGGTATTCAGTGTTTTCTTTCCTAACAGCATCCGAGGCTGGAACTGGGATCAACATCAGCAAGACGATGGATGGAGACTAGTTATGCAAACCCTGCATTTTTGTACCAGCTTTGTTGTTGTGACGTGTGGTGCTGGTTACCAGATTGTCTGGCTTCAAAAATTACTAGTTACTAATTCATGGAAGTCATGAGGATCAATGGCTATTAGCTTTGACGGTAGTCTGTAGGCCTTCTGTCGGGAAATTAGTAGGCTTCCTTGTGCAATTGGTGAGAACTTACTGCTGGACTAGATGGACCAGGTCTCCAGTCAAATAGAGTATTGTGTGTTGTGTTGTGTTGTGTTGTTTTCAGGGGTGGGTTCTGGCAGGCACTACTGCCAGTTTGCTTGTGGGTGCACTGTGCCCACGCACGCATGCATGCAAAATCAAAATTGTACTGTGCATCTGTAGAACCCAAAAACAAGATGATGATCCCTACGGTTCACCCCGGAGAACTGGTTCAGGGGTATGGCAGGCCTGGATCGCTGCCAGTTCCAGCAACCCAGGCCCCCAAACCACTACCGGTTCAGTCGAACCAGTTTGAACCAGTACAAACCCACCACTGTTTTCCTTGTATTGTATTGCATTGTATTGCATTGTATTGCATTGCATTGCATTGCATTGCATTGCATTGCATTGCATTGCATTGCACTGCACTGCACTGCACTGCACTGCACTGCACTGCAATTAGGTAGATTGTTCCAGCATTATACAGATCTTACAGTCAGGATATTTATCCTAATCTTTCTTTTAATCTAGGTGCACTTTATACTCATTGTTTATATCGTTTCTGTTGATCATAGTTCATGACTATTTGATACATTTCATTTATAGGCTGACTTCATCCTGACTCTACCTTGCCTGTAGCTTTTCTTTATGCGCCTAAACTTGTCATCAAATATTTATGCGTACTACATCTATGCACCCCATTCTTCTTTTCTGCAAAGGGAGTATCCCAAGTTTAAATGGCACATCCTTAAGTCGATATATCATCTTCGTTGCCTACTTTGAAACCTGTCTAATTTGTAAATATCATGCTGGCAGTGGGGTGCCCAGTTGTATACACAGTATGCTAGGTATGGCCTCTGTACTCTGAAGTAGAAATGAATAATGGCTTTTCATGTCTTGATAAATACTTTGAATGCAGCTTAAACTTGTCCTCTTCTTTAAATGTCATGCTCAGCACTGGACAAAGTACTTTATCGGTTCAATGTATAATAAATGGTTTAACTATTTAACTATTTAACGCTTAAATTTTAACACAGAGACAGTTTAAAGTGATCCTTATTCTCCTGCATATTATTTTATGACCAGATCTAAATAAAATAAGTATGGGAGGAAAGACAACACAAACAATTTCCTTCTCTCATAAACTGTCTATTTCTCTTATGTATGTGTATATAACATTTCCTTCCTTCCTTCCAGAAATTGTGAATGCTCCAACACTGGAAGTTTTTAAGAAGATGTTGGATAACCATTTGTCTCAAGTGGTGTAGGATTTCCTGCCTAAGGAGAGAGGTTGGACTAGAAGACCTCCAAGGTCCCTTCCAACTCTGTTATTCTATTCTATTCTGTTCTATTTTCTCTTCTCTTCTCTTCTCTTCTCTTCTCTTCTCTTCTCTTCTCTTCTCTTCTCTTCTCTTCTCTTCTCTATTCCATTCTATTCTATTTTCTCTTCTCTATTCTATTTTATTCTATTTTCTATTCTGTTCTGTTCTGTTCTGTTCTGTTCTGCTCTGCTCTGCTCTATTCTATTCTTCCTTCCTTCCTTCTTTCCTCCCTTCCCTCCGCTTCCCTCCCTCCCAAACATCTCAGACACAGGAAGTAGAAGGAGCATGGGAATTTGTTGCTGGAGGTAACAGAAACAATTTATTTTAGTCAAGGAACTAAAAGGAATTGTATTTCAACCACCAGTGGCGTTTATGAAATTCCTAAGCCACAAGTTGTGCACCTAGCTTATGTAAAGACGTCATCATTCTTTGGAATTCCAAAACCATGGAAGGTCTTTCCCATCTTTTTCTGTCTGATTCTTCTGACTTGGAAGGTTAGGCATACAAAAAATGTTATCTGCCACTAAACTAACACCCTTCTGAGGAAGGGAAAGCTGCTTCAAAAGGGACAAGATGATATTTGTGATCTTGGCTCACTCCTAGGTCAAGACTAGTTAGAAAGCATTTGATCTCCAACTCATCTCAATGAAAAGGAATAACTTTCTGGTCTGTTTTGAACTTTTCTTTGGTTCTGAAAAATATTTTTATAACATTGCAGGGTAATATTCTTACTTTTTTGTCTCTCCCTCTCCCTACACTCACAATGTTGTGCCAGACTCTGTTTTCTTGCTTCATTTACTTCTCGGGTAGCATCATCCAATTAATCTCCGTAGGACATTGGTTCCATACCAACGAACCTACAAAGAAAACCTTTCTAAGCTGCCTCCACGGTGAATATCCATTCTGTCTATTCTTTCTGAACTATATAATAATGATGCTGTATTTCCCACCTCTGCTGACACATGCAAAATTCTCTCTTGCATGCTGATCCGGAGAAGCAATCATTCAGGTCATTTGATTTTAATGCAGGCTTCACAATATTGTTAACCTTTCAGCATTCATTGGTTGCATTCCTTTATTGCAGCTCAAATTGGCTGTACAAGGGTGGCAGAGAAGAAGGAGCGGGGCATTTTACCTAGAAAGAGCCCATATGTGAATAGACAGATGGAATCTCCTATAGGGGTACAGATAATTAGACACACCCTTGCCCTGCTTCCTTTCTATGGCAACTTTCATTGAAGTGGGTCAAAATTGGGCCTTTTTGTTAGGATGTTGGAGCAGTTAAAAGAAAGACATTAGGTCTATACCTTGCTCTACAATGAGCCAAGTGGCACAGTGGTTAGAGTGCAGTACTGCAGGCTACTTCTGCTGCCAGCCAGCTGCCTGCAATTTGGCAGTTCGAATCTCACCAGGTGCTCTGACCCAGCCTTTGCATAAGCAAGAAAAAGACTCATCGCAAAAACAACAACAACAACCCACCCCTCTTTATTTGACTCTTGTGAATTAATTGCATTCACCCACTGAAATTGCATTCACCACAAGAGTTCTGCAAGGAGCTAACTGCAGCAACAGACCTTATCTCCCAGCCAAAGGGCTGCAAATTAAGTTCTGGCAAGGCAGTCTTTGTTGCATGAAACACAATTTGCAAAATCTCTAGAAATGCGAACTGTTGTCTCCTACCACTACGATTTCATTTTCCTTCTATTTATTCCTCAGCCAGGGAGGGGCCACTCAGTGTCCACGTTTGATTTGTTTCCTGAGTTGACTTCTTGTCCTCCTTTGTTCACCTCTCCTAACTGCTCTGTGCATATGTGCGTCTGGAACAGGCCTCAGCTGTTCTTCCTCTCCACTTATCTCAGCATCCAAAGGCAGCTGCCTCTCCAGTGGCTGGGAAATGTCAGATGGCCCTGGCTCTATCTCTGCATCCAATGCAGAGCATCTGGCAGAGCCTTCCCCAGACTCCAGAACTGGCCCAAGTTCCTCCCCAAGTTCCTTGTTGTCCGACTCTTCTGCGAGCTCTGCAGGCCGCTGGTGGACCACAACATCATCCAAGTCTGCCGTCAGCTCTGCTGGCAGCTGTCAGGCCACAATGCCAGGCTCAAGGTTGACTCAGCCTTCCATCCTTCTGAGGTGGGTAAAATGAGGGCCCAGATTGTTGGGGGGCAATATGCCGATTCTGTAAACCGCTTCGAGAGGGCTGTAAAAGCACTATAAAGCAGTATATAAGTCTAAGTGCAATTGCTATTGCTGTAAGTCATCCAGGGCAAATGACATTGCAAGTAAGGTTATATAGCTAATCAAATCTTTTAAAAGAAAATCACAAACGTTTTCAAATAAAGATTAGCAATTTCGGATTGATTTTGGATCCATATCCATTGTGGATATTTTCCTTTCTAACTGGCCTTCCTTTTGAAATGAATGAGACATTAAAGCCCAATTAAGTCTTGTCAGTTTATATATTTTTATACTATACTATTTTCACATTTTTTTTTAAAAAAAAAACACATCATTTTTGTGAATATGCAAGACAGACTAGAGTGAAATTTACCTCAACCAATCCCTATTCCAAACAGCAGGAATTGAACTTACGAGGTGTCTTTAATTTAAATTATTTTTAATTAATTAAGTTTGATTAATTATTTAAGATTAATCAAATTAATTTTAATTACATTAGGACATTTAAGTTACCATGGGTAACTTACCATGTGTCCTATCCACATCTATATGCAAACTCAGTAAGCCTCTAAGCGTAAAAAAAATGGAGAAATGGGATGAAGGTCATGGGACGGAGGAATAGGTTTTATGAAGGAGATCTGGTCGTGCAGTGGTTGAAGTGCAGTATTTCAGGTAAATTGTGCCCACAGTCTGGAGTTCGATCCTGACTGGCTCAAGGTTGACTCAGCCTTCCATCCTTCTGAGGTGAGTAAAATGAGGACCCAGATTGTTAGGGGCAGTGGTGGGTTTCAAATTTTTCAGAACCTCTTCTATAGGTGTGGCAAGCTTTGTGGGAGTGGCTTGCCAGCCATGTGACCAGGTGGGAGTGGCTAGCCAGCCATGTGACTGGGTGGGAGTGGCTAGCCAGCCATGTGACTGGGTGGCTAGCTTGTAAAATGTGGTGAAACTCACTTAACAACGCTCTTGCTTAGCAACCAAAATGTTGACTCAGAAACTCCGGCATTTGAAGCACGCAAGTCTTAAAGCTGTCAAGTTATAAGACCCTTGCACACCCAACCCTTTAGAAAAAAAAAACCAGGGGTGTTCAAACTTGACAGTTTTAAGACTTGTGGACTTCAACTCCCAGAATTCCTCCTCTCGTTCTTCATCTTGATGATGTGCAGACGGGCGGGGGGAGGGAGCTGGAACCGGTTCTAAACGGCACTATAGATTTGTGGAACCTCTTCTATAGAAGAGGTTAGAACTGGCAGGAACCCACCCCTGGTTAGGGGCAATAGGCTGACTCCGTAAATTGCTTAGAGAAGGCTAAAATGTGCAGCGGGGCGGTATATAAGCCTAAGTGCTAATGCTATTTATTTCACAGAACAGGTGGAATCGCACTTAATATGATTCCGACTGTTCTTGAATTTAAAAAGTAAGTGAAATGCATCTTTTCCCACGAGCCTTTGGTCTCAGATGACTGGAGACACTGTTATGTTTTTTATATTTTTTAATATTTTAGATCCTTTGCCACTCAGAATTCTGGAGGACTGAGTACTCAAATACTCTCAAATAAATCTGAGCAAACAGGTAAACAAAACAAGATTCCAGGAAAGTACTTGGTCTGATAAATTCTGAAAGAGAGAGAGAGACAGAGAGACAGAGACAGAGACAGAGAGACAGAGAGAGAGACAGAGAGACAGAGAGAGTACAATTTGTAGGAAAGTTAAAAACAAATGAGCAGTAGGGAAAATATAGAAGACATGGGAGTTCCTTGAAAAATTCATAATACTAGAAAAAGTTGAATGAAAAAGAAAAGGATGGCCAGTAGCAAGGTGGATGCAGTTCATTACAACACCACTGAATGATCTCTGAGAAGACAGGTGATTCTGGAAAGAATCTACCTATTGGTTGCTAAGAGATGACAATGATTTGCTGGTACATAATCAATTGATTAGTCAATGATGTTAGTTACGACACCGGGAGGGCAATAGCATTGATTATTAAATAATTACTTCCAGTTCACATTGCTGTAAATTTGAACACAATCAAAGCCCTTCCAGATTGTAAGTTGGAGTTTATCAACTTTCTTGATAGACATTTTACATTTCCTTCCAGGAACAATTCCTTCATATTTTTGCCAATAGATTTTGTTGTGATAATTCTGTTCAACACTGTAGGCTTGGGGGATACAACTAACTCACATTGGTCTGCTATTTAGATATTCACCTGAATCCCCACTCCTGTTGAATCACCTTTGCACCTAGAGATTTGTTATTTGATAGACCCCCCCCCTCGTTCCAGCCTTATTTGTATGTATCCTGTGCTGCATTGTTAGTTAGTCTCTGTTTGGGATCTTGTTGCTCAGTTGTTTGTTGAACTACAATATTCAGACAGCACTGAGATAGAATCAGCAAAAAACAAAAAAGGGACACAAAATGATAAGTGTTAAACTTAGGCAAGAAAACTCAGAAGTACACATATAGACTGGGTGAAACAAGGCTTAATAGCAGTAACTGTGAGAGAAATCTTGGAGTCTTAGTGAACAACCAATTAAATATGAGCCAACAGTGTGCAGCGGCAGCCAAAAAAGCCAATGCAGTCCTAAATTGCATTAACAGAGGGATACAATCAAGATCAAGTGACGTACTAATAGCACTCTACAAAGCCCTAGTAAGACCACACCTAGAACTCTGCATCAGTTTTGGTCACCACAGTATAAAAAGATGTTGGGACTCTAGAAAGAGTACAGAGAAGAGCAACCAAGATTATTAGGGGACTGGAGGCTAAAACATATGATCAATGGTTGCAGGAACTGGACAGGGGTTGTCCAGTGAAGAGAAGGACCTGGGGAGACATGAAAGCAGTCTTCAAATGTTTGAGGGGCTGCCACAGAGAAGAGGGAGTCAAGCTCTTTTCCAAAGCACCTGAAGGCCAGACAAGGAATAATGGATGGAAACTGAACAAGGAGAGATTCAACTTGGAAATAAGGAGAAATTTTCTGACACTGAGAACAATCAACCAATGGAATAGATGTTTCCTTCAGAAGTTACGGGAGTTTCATCACTGGAAGCTTTCAAGAAGAGACTGGACTGCCATTTGTCAAAAATAATGTAGGGTCTCCTGCATGAGCAGGGAATTGGACTAGATGGCCTACAAGGTCCCTTCCAACTTTGTTAATCTGAAGTAACTAAATCAGCCTTTACTCTTTGTTCTGTATAATTCTGAGAGTTATGAAGTCCACCTAGGCTGCTGGATTAGGAAATCTAAATCGAGGAATAGCAATAGCCTGTAGGCCTATATACTGATTCATAGCGTTTTATAGCCCTCTCTAAGCAGTGTACAAAATCAGCCTATTGTCCCCAATCTGGGTCCTGAATTTACCAACTGGTAAATTTAAGGATGGAAGCCTGAGTCAATCTTGAGTCCCATCAGGATCAAACACCTGGCTGTGCACAAAGTTAGACTGCAACACTACATTCTAACCTCTGCTGGTCTAATTCGGTAGAAACTATTCAATAAATATGATATATATTTGGGAATATAAAAAGCAGAGTGTGGGAGGAATAACTGAGGCCAAATTGTGTGATCACATCAGAATGTAGGTACTTTGACCCCACTTTCAAATATTGTGGCAACTGAATCATAGACAGATGCAACTTCCTTGGGACCAGCTAGATAAACTTTCAAAATAAAAGATATAGATTAGGCAAATTCCTAAACAACTTGCAAACAAAAAAAGGAAAAAAAACCTTTGTAGAATGATGGTCTGTAACAATCAAAGATGGCTTTGTTCCTGATGTCCATGCTTTCAACATCATCTGGAATTCAACTTCTTCAGGCCACATCAAACAGTTTTGCAAAATTGGTTATGCCATCCTTTAAAAACAATCATTTCACCATGAAAGTCTGGGATCTGCAGATGAACTGTTGAGTTATAAAATTGCATTTCATCTCCCACAAAATTATTGCCAGTGAAGATGATCTTCAGCAGAGGACTCAAGGTTAAGTTGCATCTGTTTTATGTTCCATACAAAACAGGATGCATATATCAAAAGCCAAAAGGATTGGCGATAGCCTCTGGGGAAATTATATTTCTTAAAGGGTCACTGGCTTTTTTCCCCCAGCACTCATCAACTCTTACATGGCTTCAAATGTCCACTCCAGTAGCTGCACCTTGAGTGCATCTCCCTGAATTTCTTCAGCTTAAATTACAGTCACCACATTTTTTTTCTTCCCAGCATATGCCTGCTATATAGGTTGTTATCTAGAGTGGACTAAAATACTGGTAAAGGGGTGGGGGGAAACAGGCTACTCTACATAAAGCAACCAAGACACAATTTTTGAAACCATTAATTACTGTATTTTTCTGAGTATAAGACGCTCCAAAGTATAAGACACACCTAGCTATTGGGGAGGAAAACAAGGGGGAAAAAATCTGCCTCTGCCTCCCAGCAATTTGCCTCCTTGCAACAAACAGCAAACAGTACAGACGATATACACTGTTTGTAGCAGCTGTTACAGGCTGCAGGGATTGCTATAGCTCTGTGATGGCGAACCTATGGCACGCGTGCCGGAAGTGGCACGCAGAGCCATTTCTCCTGGCACGCGGAGCCATCTCCAGTTCCTCTTCCGGGTTCGGGTGCAGCAGCCAGCTGGTCTTGACACGCATTGGCATGCCAGAAAGCAGAAGTGGAGCTGCCCGGTGCACATGCGCACGCTAGGAACGTGATCTTTTTGTTTCCAGGGTGCACATGCGTGTCGGCCATTTGGTGATCTAGTTCCTGGCACGCATGCACACCAAAAACCAGCAACAGGAAGAGGAACGGCCGCGCGTGCCCAAAGACACAGAGAGGGGTTCCTGGCCATCGCTTCTTAGTAGAGCTGTGGTCGGGGCTTCCTTCCCTCCCCCGCCTGAGTGGGCTACTTGCATAGAAGCAACCGGGCAGCCACCGGTTGGAAGTAGCAGCACAACAGTCTCCGTTACCAGGGGCGAAGGGGTGGCGGTG
This sequence comes from Natrix helvetica, assembly GCF_964273705.1. Taxonomy (NCBI): domain Eukaryota; kingdom Metazoa; phylum Chordata; class Lepidosauria; order Squamata; family Natricidae; genus Natrix; species Natrix helvetica. The sequence goes on along the minus strand of NC_138550.1, from coordinate 10,574,007 downwards.
GCGAGAACGGGCGACCGCCGCCCCTTTGTCTCTTCCCCAACAGCGGCTGTTGTGCTTCCGCTTCCAGCCGGGATGCTGGCGGAGGAGCTGCTGGCGGGGAGGCGAGCTACCTGCATAAAGACGCCGCCGAGGGTTTGGCAGAATATATCCTGGCTGGAAGCAGCAGCGCTCCAGACCGTGGATCCTCATCAGAGCTGCAGGCTGGAACTCTGAAGAAGTCTGCTCAGGCAGGGGGGGAGGGGAGGGAGGGACGCCTGAGACCGTCCTTGCCATCGCTACTCCTTTGCTGTTGTGCTGCTTCTTCCAGCCGGGATATATTCTGCCAGACCCTCGGTGGTGTCTTTATGTGGGTAGCTCTCCTCTCTGCCAGCATCCCGGCTGGAAGCAGAAGCGCAACAGCCGCTGTTGGGGAGAGGATGAAGGGGCGGTGGTCGCCCGTTCTCTCCACCACCACCCCTTCGCCCCTGGTAACGGCGACTGTTGTGCTGCTGCTTCCAGCTGGGACACTGGATGAGCTGCTGGCAGGAAGGTGAGCTAACCGCATAAAGTCGCCGCCGAGGATCTGGCAGAATATATCCCGGCTGTAAGCGGCAGCGCTCCGGACCGCGGATCCTCATCAGAGCTGCAGGCTGGAGCTCTGAAGAAGTCTGCTCAGGTGGGGGGGGAGGGACGCCTGGGACCGCCCGTCCTTGCCATCACTACTCCTTTGCTGTTGGGCTGCTTCTTCCAGCCGGGATATATTCTGCCAGACCCTCAGTGGTGTCTTTATGCGGGTAGCTCACCTCTCCGCCAGCAGCTCCTCCACCAGCATCCTGGCTGGAAGCAGAAGTGCAACAGCCGCTGTTGGGGAGAGGATGAAGGGGCGGTGGTCGCCCGTTCTTTCCACCGCCACCCCTTCGCCCCTGGTAACAGCAACTGTTGCACTGCTGCTTCCAGCCGGGATGCTGGATGAGCTGCTGGCAGGGAGGCGAGCTACCTGCATAAAGACGCCGCCAAGGGTCTGGCAGAATATATCCCGGCTGGAAGTAGCAGCGCTCCGGACTGCAGATCTTTATTAGAGCCGCGGGCTAGAGCCGTGTAAGCAGCCCGCTCGTGTGGGGAGGGAGGGAAACCCTTGCCCACGCTTGCCGCCGCCGCCCCCTCACCCCCAGCGGCTGTCACAGTGCTGCTTCTGGTTGGGATGCTGGAGCAGCCAGAAGAAGGAGAAGCTGCCGTGGGGGAGGTGGGCGGGGCAGACACCAATTGCAAATGCTTCTCCCCCAGTGCAGTCCGAGAGACAGCAAAGAGCCTCAGGAGGGTGGGGGAGGCTGTTTTCACCCTCCTCAAGCTCCTTGAAAGCTTCTCGAGCCTGGGGAGGGTGAAAAACGGGTCTATTGCTTGCCAAAAGGGAGGGGTCACATGCATGCGCAGGGCGTGTTTGCGCGCATGTGCAACGGGGGGTTGCGCGCATAGCATTATGGGTATGGCACGCCTGCATACGACCCCCCTGCGCTCCCCCCGCTTTTGGCACGGGAGCCCAAAAAGGTTCGCCATCGCTGCTATAGCTTATTGAAGCCTCCGAAAGCCCTCCTTTGCTGCAAAGAGGTAAATTGCTGGGAGGCAGAGGCCAAAGGGTTGGGGCTAGTGGGTGGGTGGGATTACATTCAGTGTATAAGCACAGACTTTGGACCTAATATCCTTCCAAAGTTTAAAATTCAGCAGGGTGTATAAACCACAGCGTGTGTCACCCAGAAAAGAATTTAGGAGATTTCCAAAAGGGAATAAGAAGAAGCTTTGGTTTCAAAATCAGTCAGGGTGAAAAAAAAATACAAGAAAAGTAAGAATAAGCAGCAAGGTGTTTGATGAGCAGCTGCGTGAAGTGTTGAGAAAAGTCTATAATTCTCTGAAAATGTGCATCTTTTTAATTGTGTGTTTAATTGTTTTGACAAAACAGTGTTCTCAGTCAGGGGCTACGTGGCTCTCTGAGGCCCTCGGATATTTCCTGGAGGTCACAAGTGAAAAACATGTTCAGGTAGTCTGGACAATTGAGTGCAAAATTTCTGCTGCTAAGTGAGACATTTGTTCAGTGAGTTTTGCCCCATTTTATGACCTTTCTTGCCACTATTGTGAAGTGAATCACTGCGGTTTTTAAGTTACACACTTGTTAAGGGACTCTGGCTTCTCCCTTGACTTTGCTTGTCAGAAAGTTGCAAAAGGAAATCACATGACCTCAGGACTCTCCAACCGTCATAAATATGGGTCAGTTCTCAAGCATATGAATCAGTGGTGGGTTCCTACTGGTTTGGACCAGTTCAACTAAACCAGTAGTGGTTTGGCAGCCTGGGTCGCTGCCATGCTCTTGAAACGGTTCTCCAGGCTGTGCCGTAGGCTCCATCATCTTGTTTTTCACTTCTGCGCATGTGCAGAACAATTTTTATTGTATTGCACATGCACACGCAGTGCGCCCACAAGCAAACCAGCAGTACTGCCTGGTCTGAATGTTGATCACATGGGGATGCGGCAATGGTCATGCATGTGAAAAACAGTCATACGTTTCAGAGTTTGCGGCAGCAATCACACCCAGAAAGCACACACACAGGTAACTGATTCAGCAGGATTCATTAACCTCTCTTTATAGATAATATAACACATGAAGTAAATATACAATACCAAAAGCAGGTTTTCCAATGTGGTAGTAAATACAAGCAAACACGGGCAGAAGAGAGAACAGTTTCAGTTTTAGTTCAGAGCAGCATAGCAGTTTTGAGCTCAGCACAGATTCAGAGCTACAAAGCTAAGCCACGCCCAGGCTCCAAACTGTTTTCAGCTCCCATTGGCTTACCTTGTTACTAAGCCCTATTCCAGTTCATGAATACTACGCTGACAATGTGTCACTGTTTTTTCAGTGCCATTGTGACTTTGAACGGTCACTAAACCAACTGTTGGAAATACCTGTAACTGAAAACTACAAGACAAAAAAAGGCAGCGATTAGAGTCACCCTTAGATGTAAGGGTAGGTGTAACACAATGTGTTGGCAATAACATATTCAAGTCCGCTTAACTCGCCAGAATCCCTGGCCACAAAAAAACCACTCTTGTCAGCTTTTTGTTAATAAATGGATGCTGTCTGATGTCTCCTTTCAATTCCTGGTACTTTTTTCTTCTTCCTTCTTTTCTCATCTCCCCTTGCTTGTCAGACAGTTTCCGAAACCACAAAGACCACTCAATTACGCTCTTTGCCTGACATATTTTCCATGTCAGGAACCTTGAGTCTGTCTTAAGATGCGGTGTGAGGAAAAATACCTCTTCGCCACACTCGCTTTATTAATTCAGAGAGCATCCTTTGCATAGGGAAGGAAAAAGAGGGGAAAAAAGAGGAACATTTTCAGGTGTGCAAACAAACAGAAGGCTGTTTAGTATTACACAACAAAATGTTGAACCAGGCCAACAAAGGCTGTAACATAACACCTGTATTTTTTTTTGGGGGGGGGGGTTCTGTTGGAAAGAAATGTCCATCTGGGCTCAATTCCAAGTGGGACGAAAGACACTGGAAACATGGAGATTGCTTGGAAAGATGGTTTAACGGTGGACAGGACCACATGGTTTGAGATCCTGGGCAAAAAAGGCACATGGGTGAGAGAGGGAGATAGATTTATATCAGAGGTGGGTTCTTACCAGTTCGGACCGGTTCAGCTGAACTGGTAGTAACTTAGTGGCTGGGTTGCTGGAACCGGCAGCGACCCAGGCCTGCCACGCCCCCAAACCAGTTCTCTCAGCAGTGCCTTAAGTGCCACCATCTTGTTTTTGCCTTCTGCGCATGCGCAGAGCAATTCTTGTTGCACTGTGCATGCATGTGTCCCTGAGCAAACCAGCAGTAGCGGCAGCCGGAACGCACCCCTGATTTATATCCTCTCTTGGGCTCTGCCTTGGAGCTTCCTGTTCCTGTGCAAGAAATGTATTCTGATTGGTTGTCAGACTCCCATGGGGCCAGGTTGAATCTTGCTGAGTGATGGTGTAATGAAGAGGGTTTGGGGAAATTCCTATTATGGCTGAGGACTAATCCTACCTGTCAGGGGAAGTTTCATCCTGAATTAATGAGGCGTGGACCATTGGCTCTCCTAGCAGCATATTTCGGAATAAGCAGAAATAAAACATGGAGCATATTCTAATAAAAAACTTTAATATAAAATAAAATAAAATACAAATCTTGCTAACTCAATTAACTACATTTTGGCAGAGTTATGTGCCTGCATCCTCTTGACAGGCGAAGAGAAGATCAGAAGGAAAGTAAAGAATGTGTGACGTATTATGTGACATGCGCATTAATCATTGTCAGATAAGAAACAGTTCAGTCTACTGTATAACTCAGAATATAAGCACAAGTTGGCAAACCAATTAACGCAGTGACACCCCTTCTTTTGCCACTTGGGCTGATGTCATCAAATCATCAAATAAGGCACATCTTCTTTCGCAGATACTCGTGTTGAGCTGCTGGAAGCGGTTTGTTGAGCATGTCAACAATTTGATTATGTGTAGATACATATTGCAATTTAACAAAACCTTGTTAATGCAGTGACACTACCTTTGTTGGATCTTGGGTGAGGGTATTTGCTTATGAATAGACCTAGCTATCTCTATCTCTTAAGTCCTGAGATCTGCTGTGGGCTATTGAGGTGGGTGGGGGCTATTAAGAGTGAGTCTGCTTCCTGCCTAAAAAAAAACATGTTTCTCCACTTCTCATCCAGGGAAATATATATCAGAGTTTGTTGCAGAAATCAAATCCACAAGGCACACACAGGTAACTGATTCAGCAGGATTCATTAACTTTTTAATATACATCATTTTATTTATTTATTTATTATTCATGCTTCTAGACCGCCCCCTCTCCCAAAAGGGACTCGGGGCGGTGTACAGTCCATGCAAAATATATCAAAATACAATAAAAATTGAATATGTACAGTTGGAATGGAGGAGGTTAAAAATGGAATTAAAAGAACTGTACAAAGCAATATATATAAATATAGGATTTTGAACCCCTAAAACACACACAATAAGTTAAAAACAATACCCCTAAAATAACCAGTTAATACATTTGCCAGGGGGGACAGTTGTAATTATGCCAGGCCTGCTAATCGGAACAGGTGAGTCTTCAATTTTTGCCGGAAGGAGCGGAGGTCAGTAGTGGTTCTAATGTCGGGGGGGAGGTCATTCCAGAGGGTTGGGCCCATCACAGAGAAGGCCCTACTCCTTGGTGTCGCCCGTTGGCATTGCCTAGTGGACGGCACCAGGAGAAGTCCCTCTCTGTGTGAGCGAATTGGCCGCAGGGATGTATGTGGGAGGATGCGATCCCGCAAGTAACGAGGTCCCGTGCCATGGAGCGCTTTAAAGATGGTAATCAGCACCTTGAAACGCACCCGAAAAACCACAGGTAGCCAGTGCAGCTCGCGCAGGAGAGGTGTTACGTGGGAGTACCTTGTACTCCCCATCACAGCCCGCGCGGCTGTGTTCTGAACTAACTGCAGTCTCCGGGCGCGTCCCAAGGGCAGCCCCATGTAGAGAGCGTTGCAGTAATCCAGGCGGGACGTCACCAACGCGTGAGTGACCGTGCGTAGGGCATCCCGGTCCAGTAGGGGGCGCAATTGGCGCACCAGGCGAACCTGGTGGAACGCCCCCCTCGCCACGGCTGCCACATGGTCATCCATTGACAGCCGGGCATCAAGGAGGACGCCCAAATTGCGCGCCCGTTCCACAGGGGGCAATTGTTCGCCCCCTATGGCCAGCGATGGAATCAGCTGGCTGAACCGAGGTGCCGGTAGCCACAGCCACTCAGTCTTGGAGGGGTTGAGTTTAAGTCTGTTGTCCCCCATCCAGACCCCGACGGCTTCCAAACACCGGGACATCACTTCGACAGCCTCGTTGGGGTGGTTTGGGGTTGAAATATACAGCTGGGTATCATCAGCGTAGAAGTGACACTCAACCCCAAAACCACGGATGATCTCACCCAGCGGCTTCACATATGTGTTGAACAGGAGAGGCGAGAGGACCGACCCCTGTGGCACTCCACAAGTGAGTGGCCTCGGGGTCGACCTCTGTCCCCCTGTCAACACACATTGCTTCCGGTCGGAGAGGTAGGAGCCGAACCACCGCAGAACGGTACCTCCGACTCCTATCCCCTCCAACCGGCGCAATAGGATACCATGGTCGATGGTATCAAAAGCCGCCGAGAGGTCTAATAGGACCAGGATAGAGGAACAACCTCTATCTCTGGCCCTCCAGAGATCATCGACCAACGCGACCAAGGCTGTCTCTGTGCTGTGCCCGGGTCGGAAGCCGGACTGGCGTGAGTCTAGATACTCGGATTCGTCAAGGTGTTGTGGAAACTGCTGCGCCACCACATTCTCGACAACCTTCGCTAAAAACGGAAGGTTGGAGACTGGACGATAGTTAGCTAGCTCCATTGGGTCGAGTGCAGGCCTCTTAAGTAAGGGTCTCACCACCGCCTCCTTCAAGGCGGCTGGTAAGGATCCCTCACCCAATGAGGCATTCACCAGGCCCAGAAGCCAGCCTCGGGTCACCTCCCAAGATGCCAGTACCAACCAGGAGGGACACGGGTCCATTAAACATGTGGTGGGTCGTAGCCGTCCACGCAACCTATCCAAATCCTCGGGGGCAACAGAATCAAACTCCTCCCAGGATGGTCTCACAAGACTCGCTGTTGGCGGCCCGTCTGGTCCACTGAGGGGGGCCCATCCGCTCCGGATCTGAGCGACTTTATCCTGCAGATATTCCCCAAACTCCTCTGCTCTGCCCTGCAAGGGTGCCCCCTGCGTCCTCTGTGACAAGAGGGAGCGGGTCACCCTAAACAGGGCGGCAGGGCGGTTATCCGCGGACGCAATAAGAGCAGCGCAATATCTACGTTTGGCCGCCCTTAATGCCACAAGGTAGGTCCGTAAATAGGCTCTTACCTGTGTTCGATCAGATTCGGAGCGTGAGGACCTCCACCTGCTCTCTAGACGTCTCCTATGGCGCTTCATCACCCTCAGCTCCTCGGTATACCAAGGAGCCCGGGTGGGTCGCTGCCGCAGGAGAGGTCGCAAAGGCGCAACCCGGTCCAAGGCCCCAGCCGCCGCCCTATTCCAGGCGGCCGCTAGGTCCTCCGACCGAGCGCGGGTCAGGGCTACAGGTAATGGCCCAAGCTCCGTCTGGAACCTATCCGGCTCCATCAGGTGCTTGGGGCGGTACCAGCTTGGACCATCTGGTCCCGCCTCCTCGCGGTGGGGGGTAGCGCCAGGGAAGTCCAGCCGGAGACATGAGTGATCCGACCATGACAGGGGTGTAACAACAAAGTCCCCTATACCCAGATCACTCGTCCACTGCTCAGATACAAAAACAAGGTCCATAACACATGAGTAAATGTACAATACCAATAGTGGATTCTCCAATGTGGTAGTAGTTACAGGCAAAACACTGCTGTAACTGGTTGTCCACTAGGACTCCAAGATCCCTCTCACAGTTACTAATATTGAGCAAGGTGCTGCCTATACTGTACCTGTGCATTTCGTTTTGCCTAAATGTAGAACCTTACTTTTTTCACCCTTGAATTTCATTTTGTTAGATAGCGCCCAATGTTCAATTGAGTTGAACATTGGGCGCTATTGAATTGAGTTGGCCATGACCCCACGGTCACATGACCACCGAGCCACGCCTACCCAGCTGGTCACTAGGGCAGATAACCAGTTGTTAAATTATTTGTTCAAGGTTGTCCAAATCCTTCTGTATCTTAAGCCTATCTTCTGGAGTGCTTTGAGAAGCATAGCTAACCAAAGGGAGATGTACTAATCATTTTCAAAGGTAATAGCTTTATTGGATGCACCTCGCATTCTAAGTAGTTGGAAGCTTTTGATCTGATTAAAAATGCTCCTCCGATTATTCAGGTCATCTTCAATTTAACAACAGTTGATTTAGTGATGGTTCCAAGTTACGACCCTGAACAACGTAACATCACCATTTTTCACACTTACAACCATTGCGACATCCCCATGGTCACATGATCAAAATTCAGATGATTGGCAACTGACTCATATTTACAACGGTTGCAGAATCCCAGGGTCACATCATCTCCTTTTGCGACCTTCAGACAAGCAAAAGTCAATGGGGAAAGCCAGATTCACTTAACAACTAGGTTACCAACTTAACAACTGCAATGATTCATTCAACAACGATGGCAAGAAAGGTCGTAAAATGGGGCAAAACCCATTTAAGGAATGCCTCAATTAGCAACATAAATGTTGGGTTCAATTGGGGTCGTAAATCGAGGACTACCTGTACTGCTGAAAATTGTTAGAAAAAGGAGGAGGGGAAAATACTAGCTGACGTTGAAGCCAGTGGTGGGATTCAGGCAGTTTGCACCTATTCGGGAGAACCAGTTGTTAACTTTCTAAGCAGTTTGGAAGTGTTAGGGATGTAACCCTAGTCTTGGCTTGGCAATGTATGTATGTATGTATGTATACATACTGGATGGTGGCTACTCTGTATATTAGTTACCTGTCTACATGGTGAATCGTGAGTTGAGCATCTGTAAATCAATGTGTTGTATCATAGACTGTGTATATAATTCAAGACTACTTATAGCTTGTTTTCGAGACTATTTATCCTATAAGTAAAGCTGTTCTGCTACTCAACTCTAATCTCTGAAAGGAGATATACTTAACAAGAAGAAATCTCCTTTTGTTGTTTTTTCCACTTTACAGGGCTAATCCTGTAAGGAAGGCAGGAAGGAAACATTTTGGTGTTGTTTCTAGCCTCATCTTTATTGCCCTGCTTACAGAAATTGCCTCTCCAGTTAACCCTTATTACATTGTAATAGTTAAGGCGAAGCGCCCATCCACGTGAGTGACGTTGAGTTGGCCATGATCCCACAGTCACATGACCACTGAGCCACGCCTACCCAGCTGGTCATTAGGGCAGATAACCAGTTGTTAAATTATTTGAATCCCACCACTGATTAAAGCCATTATTGTACTGGTAGTATTCTTAAGTGGAACGAGAAGGAGTCTGCAGAAATATAGATTAGATGTTAATCAGATGTTAATATGCTAGCAAAGTATGCAGATTATAAAAGCATTTGAGTCAGTAAAGCCTGCATTTTTTTTCTTTTTGTAAATACAAATCCCAGCACCTAAAATCCATCCTACTTCTGTCCCACAGATATACTGCTGGAATAAAGCAGAGGTATTTATATTTATGAAATATGAATATCTCTGCAAAGCTAAGATATACTGCTCTAGTTCTCAGTAATGGTGCCTTCAGAGACAAACAACCTATGGTATATAAATGGTTTAGAGAAGGTCCTAAACATCCCTACGACCTATTCGCTCGCACAGAGAGGGACTTCTCCAGGTGCCGTCCACTAGACAATGCCATGGGGCGGCGCCTAGGAGCAGAGCCTTCTCTGTGGCGGGCCCAGCCCTGTGGAATGACCTCCCCCCGGATATTAGGACCACTACAGACCTCCGCTCCTTCCGTGTTAAGCTCAAGACCCACCTTTTTCAAATTTATTTATTTATTTTATTATTCACATTTATAGACCGCCCCCTCTCCCGGAAAGGACTCGGGGCGGTGGCCTGGCCCAACCATAACTTCGTTACGCTCCTGAGGGGTTTTTTAATTTAGCAATTTTATTTAGGGGATTTTAAACTGTGTTTTAACTGTGTTTTTAGCTGTGTCTATTGTCTTTCACTTACAAGTCTACTCTCCTCCATGCACATATGTAATTGTCCTTGTTTTCTCGTATGTATGTGTGTCCTATGTGTATTTTATCCTTTTGATTGTACGCCGCCCCGAGTCCTTCGGGAGAGGGTTGCGGCTAATCAAATAAAATTTGATTTGATTTGATTGATTTGATTATTCTTGGTAGAAGTGTTCGGCTACATATTGAGCTGCCCCCAAAAACTGAACTGTATGATAAATTGGGTAGATCTGAAAGCTTCAATCTTTCCCCAAAATATGAACTTCTAAGCTGAACTGGACTGCTAAAGTCATCCCCATCATTTTCTTTCCATGGGTTTTTCATTCAGAAAAAACAATTCTTCAAAATCGTTAAAGCCCAGCTAATATGTTTGTATTTCTAAAATATAAATTTCTCACTTGTATAATAATGAAAAGAAAATACTGCACTTTTTGGACACTTCCATTTCAAAAAGAAATTCCCAATGCAAAAAAATGAAGGTTTGGACATAGAATAGAATAACAGAGTTGGAAGGGACCTTGGAGGTCTTCTAGTCCAACCCCCTGCCTAGGCAGGAAACCCTATACCGTTTCAGACAAATAGCTATCCAACATCTTCTTAAAGACTTTTCAGGAAATTTCTCCTCAGTTCTAAGTTGCTTCTCTCCTTGATTAGTTTCCACCCATTGCTTCTTGTCCTGCCCTCAGGTGCTTTGGAGAATAGGATGGATGGATGGATGGATGGATATAGATAGATAGATAGATAGATAGATAGATAGATAGATAGATAGATAGATAGATAGATAGATAATATAGACATAAGTGTGATATTTGGTATATATATTCCTACATTTGAATATATGTTTTTTTCATTTTTTCTTGGTTTGCACCTTTTGGTACATATATATAAATGCAAAATGTGCAAACAGCATTACTTGGAAGAAAAAAAATACATTAAAATGAATAGGAATTATGAAATTATGGTTCATACGACATATTTTACTATAACTTGGAATTAATATTTTGCACTCCCAATTTTAGGTCAAAGAATCTTATTTTTGTTCCTTGGAGGAGGGCTTTTTCTGTTCAAAAGGTGCCATAATACTTAGGCTTATAAGCATACCCGTCAATTTATTTGAAGGAGAGAATTTTGGTTACGTTGAAACACTAATCCATAATGTATAATGCAATGTTCACTTGGAAATCATATTTCATTGGGTTTCTTGCTAAAGCTAAACGGCAGGTAACTGTAGATTAACGGTCTTTAAATCTTCAAAGGGATGTATATTAATTCTTATCCAATGAATATTTTTTTTCCTCCTCTCCAAACTGTCACACTGGGAAAGATTTCTCTATTAACCCTAAGCTGATTGCACGATGCTTTTAATTATTTCTGCTTGAAATGAAAAGCCACCGCCCTGTAATGGGCCAATGCCTAAACCTGAGATATTTCCAAAGGCCCCATGCAGGAATATACTTGAAATTAATGCTGTACTGAAATCTCTTCCAATTTTCCATCAATTTCATTTCACATAAAAGAAGCCATGTGGATAGGGAGCTTTAGAATTGCCTCCAAATTCCTTGCAATAATGTATGCCTTCAGCTTACTTTATCTTAGGGAATAGTGAAGATACCGTATGTTGAGGAAATCTAGATGTCTTCTTGTTCGCAGAAGATGGAGGCAATGAAACGGTTGATTTGAGGGTGGTGTTGCTGCTAACAACATGAGCGGGAGATATGGGGTTTCTACAGGATTTTTTAAAAATTATTTTAAAGTAGTAAGCTACTAGGAGTCACCTATGCATGAGTTGGGCAGCTATATAAATTTGTTTAATAATAGAAGAATGGAATGGAATGGAAAGGTAGGGTAGAGAAGAGTAGGGTGGGGTAGAATAGAATAGAATAGAATAGAATAGAATAGAATAGAATAGATTAACTAAGCCGGTTAATAGCAGTCTGCTCTAAGCTTAGTACACAAAATTGTCTGCTACAACATCCTACTTGTCAACGACTACTTCAGCTTTAATCACAATAACATATGGGCAAACAATAGATACAAACCAATTCGAACTCGATTGCAGAAAATACGACTTGAGCAACAGAGGGGTCAAGGCCTGGAATGCACTACCTGACTGTTGTTACATCCCCAAACCCCCAAAACTTTAACCTTAAACTGTCTACTGTTGACCTCACCCCATTCCTGAGAGGTTTGTAAAGCAGCGTACACAAGCGCACCAGCGTGCCTACCATCCCTGTCCTATTGTTCTATTTGTACTCATTTCTTATGTACATACGTATACCTGCGTATACTTATATGTTTATATGTTATATTCATACTTATACGTGTTTTCTCATACATGCTTGACAAACCTAAATAAATAAATAATAAAAAAGAATAGAATAGAATGGAGAAAAATGCAAAGAATAGGATAGGATAGGATAGGATAGGATAGGATAGGATAGGATAGGATAGGATAAGGAATGGAATGGAATGGAATGGAATGGAATGGAATGGAATGGAATAGAATAGAATAGAATAGAATAGAATAGAATAGAATAGAATAGAATAGAATAGAATAGAATAGAATAGAATAGAATAGAATAGAATAGAATAGAATGCAGAAAAATGCAAGATAGGATAGGGTAGGGTAGGGTAGGGTAGGGTAGGGTAGGGTAGGGTAGGGTAGGGTAGGGTAGGATAGAATAGGATAGGATAGGACAGGATAGGACAGCCTAGCCTAGCCTAGCCTAGCCTAGCCTAGCCTAGCCTAGAATAGAATAGAATAGAATAGAATAGAATAGAATAGAATAGAATAGAATAGAATAGAATAGAATAGAATTCTTTATTGGTTAAATGTGATTGGACTCACAAAGAATTTGTCTCCGGTGCACAAGCTTTCAGTGTGCATGCAAACATACAGTTAACCTACAAACATAAGCTCTCGGTGTACGTACAAACAACCAAGCGATAAATCATGAATCGTAAATCATAAGATAAAACCAATCAAGTGATAAATCAAAATATAGCGATAGGAGATGGTAATAGGAAATTTGAAAAGGATAACAGCAATACAGCCCTACTACATAGGCATTTTTCCTTCAGTCATATTAAACCTGACATATTTGGGGAATTATTTGATGGGCTCCAGAAACCACCTTAAATTTTTTTGGGGGGTGAGGGAACCTCAGGCTGTACACCTCACCCTTGCCATAACAGTTATGTACAAACCACAATGGCGAGCTTCAGACATCGTGCTAAAATCAAATCAAACTGGTCATGTTGTGATAATCTGAAATCTAGAGTTTCATGGTATGTCCTGCCGAGAAGTTACGTCTGTTTAATTTGCCAGTGGTGGTTCAGTGGCTAAGACGCTGAGCTTGTCGACCAGAAAGGTCGGCAGTTCAGCGGTTCGAATCCCTAGCGCCACGTAATGGAGTGAGCTCCCGTTACTTGTCCCAGCTTCTGCCAACCTAGCAGTTTGAAAGCATGTAAAAAATGCAAGTAGAAAAGTAGGGACCACTTTTGGTGGGAAGGTAACAGTGTTACATGCGCCTTTGGCATTTAGACATGCCAGCCACATGACCACGGAGACGTCTTCGGACAGTCCTGGCTCTTCAACTTTGAAGCAGAGATGAACACCGCCCCCTAGAGTCGGGAACAACTAGCACATGTGTGTGAGGGGAACCTTTACTAATTTGCCGGCATTATGAAGCCTCTGCATATTGTATCTTTTTCTGCAACCGTGATCCGTTTTGTTTGCAGACTGAGAATACAAGTGGATTCCAAGCTTTTTGCTCATTATGAAGATAAAAAGAGACGTGCAGTGGCGAATTTCAGGCCTTCATTGATCTTGCTGGGAATTAGTTTTTTTAAAAAATGGGGAGGGGAGAGGGGAGAAATCAATCCAACCACATTGGTCATCAAGCAGAAATGTAAGATTTAACCAGTTCAGATTTTACAGGATGAAGAGGATCGGTTTAAAGGGCACCGATGATACCTGACATGATAGAAGGCGATGGGTAGGGTGTCAAAGCTGTTATGTATTGAAAAAAACTCGCACGGGGTAGGTGAGAAAAATACAAATAAGGATGCTTGCTGAAGAGCAAGAAAAGGCATAAAGGAAAACGTTAAAAGATTTCCCAGCTAGCATATATTCGCAATTCAGAAGAAGTGCTATTATAGCCACATGACTATTAATGTAGTTGATAATGAGACTCACAGCTTGGGGTACACAGGATGGAGTGTAAGAAATTTGGGGGTTCAAATTGCAAAATCAATTTGAAGCTTTTTTTTTTAAAGATGACTCTAGTGGAAGAGAAGTTATTTTAGCAAATGGAGAAGACTAAACCAGTATTGAGGATTAAAGAATGTTTAAAGTAGGAAGACTGAAAGAGATTGTTAGAGTCGGTCTATCTAAGGGGCTGCCACAAAGAAGAGGGGGGTCAACAAATTCTCCAAAATACCCGAAAGCAGGACAAGAAGCAACAGATGAAAAGCAACCTACAAATTTCCTGACAGTTAGAACAACTAATCAGTGGAACGAGTTGCTTCCAGAAGTTATGGGTGCTCCATCGCTGGGGTTTTTTAGGAAGAAATTGGACAACCACTTGTCTGAAATAGTATAGGGGTCCCCAACCCCCAGGCCACAGTCCACTACCTTCAGAAGCCCTTAAGCCCTTCAGAACCAGGAAGTGCTGGACAAAATCACATTCCAATTTGAGTAGAAGGTGAATACTTGTGTATAAGTGCCATTTACACGAGCAGCAGGTATGAATGGATGCAAGGCTGAGTCAATCTTGAGCTGGTGAGAATCGAACTGCCAAACTGCTGGCAGTTGGCAGTCAACAGAAGTAGCATGCAATACTACATTCTAACCACTGCGCCACCACGACTCATAGATAAAGCCTCTTCGGTTATTTCAGGGATACAACCACATCATTTTCTGCGATGTTTTTCCATTTTCCCTAGCTTGCAAATGACCTTCTGGGGGATTTCCCCTCCGATTCTAAGCCTGATTGACCCTACTTAGCTTTTTGAGATCAATCAAGATGAATTTCAATTAATTAAACTAATTCTTCTTGTACAAAGATCGCTTTGTGCAAATATGAAAATAAAAGAAAGAGAATGAACGAGAAGACAAAAAAAAAAAACAGGATAGATTACCTTGCATGCAAAGTAGCTACCTCATTTTCATTACGAAAACATGGAAAAATAAAATCGATTTCTGCTTGATCTGTCACAGGGTAACCTAAGATTAATTTCTGTCTTTACAATACATACTGTAGAGCAGTGTTTCTCAACCTTGGCAACTTGAAGATGTCCGGACTTCAACTCCCAGAATTCCCCAGCCAGAGTTGAAGTCTGGACATCTTCAAGTTGCCAAGGTTGAGAAACGCTGCCGTAGAGAGTTAAGGCATCAGGCTTGAAACCTGGAGACTGTGAATTCTAGTTGCTCCTTAGGCACAAAGCCAGCTGAGCAGAGGTGTCCACTTGGATGCAGTGCGCACATGCATCTTAGCGCCTCTGCGAGCCTTTGCAATGCTCCAGCTGCTCAGCAGAGTGTCGTGCAGGCGCTGTACGTGCCATGCGCATGCACAGAAGCGCCAAAGACTTAAAATACCGTAAAGAGCATGGGCAGGCAGGTGGGTCCTCCGGAGCACCCTTCCAGAACGGTATCCGGTACTCCAGGCAGGCTCCGGTATGCCCGTACCGGGGCTTACCGCCTGCAACTCACCACTGCAGCTGAGTGACCTTGGGCCAGCCGCTCTCTCACAGCCCTAGAAAGGAGGCAATGGCAAACCACTTCTGAAAGTCCTTGCCAAAAACTCCTGCAGGGACTTGTCCTGGCAGTCTGCGAGAATTGGACACAGTTGAACAAAAGACAAAATAAACCCACACATATTGTGATATGAACCAACACTCATAACTGTAAGTGGTGAAATAAAAATGTAATATAATGTTCATTAACTGATCTTTAATAGGGGTGGGCTTCAAAAATTGCAGCAACAGATTCTCTGCTCACTGGGGGTGGCCATGGTGGCCGTGGCCTAGTCGGTCATCTGCACCATGGGGGGAGGGCATTTTTTCTACCCTCTCCAGGCTCTGAAGGCTTTTCTCGAGCCTCCGGGAGGGCGAACACTGCTGCTCCCGGGCTCCAGAGGCCCTTCGGAGGCCGGAAATAGGCCTGTTTCCAGACTTCCAGAACTTCCGGTAGGCCCATTTCCCCCCCTCCCCAAGCTCTGGAGAGTGAAAACTGCTTCCCTCTGGATTCCAAAGGCTGGAAACTGGCCCATTTCTGGACTTCCGGAACTTCCGGTAGGCCTGTTGTCCCCCCTCCTTGAGCCTCTGTGCGGGCCCCGCACTTACATGGCATGATTTATGGGCATGGAGACTCCTTGGATGGGCGGGGTGGGATGCGGTGGAAGCAGCATAGAGGGGAGGGTCTACCTAGACGATTGCCCGAACCCGTGTGAATCCCCAGTAACCCACCCCTGATCTTTAATAAGAACAGTTCAGCCAGGTCATTATAAATTTGTTTTTCTCTTTGCTGGGTCCCCAAAAGTGGCAACACAGAATGTAAGTCCTTTCCCCCTCCCCCCCATCTCCTAGTAACCTGTTAGTTTAATGGCTGGATTTTTCGGGGAGGCTTAAAATTTAGATTTGCGCAGATTGGTTATTGGAACTAGGGATAAATCTATGTCCAATGGCTTCCCAGGAGAAGCCTTGGAAATCTTGCATTTGCTGGTTTCTCCAGTGTGCAAATGAATCCCTTTCTCAGCATTGCAGATAATCGTGTCTGCTTGTTATAAGGAATCAGCTACGCTGCCTTTGATGTAACAGAAAGTGACATGAGTTGTATTTCAAGTCATGTTTTATATTGGATATTTTGAAGTGATGCAAAATCTGTCAGCTTCAGTGCAAATTGCTGTTCAGTTTTGCCCAGTCCAAAATGTTCAGTTCGTGAAACCTAGTTTGAAAGGTGCCGAATCCAGTTCCTTATTGTTAACGAACCATTGCTTGCTACAAAAAAGACTGATTGCGAGTAGGATACATAGACACTTTGAAAGCCTCCTTCAAGTCCCTGGATATCGACACCACCTCCTGAGAAACCCTGGCACAAGGTCAGTGATGGGTCCGGATCCCGTTGCAACCGGTACGGTGCAACGGGGACGGGCGTCCACCACATGAATGCAGTGCGCGCATGCATACTTACCGCCTGCGATGCCTCCTCAACACTCCAGCGGCTCGGCGGAGTGTTGTGCAGGCGCCATACGCTCTGTACATGTGGGTGGAAGCCCCAAAATGTCAAATACCAGTAAGGAACGCGGGCGGGCAGGTGGGCCCTGTGGAGCACTGCACCAGAATGGTACCTGGTGCTCCCACTAGGCACCAATACATCCATACCGGGGCATACCGGTCGTAACCCACCACTGCACAAGATCGATCTACATGGCGCACGCTGATCCACCAATGCTGACAGACATCTGAGGACAGAAAAACAACCAAAGCACAAGAGAAGCAATCCCTCCGCAAAGCAACAATGCTGCAACAAAGGTGCCCAGAAATGTCTGCCTGACGTGTGGCCGAACATTTCGTGCCCATATAGGCCTTACCAGCCACCAGCGGACACATCGTGGACACAACCTGTTAGATGTCAAGGCCCTCTTCAAACAAGATGGATGAACATCATCACTATGAAAAAGACTCTTGCTAATAGTAGAGAGAGAGAAGGAGTGGAAAAAGGAGACAGGAGAAGGAGAAAGGAAGGGGAAGTAGAAAAGAGAGTGATGGTAGAGGGCACAAAGGAGGTAGGGAGTAGGAGAGAGGGAGAGGAGGCAGGATGGGGGTGGATAGGGTGTAATATGGTGTATGGAAAGCAGAAGAACAAATGATAGTTGCTGTGGGTTGATGGGAATAAGAACTGATACAATATTGGATAACAGAAAAGAGTGCTGGTTACGGATGTAATGGTATACTTGTGATTACTTGTATAAAAATAAAATAAAAATTTCTAAAAAAAAGACTTGTTGATTGTGAGTAAGATTTGTGTAGTAATAACAGGCGTGTTGTTGCTGAAATGTATAAACCTTTACTGAAATTGAATACGGAAGATGTATGATTAACTGGGCCAAATTTTTTGGATCCAATATAATGCTTGATCGATGGGAGTATACAGGCAATAAAGGACTGCAATTTACACTGAATTATAATTTGAAAGAGAAGTTTTGATAACATGATGTATAGCTCATATTTAACAATTGTCAATGATGTGTAAGAGAAATATGTATGTTGGCGTATATGTTGGAAATACAACCAATGTGAAGGTAGAACATAGAACAATGGAGTTGGAGCGGACCTTGGAGGTTTTCTAGTTCAAGAAGGAGACCTTATAGCATTCCAGACAAATATTTGTTCCAATATCTCAAGGGTTGCACAAAGAAGAGGATGTCAAACTATTCTCCAAAGCACCTGAGGGCAGAACAAGAAGCTATGAGTGGAAACTAATCCAGGAGAGAAGCAGCTTAGAACTGAGGAGAAATTTCCTGACAGTTAGAACAATTAATCAGTGGAACAGAAGTTGCCTCCAGAAGTTGTGAATGCCCCAACACTGGAAGTCTTTAAGAAGATGTTGGATAACTATTTGTCTGAAGTAGTATAGGGTTTCCTGTCTGAGCAGGGGGTTGGACTAGAAGATCTCCAAGGTCCCTTCCAACTCTGTAATTCTATTCTATTCTATTCTAAATGGTTGTTCAGTCTCTTTTTTAAAACCTTATTCTCCTTCTTTTTCTACCTCTCCTCCTCTTCCTTTCTTCTCCTTCTCCTCATATACCTTCTCCTTCTCCCCCTCCTTTTCCCTCCCCTTCTCATATACCTTCTTGTTCCCTTTTCCCTTTTCTTTCTTTTTCTTTTTTCTTTTCTCCTTTCTCTTCCCCTCCTTTCTCCTTCTCCTCCTCATATAACGGAAACAAAAGAAAAGAAAATATTGGACCTTTTTCTTCTTCTTAGGGCCATTGATGCAAGAAGCAATAAATGACAATCTATAATGTCAAAGCATTTACTGTTCCAAAGTATAAGAAGTGCTGGCATTTGGAGACATAAATAACAACCCTGGGGAATAAAGAGCTATTATATCTGGGCTGTTATATAACTCATCAATGGCTCTGATCTTTCCAACAATTATACCATTGTCCTACCCCTCTCTCTGACTTGCTCTGAAATAAGCTAAGAACAGCCATGTTGCATGCACATCTGGAGAAAGCATTGTGAAAGCTTGCTCCCACTTCTCTCTCTCTTTCTCTCTCCAAATTTCCCAGGAGAACTCTCACAAAAGAAGAGATTTGAATGATATCTAGCATATTAGTGAAGTGGATATATCAGCATGGAGACATTCCGGGGGGATGAAATGGACTGGAGAGGATAAGGTAGGAGGGAAACTGTTAGGGGCAGGTTGGAAAATACTGCAATGCTAGACATAAATTGTCTTTAATGGAGATATTTCAATGACCACTTTTCTCCTCTCTCAAGGGAGGCATTTGTTTCAAAAGTCCTACAGTTGGAAGACACCGGTTAGGCCTCTAGTCTGAATCCAACTTTGTCCAAATCCAACTCTCTATGCAGTTCAAGCCAAGCCAAGAATGTAAACAAAGGAGGCTATATATAACATCAATTGTATTTCTCTGCAGAATAACATGAGAGACATGGCACTGAATATAGAGAAACTTACATGCAGGTAGAAAGACATTATTACAGCACTGGAGTAGCTTATATGTTTCCACCGAGAATCACCAAGTCTTTTTAAAGAAACTGGTTGGTTTTTTGTTTTTTGTTTTGGAATTGTATATTATCAGCTATTTATCAAACCTTTCACCAATAGGCTTGGTGTGGGATTAAAAAATAAATAAACTGCCTCACAATGATCCTCTGAAACAAGTAACTTGGAGAGAGACATTGACTGCTCCAAGGTGATTCATCATGTTTTAGAGTAGAATAGAGCAGTTTTCAGAATTGAATGTTGCACCTTAGAATGTAAATGGCAGATTAAATTAAGTCCATAATGTTTGATTAAGTACTATGCATTCTCTTGGCAGATTACATTTCCCTATTTTTCCTTAGAGAAAATTGTATCAACAAACTGGCTAGCAGGCTATAGAGAATATCTGTCTGTTGTCTGTCTTTCTGTCCATCCATTTTTCCATCCATCCATCCATCCATCCATCCATCCATCCATCCATCCCTAAATATATATATAAGCATACCAGGGGTTGTAACACAAATACATACCTATTTCCCTGGCTCAACTGATAAGGAGGCGAGCCTGTGGCTTAGTGGCTAAGACTCCTGCCTAAAATATAATACAGCCCAGGTTCAAATCCCAGTAAGGGTATGGTTAGCTGATGAGAGCTAATTAGCTCGAAATAGATCTATACTAGTCTCCCTTTATTTATTTATCAGTACAAATACAACACACACAGATAGATAGATAGATAGATAGATAGATAGATAGATAGATAGATAGATAGATAGATAGATAGATAGATAGATAGATAGATAGATATTTGAAGAGCAGTGGTTAGAATGCAATATTGCAGGCTAACTTTGCAAGCCACTGTCAGGAGTTTGATCCTGACCGGCTCAAGGTTGATTCAGCCTTCCATCCTTCCAAGGTCGGCAAAATGAGGACCCAGATTGTTGGGTGCAATAGACTGACTCTGTAAACGGCTTAGAGAGGGCTGTAAATCACTATGAAATGGTATATAAGTCTAAGTGCTATTGCTAATTGCTATTGCTCTGTTCCTTTCGGTCTGTCTCTGTCTCTGTCTCTCTCTCTCATAGCTCTATCTAGCTACTTTTATTTAGAGAAGTGTTTCTTAACCTTAGCAATTTTAAGATGTATGGACTTCAAACTGGATGATTAACCCTGACTGCTCTTTAGAAGGCCAGATCCTGAAGATGAAACTCAAATACTTTGGCCACCTAATGAGAAGGAAGACCCTAATGCTGGGAAAAATTGAGGGTGAAAGAAGAAGGGGATAGCAGAGAATGATGTGGCTGGATGGAGTCACCGAAGCAGTAGGCGTGGATTCCAGAAGATGGTAGAGGACAGGAAGGCCTGTAGGAACGTTGTCCATGGGGTCACAATGGGTCAGACATGACTTTGCAACTAACAACAACAACATGGACTTCAACTCCCAGAATTCCCCAGCCAATGTTGCTGGCTGGGGAATTCTGGGAATTGAAAACCACACATCTTAAAGTTGCTAAAGTTAAGAAACACTGCATTAGAGGACGTCATGGTTCTTTATAACTATGGGACATACAAAGAAAGATGAACCAGAAACATTAAGTGAAATAATTCATTCCTTTGTTTTTTTTAAAAAAATCTGCATCATAACAAGATGCGTAATAAATCTTTCTTCGACTAATCTTTGAATGGAATCTGAATTCAATAAATCTTCCATAGGGGTTGCTTGGGGTTGTCAACAACTTAATGGCATGCTATCATTATCATCATCATCTGAATGTAATGATCATAGTTTCATACTAATATATCTTCTTGCCAGTAATAATTCCTTTTGTGTCAGAAAGAATTTCATGAGATTTTGAATACTGGTTAAAAAAAAATGATGACAGGCTATGAAAAGAATACAGTAACTGAGGCTATGTTGCTAGATGGTCACAATTTCTTCAATGTTTTGTGCTCCTTCCATTTATCTAACTCTCTATCACAATGAAATGTTCGGTCCCTGGGATTTAAGTAAGGATTATCTACTAGTTGTTTTAAATTCTCTATGTGAGATGGAACCAATTTGGCATAGTGCAGGGGTGTCCAAACTTGGGAACTTTAAGACTTGTGGACTTCAACTCCCAGAATTCACCAGCCAGCGCTGGCTGGGGAATTCTGGGAGTTGAAGTCCACAAGTCTTAAAGTTCCCAAGTTTGGACACCCCTGGCATAGTGGTTAAAACCTGGGAGACTGAGTGTTCTAGCCCCACTTTGAGCACAGAACCAACTGAAAAAATAAAAGGAAAGTGGGAAGGGATCTTGGAGGTCTTCTAGTCCAACCCCCCCTGCTCAGACAGACAAACCCTACACCATTTTATACAAACGGCTGTCCAATCTCTTCTTCAAATCCTCCACCCACAACTTCTGGGGGCAAGTCACTCCACTGATTAATTGTGCTAACTGTCAGGAAATTCCTCCTTAGTTCTCGCTTGCTTCTCTCCTGGATTAGTTTCCACCCATTGCTTCTTGTCCTGCCTTCAAGTGCTTTGGAGAATAGCTTGACTCCCTCTTCTTTATGGCAACCCTTTAGATATTAGGAGTATCATGTCACTCCTTGTCCTTCTTTTCATTAAACTAGACATACCCAATTCTTGCAATTGTTCTTTGTATGCTTTATCCTCCAGTCCCGTAAATCATCTTCGTTGCTCTTATTTTCAGAAACTCTTCCCCCTCAAATCAGGGAAGTGATAGTGAGCAGTACAGCAACCAGATGTTGCAAATCACAAAAAACCCAAATTCTTATCACTGTTATGGGGGCCATAGCTTGACCCCCACTTCTTTGCTGCAGCATCTCAGATATCGGAAGACTGCTATCAGCTGACTTTGAGCCAATCACTCCCTCTCAGACTTAGGAAGGAAGGAGGCAATGGCAAAGTATTCCATTGCAAACAACTTGCGAAGAAAACTTGGGAAGAAAAGCAGGGACTCATTCAGGCAGGGTCCAAGAATAACAGAGTTGGAATGGACCTTGGAGGTCTTCTAGTCCAACCCCCTGCTTAGGGAGGAAACCCTACACCACTGGAGACAAATGGTTATCCAACATCTTCTTAAAAACTTCCAATGTTAGAGCATTCACAACTTCTGGAGGCAAGTTGTTCCACTGATTAGTTGTTCTGTCAGGAAATCTCTCCTTAGTTTTAAGTTGCTTCTCTCCTTGATTAGTTTCCACCCATTGCTTTTTGTTCTACCCTCAGGTGCCTTGGAGAATAGTTTGACTCCCTCTTCTTTGTGGCAACCCCTGAGATATTGGAACACTGCTATCATGTCTCCCCTAGTCCTTCTTTCTCTTTAGCTAGACATACCTAGTTCCTGCCACCGTTCTTCATATATTTTAGTCTCCAGTCCCCTAATCATCTTTGTTGCTCTTCTCTGCACTCTTTCTAGAGTCTCCACATCTTTTTTACATCGTGGCGACCAGAACTGAATGCAGTATTCCAAGTGTGGCCTTACCAAGGCATTATAAAGTGGTATTAACACTTCACGTGATCTTGATTCTATCCCTCTGTTAATGCAGCCTAGAACTGTGTTGGCTTTTTTGGCAGCTGCTGCACATGGCTGGCTCCTATTTTAATGGTTGTCCACTAGGACTCCAAGATCCCTCTCACAGTTACTACTATTGAGTGAGTTACCACACACAGTGTACCTGTGCATTTTGGGTTTTTTTTGCCTAAATGTAGAACTTTACTTTTTTCATCATTGAATTTCATTTCATATGATTCAACAGAAGCGGGGGGAGGGGGGAAATGAAACTCATCCTCTTCAGATTTTTTTTAGGTGACAAAATGTAGATTAATCGGGCCAAAATATGGGTAGACAAGTCCCCTAAAAGGAAATCATCAACCTATGCTCAATAATAATAAACAAAGAAATTGTGCGGGATTCTTTATTTAGCACCTTTCCCAAAGCATTTTAAAGAATGCATAAATCCTGCAGCAGTCTCCCAATATATGAAAAGGTACAGTAGAGCAGTTTGATTCTTTTTTTTTTTTTTTTGCTGGCTTCTTTTCATAAAACGATCCCCCAATAGTCTCTCTTCTGACATCTGTTTGCGCTTTTTCATCAATAGCAGAACTGTACAAAACGCACTTCTTCTTTTTTTAAAAATAAGCTTCTGGTTATTTTGGCTTTTGGCTGCATATATTTACACCCTAATTCTTCACTTTTATTTCAGATAGTGTTTAACACTAACATGCTGCATGAGTAATGAGGAAGGTAGGAAGGTAAGAA
The DNA here is from genome assembly GCF_964273705.1 of Natrix helvetica. Classification (NCBI taxonomy): domain Eukaryota; kingdom Metazoa; phylum Chordata; class Lepidosauria; order Squamata; family Natricidae; genus Natrix; species Natrix helvetica. Next base: position 10,550,291 of record NC_138550.1, on the reverse strand, counting down.
TTAATTCATAACCGAATCCATTCTGTTAGATCGGGGCAACGAGAGAACAGACTACGGACACGGAGTGACTTATCAGCTCTTTATTAATAGTAGTAGTGATCCAGCTTGCTCTGTGGTCGGAGGGTTCCCCTTTTATAGGGATCGGGTACGCCCCTCGACCAATCAGAACGATACCTGTTTCCCGCTGTAGCAGCGGACCAGAGAGGAGACTTGCCTCGATATATGCTAATATCTAACACCCCTCCCCTCCTAGACGGAACGTTGCGGTAGGTAACATAGTCTTTTAGGTATGTTGGGGGTTGCCTTACTCGGGAGGAGCGTCGTAGTTCTGGTTGGTCAGAAGTGGTTGCAGGATCGGATGCTTTTCCTGTTCCACGTTCTGAAGGTTTCGTGCCCTCGTAGCTGGGGCGTTCCGGAGTCTGCTCGATTGCGTTGTCTGGGGGTTGCTCTGCTTCGTGCTTGCTTTCTTGTTCCGAGCTTGGTTCGCAGGTGTCGTAGTTTTCTATGATGGGGCTCTCGCGTGGCTGACTTTCTGTAGGCAGGAAAATCTCGTCTTCGTTTCGAAGGTCTGAGTGTGCTAGGCGACCCCGAAGTTGATCGATGTGCCTTTTCCAGTTCCGCCCATCTTCCAGCTCCAGCAGATACGATCGTGGACCCGTGATGCCAATGATCTTTGCCGGCATCCACAATGTTCCCCCTGCATAGTTGTGGGCGTATACGGAATCCCCTATGCTGAAACTCCGAATTTTGCTTGTGGAGTCTGGGGGAGCTGTGGCAGAGTAATTTGGGTGAAGATGGTCCAGGTGAGACCGTAAACGGCGGCCCATGAGTAGTTCAGCGGGGCTCCTACCCGTCGTTGCGCTAGGGGTAATATGCTGAATTAAGAGGTAATGGTCAATGCGTGTTTGCCAATCACCTGGACCCATCCAAGCGAGGGCCTCTTTTGCGAATCGCACCATTCTCTCCGCCTGTCCATTTGATGCCGGATGGAATGGCGCGACGAGGGCGTGCCGAATTCCCTGACCTGCTAGATATGTCTCAAATTGCATGGCCGTGAACTGGGGCCCGTTATCGGAGACCAGGAGGTCGGGCAGGCCATGGGTGGCGAAAAGTCGCCATAGAACCTTAATGACTGCCTCTGCCGTGGTTGAAGTCATTAGGACTACTTCTAGCCATTTTGAGTATGCATCCACAACTATAAGGAAAGTCTGACCTTGGAATGGCCCTGCGAAGTCGATGTGTATTCGCGACCAGGGTGCTTTAGGCTTCTCCCATTCTGTGGCGGGCGCTTCCGGGGGTGCTGGTCTCGATTCCTGGCATGGGTCGCAAGTGGCCACCCACTCCTCTATTTCTTTGTCCATGTTTGGCCACCAAACGTAACTTCTTGCTAACGCCTTCATCCTAACAATCCCCGGATGACCCACATGTAAAGCATCTAATACATTCCTACGTAAAGCATACGGAATAACAACTCGATCCCCCCACAATAAGCAACCTTGTAACACTGAGAGTTCGTCCCGTTTTGACCAAAACACTTTGAATTCCGGGCCCACGTTTCCCTTCGGCCACCCCCTCCAAACCCAAGTTTGAACTTGCTTTATTAAATTGTCTTTAGAGGAGAACCTTGCAACGTCGTATGAAGAAACCGGTCCAGAGTCCAAACAGTCAATGAGCAATACTGGTACTTCTGGAGTGGGGTCTGGCAGAATGTCAGGTAATGGGCAACGGCTGAGTGCGTCTGCGTGTCCGAGAGTGGAGCCCGGTCGATGAATCAATTTGTATGAGTACGCAGCCAGGAAAACAGTCCACCTGGTCATGCGTGGAGAAAGGGAGACTGGAGTGGGGCGGTTTCCCGCCAAAAGTCCCAACAGCGGTTTGTGATCCGTAATCAGTTCAAAATCGCGGCCGTAGAGGTATTCGTGGAAACGTTTTACTCCAGCTACAGCAGCCAGCGCTTCCCTGTCCATTTGGCTGTAATTCCTTTCGGCCGATGAAAGAGTCCTGGAGTAGAAGGCGATGGGTGCTTCTTTTCCGTCGGGCATCCTGTGGCTGAGGACTGCTCCAACTCCGAAGGGTGATGCGTCGCAGGTCAATACCAGCGGTAGGGTCTGGCTGTATTGGACAAGCAGTGAGTCAGTGGTGAGCAGGTGCTTTACTCCGGTGAAAGCTGCAGCTTCGGATCGTCCCCATTTCCATGGTGCATTCCTCTGGAGTAGACGGTGTAGTGGCTCAGCAACGGTCGCCTTCTGCCTCAGAAAAAGGCTGTAGAAGTTAAGTAGTCCGAGGAAGGCCTGCAACTCGGTCTGATTTCGTGGTGTGGGGGCGTCCTGGATTGCCTTAATTTTCTTTGAAGTGGGGTGTATTCCCTGACCATCGATTCTATAGCCCAGGAATTCTACGCTAGGAATGTTAATTTGGCATTTTTCCTTTTTGAGGCGGAGACCCTTTTCTCTGATTCTGGCCAAAACAGTTCTGACTCTTTTATTTAATTGCTCCTCGTTTGCAGCGGATACCAAGATGTCGTCAAAATAGGGGACGACTCCCGGTATCCCTTGCAAAAGTCGTTCCATGACGCTCTGGAACAATCCTGGGGCAATACTCACACCGAATTGTAGCCGGTTACATTTGAATGCTCCTCTATGCGTCACTATAGTTTGGGCCTCCGCTGTGGCGCTATCAACTGGCAGTTGCTGGTAAGCTTGTGCCATGTCTAATTTAGCAAATACCTTTCCTGGCCCCAACGAGTGCAATAAGTGCTGTACTACAGGCACAGAATATGCGCTCTGTTGTAGCGCGACATTAATTGTGCATTTATAGTCCGCGCAGATGCGGACTGACCCGTCTGGTTTGACTGGGATCACGATGGGTGTTTCCCAGCGCGCGTGATCCACCGGCTCAAGGATTCCTTGCTCCACTAACTTATCTATTTCCTTATCTATTTTTGGGCGGAGTGCAAAAGGCACTCGTCTCGGTTTAAGTCGGATTGGTGCCACTTTGGGGTCTAAATTGAATGATATCGGTTTACCCACATACTTACCTAGACCGGGGCTGAACACATCCTCGAACTCCTTAAAAATCTGTTCAGCACTGCTGTTTTCCACGGCGTTGATTCCGGTGACTTCTAACCCCAGGGCTTCAAACCAATCAAGCCCCAGAAGGTTCTGTAATGGCGCGCTGGCGATGGTCACGGGCAGCTGGGCTACGATGTCCTTGAAACGGATCTGGAATGTGCCTTGGCCCACGATGGGGACTTGGTTCCCCTGGTAGTCTCGTAGCAGGACGTCTGGAGCGCGTAGTTGGCTCTTTCTGAGGCTAGGGATAGCATGTTTCATGGATGCCCATGAAATGATCGTCAGGGTTGATCCTGTGTCAACTTCTAGCTCGCAAGGTGAGCCCTCCAAGAGGACTGTGACTCTCAGCCTTTTGGGCCGCTTGGGGCGGACCTGATTTATCGTGGTGAGATACGTTCGCAACTCCTCTCTCTGGGTCAACTTTATCTCACCATCTATATCCTGAAAATACTCTCGTTGAGCGTCTTGATAGAACGCTCTCTCAGCTCTTTGCGTGTAGTCTCTCTGGGGATACGCTCGCTCAGCTCCTTGTGAGTAATCTCTCTGGGGATACGCTCGCTCAGCTCTTTGGGAACTTTCTCTCTGGGTAAACACTTGTGGATTTCTCTCTGGGCGCCCTTTTTGATTCCGCCAAGCCCCTGGGTTGGGCTTCTGTTGGCGGTACATGGGTGGCTGCCATGAGGCAGGGACTCCGCTCCGGCACACTCGTGCAATGTGCCCAAGTTTGTTGCAGTGCGAACAAACAACGTTCCTGAACCTACAAGTAGACCTGGGGTGATTCCCTCCGCAGCTTGCGCAGGGTGGCAAACAGGATCCGGGTCTCCCCCCAGGCCTCAAGTGACTGCTCTGCATCAGGTGACTGTCCTCGAACTCGGGATCCTCGTAGTCAGGGCTTGTGTCCTCGTAGTGCACTCTGGTCTGCCTTGGTGCTGGCTGGTTTACGCTGAAACCTCGTTGTATGGTTACCGATGATTTCTCTGCTGACTCTGACGCTCTTGCTTCGTTTAGCGCTATCTGTAGGGTTAAATTCGGGTTTGCCAACAGCTTCTTTTGTAGTGAAATGTCTCTTAACCCACAGATGAGCTGCGCTAAGATGTGCTCGTCCAGATCCCTGAACTCGCAGTGAGTTGCTGCTTTACGCAGGGCTGCAACATATTGATTGATGGATTCTCCCGCCTTCTGGTTCCGCGTGTTGAATTCCTTGCGGCAAACATGGCGGGAAGGTTTTGGCGCGTAATGAGTTTGTAGAGCCTGTTGCAACGCCGTCCACGATACTGCCTGTATTGGAGTAGGCGCGGTGAGGTCTCTGGCCGTGTTGAAGACTTCTTTTCCGCAGTAGCCGAGGAAGATGTTTTTCTTCCGGGCGTCGGTGATCCCCGTGTATTCGTTCGCTTCGAGAAAACACTCGAAACGAATCATGAAGGCTTCCCATTCGTCGTTCGCTGGGTCGAATGGAGCGGGGGGAGTGTGCATCGCCATCTTCTCTCGTTTGAATTTGCCGCGCTGCGGTGACCTGAGATGGCTGCCGGAATTTCTGCCGAATTCCTAGGCTGGATCAAATCCGGAGATTCTGGAGGTAGCTTTCTTCGTCCTATCTGTCTCTCGATCCCACCTTCGTCGCCAATGTTAGATCGGGGCAACGAGAGAACAGACTACGGACACGAAGTGACTTAACAGCTCTTTATTAGTAGTAGTAGTGATCCAGCTTGCTCTGTGGTCGGAGGGTTCCCCTTTTATAGGGATCGGGTACGCCCCTCGACCAATCAGAACGATACCTGTTTCCCGCTGTAGCAGCGGACCAGAGAGGAGACTTGCCTCGATATATGCTAATATCTAACACATTCTTTTAAATATGTTAAATGTTTCTGTAATTTCAGGTCATCCAGTCAGTTTCCGAGAAGGAATGCAGAGAAAGCAGTTGTTTAAAACAACGGAATAAAAGGCAGCAGGTAAAATTCATAGGGCAGAGAGAAGAATTTATACAAATTGAAAAGGAAGCAAAAGGGAGCATGCTCATTTGTTTCAATATGCAGGCTGGTAATTTGGATGAATTCACTAATGGAAATTTGGTCACCGTGCAAAATTAGCATTTGTACGGTCCAAAAATTACTTCTTAAGTCAAAAAGCACAGTACAGAAATATGCACTTGAGGGTAAAGTGGACAGAAAATAGAAAGTAGTAAAGTTAATTCAATCTTATAAAGAAATGTGGTTAGCAATAGCATTTAGACTTATATCACACTTCAGTGCTTTACAGCCCTCTCTAAGTGGATCGTAGAGTCAGCATTTTCCCCCCAACAATCCGGCTCCTCATTTTACTGACTTTGAAAGAAGGGAAGGCTGAATCAGCCTTGAGCCAGTCAGGATTGAACTCCTAACTGTGGGCAGAGTTAGCCTGCAGTGCTGCCTTCTAACCACTGCCCCAACACGGCTCTTCATCAAAATTAGCAAACTGCATATTGAGATAAATGAACGTTCTCCCTTCTGCCTACGTTTTAATTTGTATAATCCTTTTATCGGCCATATAGGTTTGTCTGCTGCCCATTGTTCCATTATTGTAAACCATTTGTTTTCTGCCTATTTCATCTCTGTAACTAACCCCATGAAGGAAATTAGGTAAATATTTAGCATATTTAAAGGAACGAATTCAGTTATGAATTCATTAAATCAGTTAAAGAAATGTGGTTGCCACGAGGCTAATTTTATGCAAAAATGAACATATTTAGAGAAATATTTATGCGTAGAGAAACGTTTACATTTAGAGAAATATGCACTGGGTACAATGGTGGGTCGCTAACCGTTTTACTACCGGTTCGCTTGTGCTCGCTCGCACACACGTGCAATGCTTCTGCGCATGCGCAGAAGTGTCTGGGTGGGTGGGCGGAGCCTCCCTCCGCCGCCACTACTGGTTTAACCGAACCGGGCTGAACCGGGAGTACCCCACCTCTGACTGGGTAGTAGTACAAATAGCAGTCGCTTTATTTTGGTCAAATGAGCACTGACTAGATAGAGATTTGCCTCCCCACACCCTTTTGTAAAATAGTCCTCAGGTTGATATGGAATTGTGATGAAATAAATTTAATGCTACAAAATAAAAAAAAATAAAGAGAAACTAGGGTCAACAGATTTGATTAGTTCTATTATGAAGTCTTACTAAATGCAAAACCATTTGTAGCCAAGTGATTATAAATCATAGATGGGCATGGCAACGCTGAGGAATTAGTGCAATTTCCAACCTTCCACATGGCACCTTCTAGATATGTTGAGAATTCTGGGCGTTGCCATGCTGATACTTTGCAGAGAACCACAAATTAGGAAAAACTCAAGGAGAGTTTCCGCTGAAGATCTTGTAGTCCAGGAAGCCAACATAGCCGTGTGCAGCAGCTGCCGAAAAAGCCAACACAGTTCTAAGCAGCATCAACAGAGGGATAGAATCAAGATCACGTGAAGTGTTAATACCACTTTATAATGCCTTGGTAAGGCCACACTTGGAATACTGCATTCAGTTCTGGTCGCCACGATGTAAAAAAGATGTGGAGACTCTAGAAAGATTGCAGAGAAGAGCAACAAAGATGATTAGGGGACTGGAGACTAAAACATATGAGGAACGGTTGCAGGAACTGGGTATGTTTAGCTTAAGAGAAAGAAGGACTAGGGGAGACATAATAGCAGTGTTCCAATATCTCAGGGGTTGCCACAAAGAGGAGGGAGTCAAGCTATTCTCCAAACCCCTGAGGGTAGAACAAGAAGCAATGGGTGGAAACTAATCAAGGAGAGAAGCAACTTAGAACTAAAGAGAAATTTCCTGATGATTAGAACAATTAATCAGTGGAACAGCTTGCCTCCAGAAGTTGTGAATGCTCCAACACTGGAAATTGGGTAAACATTTAGTGTATGTGGTGTAGGGTTTCCTGCCTAAGCAGAGAGTTGGATTAGAAGACCTCCAAGGTCCCTTCCAACTCTGTTATTCTATTCTATTCTATTCTATTCTATTCTATTCTATTCTATTCTATTCTATTCTATTCTATTCTATTTCTATTCTATTTCTATTCTATTTCTATTCCATTTCTATTCTATTCTATTCTATTCTATTCTATTCTATTCTATTCTATTCTATTCTATTCTATTCTATTCTATTTATACAGTTTGTTTCTTTTCTTTTGCATCTTCTTTATTTCATTTGATTTCATTATGTTATATTTTATTTTATTATTGTATAAATTGAGTACCATTCAACATAAAATAAATAATGAATGAAGAAGGTCATCTGATATTGTGGAATAGAATGCATCCAGCAAAATGAAACTGTAGATATCATTATGAACCACAGGGTTGAATTGTAGATAAGAGAACACAGATTTGTGTCTCCTGGGCTGTGTGTATGTAAATTGGAATTCACAGGTTAATGGCAATGTTTTATGCTCTAGTGCAGGGGTGTCAAACTCGATTTCATTAAGGGCCACATCAGGGTTGTGTTTGACCTCAGAAGGTTGGGGTGGGCGTGGCTGGTATGGGCATGGCCAGCTCAACGTCACTCCTGTCGGGGGCACCGGTGGTAGCCCGAGCGCTACCAGAGAAAATGGGCTCTTGAGCTCCATTTTTGGCTGTGACAGAATCCTGCAACCCTCTGCCAGCAAAAACGGAGCTCCAGAGTGCTGCCTGCAGCTCTCTCCAGCTCTGTTTTCACTGGCAGAGGCACTGCAGGCCAGTCCTTCACTGTTCCTAGGGTGGCACCCTCAGGCCAGATCCGGCCCCCAGGCCTTGAGTTTGACACCCCTGTTCTAGTGAATGGTGATAATACAAGAACTAGAGATGACTTTATGGGGGGAAAACATCCAAAGTTCTGAATGAATGTGATCATCTGAGGCAGGGAAAAGATTTTTAGGAGAGCATGTATTGTTTTATTTTCTTGTGTATGACAAGGAAAAGTATGGGAATTGTCGCAAGCGTAAAGATAAATAGCAATCAAGTAGAATAACTAGAGCAATTTGTCCGTCTTGATCAAATGTTTATCGAAGAGGAGAAAATGGACTGATATGCAGATCTTGAAAGAAATGTTGTCTCTTACAGGAACTGAATGTTTGATAAAAGCAATTCAATGGGTTTGTATATCCTCAGTATTGTGTACCATTTTTACTCATTGGTTTATAAACAAATCTTCAAGAGGACAGGACTGTGCAAACATTGTCCAATGCGTGCATATATAAATACTTTTGACTTCAGCAAAGATGGTAAAAGGCTGCCTGGTCCCTGCTACCATGAGATGAATGCCAAACAGATTAAACAGTTGTACCCAAATGAATGTGCCTACCACATGGCTTTCTTGTTTTTCCTCCTCAATTATTTTGTGTCCTATTTGACAGAAGGATGAGAGTGATAGAAAAACACTATAAAGGACTCTACCACTGTCTCTTTTACAGCCTGAAATGGTAAGGATATTCCTTTCTGAGTCTCTTTCAGACAAATGGCTATCCAACATCTTCTTAAAAACTCCCAGTGTTGGAGCATTCACAACTTCTGAAGGCAAGCTGTTCCACTGGTTAATTGTCATGAAATTTCTCCATAGTTCTAAGTTAGTTCTCTCCTTGATTAGTTTGCACCCATTGCTTACTCTCCTGCTTTCAGGTGCTTTAGAGACTCCCTCTTCTTTGTGGCAACCCCTGAGATATTGGAACACTGCTATCATGTCTCCCCTAGTCCTTCTTTCTATTAAACTAGACATACCCAGTTCCTGCAACTGTTCTTCATATGTTTTAGCCTCCATTCTCCTAATCATCTTTGTTGCTCTTCTCTGCACTCTTTCTAGAGTCTCCACATCTTTTCTTCTACATCATGGTGACCAAAACTGGATGCAGAATTCCAAGTGTGTCCTTACCAAGGCATTATAAAGTGGTATTAACACTTCCCGTGATCTTGATTCCATCCCTCTGTTGATGCAGCCTAGAACTGTGTTGGCTTCTTTTGGCAGCTGCTGCACACGGCTGGTTCCTATTTAAATGGTTGTCCACTAGGACTCCAAGGTCTCTCTCACAGTCACTAATATTGAGCAAGGTACCATCTATACTGTACCTGTGCATTTTGTTTTTCTTGCCTAAAAATATAACCTTACTTTCTCTGTCCATTATACAGCTGTGGGCTCTCCAATCTCTTATCTCATGATTCCCTGGGCAGCCTCTCTTCTCTCCCATTTCCTTCCCTTCTGCTAAGATCATTCCCACATGCCACTATAGATTTCGAAGAAAGGTTGATTTAGAGTAATTTAGGCACTTAAATATTGTGCCTCACAGCAAAGAGATGGGCTTTCAGCTCTTTAGCTTTCGTTTCATTCCTGTAACTTGATGTTAGGAACCTTTTAATCTGGAAGGATACATAATGAGCAATAATTAGGGTGTCCATGAACTTCATTCTGGAAGTCATTTAAAATTGAGCTCTAAGAATGTGTAAAAACTACTGTTTCTTTTTTTCAGTTAATTGAGCATCAAGAAAGAGATCAAATTTGCTGGCACATTTTTAATATTTAAAGAAGTGCCTTCGGTTAGAAACACCAGCATTTATCGTTAAGAAAAAAGCACCGCAGATCCACTTTAAGGAAGGCAGTTTTTTTTTAAAAAAAAGAAAATCTCATGCAGAGTTCCTGTGAACTAAATTCAAAGCATTAGAGTTTAAAGCCTTCTACAATGCATTTTGAAAGAAGAGTATAATATACCGTATTTTTGGAGTATAAGACGCTCCGAAGTATAAGACATACCCAGCTTTTGGAGAGGAAAACAAGGGGGGGAAATCTGCCTTTGCCTCCCAGCAATTTGCCTCCTTGCAACAAACAGCAAACAGTACAGACAATATACACTGTTTGTGGTGTTACATTTCAGACTATACTTGTACAGATGCTGTTAAAATTGATGTGGCTTTCTGGAAGTATAGTTATTCTCTGCTATTTAAAAGAAGCTACAATAACACTGGGCCTCTTCAGATCAAGCATTTCTTTTAAAAATCTTCTTCATTTTGTTAAGGTGTCTAGAACAATAATAAAGCAGTCTTTAAAATATAAGTCTAATAACTTGAATATTCTATAGGCATTTATAGTTATTGACTTACCTCCTTGCAGCAAGCTGCAAACAGCCTGATTAGCACAAGAAAAAAAATCTGCCTTTGCCTCCCAGCAATTTGCCTCCTGGAGCAAACAGCTAGTTGCACTTTCACTTTCAGCATGGACCTCCTCGATCATCATCTGTTTCAGACTGCAGGGATTGCCATAGCTTATTTCAGCCTCCGCAAGCCCCATTTTCCCCGTTTGCTACAAGGAGATAAATTGCTGGGAGGCAGAGGCCAAAGGGTTGGCTGGTGGATGGGTGAGGCTGCATTCATGTATAAGACGCATCCAAATTTTCACCCTCTTTTAAGGGAGGAAAAGGTGCATCTTATACTCCAAAAAATACAGTATATGGAATGGACTAATTTCCTGTTCTGATCTAGGCTTCTGGAGAAAGCATAAATCACAATCTTAGTCCCCAAAATCCTCTTTTATTTATACAGCTGTGAATTATGGTCATTCACAGCCCGCAAGGCTTCACAAACAGTCTGTGAAGATTCCGACAGATGTCTGCTCAAGTTGCCACAGTCTTTCAAGAGAATGTTGATAAACACCCACCTTTATCTCCCTGGGAATGCTGCCAGAGACTTAATTGCCAAATGCAGAGCAAGGCCAAACTTAGCACAGAGTCAAACAGAACTTTTCAAAGCTTGAACCGACCAGATGAACTAATTGCTTCCTGCAAAAACTCACATCCAGTTTGCTCCTCTTTTATGTCTTATGGGAGAGGCCAATCATCTCCAAACCTTACTCCCAAGTTGACCCTGTTTTCTTAATTGTTCTTGCCTTTTGGCAGCTCTTTGTATGCACAGCCTGGGAACAGGCTCCTGATGTTCTTCTGTCTCACTGATGTCAGACTCTGGAGGCTCTGGAGGCAGCAAATAACTACCAGATGGCCTTGGCTTCCAATGCAGAGCCCTTGTCCAAGCCTTCCCCAGACTCCAGGACTAGCCCATGTTCATCCCCAACCTACTCAGTGTCTGAATCTGCTGCCAGCTCTGCTGGCAGGCCACAACACTTTCAGTTTTATTCTTCTTTCACTTTGATTTGACCAAAGTACCTCTTAAAATTGAATCTTCATTGATGGATTGAACCAACTACCTTTGAATTAATTTGGAGATAATTTGTGTGCATGCATTCTCAGCTTCTTCAGATTGAAGCTTCAAATCAAATTGATTCAATGATTCAAATAGAAAAGGGGACTAAATATTCAGGTGCTAGGAGTTGAGAGTAACTTGATGGCACATAATCAGATTGATTATTTGAGTCTTTGAACAAGTTTGGAGATTCCATACTGAACTGGCTCTTGAAATTGAACAATAAATTCCAATTCCAATGATTTCCAATTAAATATTGGTTCATTCACGCACCCCTAATCTTCCACCAAATGTAGGTTAGTCCACTCCATTGTATTGTATGGTTGTAAAAGTTGGATCTTAAAAAAAAACCAAGACAGGAAGAAAAACAATTTGGTTAAGCTGTGCTGCTGGAGAAGGCTCCTGCATATTCCTTGGACAACAAAGGTACTGTATTTTTTGCCCTATAAGACACACTTTTTTTACTCCAAAAAAGAGGGTAAAAATCTCAGTGCGTCTTATTAGCCGAATGTAGCCACCTGGGTCCACTGTTCCCTCTAAGGCCCTGATGGCGAACAAGCAGCACGCGGAGCCATTTCTGAGGGCACGCGAGGCATTGCCCTGTCAGCTCCAGTGCGCATGCACCCGCTGGCCAGCTGATTTTGGATAGTTTTTTTTAAATCTCCGGATGATTCCCTGAAGCCTCCAAAGGGCGAAAAACAGCCCAATGCAAAGAGAGCTGCCAGAACGGGGAAAGACAAGCGGCAAGGAAAGAGGCTTCTTTCACTCGTGCTGGCTGCTCTGTTCCCCCCTCCCCCTGCTACTAAAAAGGATCCTGCCCGATTGTAGAATCCACAGGGAAATGAGGAGAGTTGCCAGCAGGGGGGAGGGGGAGAAGACAAGCTGCAAGGAAAGAGGCTTCTTTCACTCAACGTGGCTGCTCTGTTCCCCCCTCCCCCCTGCTACTAAAAAGGATCCTGCCCGATCGTAGAATCCACAGGGAAATGAGAGAGCTCCCAGAAGGGGGGGGGGAAGACAAGCGGCAAGGAAAGAGGCTTCTTTCACTCGTGCTGGCTGCTCTGTTCCCCCCTCCCCCCTGCTACTAAAAAGGATCCTGCCCGATCGTAGAATCCACAGGGAAATGAGAGAGCTCCCAGAAAGGGGGGGAAAGACAAGCGGCAAGGAAAGAGGCTTCTTTCACTCGTGCTGGCTGCTCTGTTCCCCCCTCCCCCCTGCTACTAAAAAGGATCCTGCCCGATCGTAGAATCCACAGGGAAACGAGCAAGGAAAGAAGAAAAGAGGCTTCTTTCACTCAACGTGGCTGCTCTGTTGCCCTTTTCTCCATTTCAGTGATATGGCATCGAGGTTGCCCCACCCACCATCGCCCAGGTCCTCGCTTCTCCCAAACATTTCTTTGCCTACCTGATTTCCAGCTCCATCGCGTTTCTTGCCATTGTGTGCAGAGAAACAAAGTTTGTGGGACTAAAAAAAAACTTCAATCAATTACAACTTGGGGAGGGGGAAGAGATCTCGCAAAGTTGGAATTGATTGATTGAAAGGAGGTTTTTTTAGTCCCACAAACTTTGTTTTCCTGCATGCTTCAATGCCAGAGTTCCTGACCCAACATTTTGGTTACTAAGCAGGAGCATTGTTAAGTGATACTATATAACACTTTTAATTAAGCGGGTACCTTGAATAAACATAACTTTGAGTTTCAAATAATACTGATTTTGTTGTTGTCTTAGGTGACATCTGTGAAAAAAATTCAGGTGCTGCTCAGGCATAAAAATGTGACGCTCAAATAATATACTTTTCTGCTCACACTGAAAAAAATTAGAGGGAACATTGCCTGGATCATCTAAAAATGGGGGACATAAAATTGTTCTTAAACTGCTGTTAACTTTATACAGTTGATATAAAATATTTTACTACAGTATTTGGTTCAGAATCTTTTTTTTCTAGATTTTCCTCCTTTAAAATTGGGTGCGTCTTATATTCCGGAGCGTCTTATAGGGCGAAAAATACGGTAACTAACAAGTAAGTAGTGCAGTGCATAATATCAGACATGTCACTGGAAGACAACCTCACCCCTCTCACAAATATTCATTTATTTTGGCCATGTTGTACAAGGGAATTCACTGGAGAAAGCCATTATGCTTGGAAGAGTTAGCAATAAAAGGAAACCAGGCTGCCAAAGAACATGGTGGTTGGAGACCATCAAAGCTGGAACCAGCCAGAGCATAGAACAACTCAAAGAAGTAGTGCAAGATTGGAAGATGTGGAGAGACCTGGCCCATAGAATCACCAAGAATCGGACACAATTGAATGGATAACATTATCATCATCAACAATAACTTTCTACCAATTGTTAGAAGCTTTCCAGAGTCACTTACTGTCAGGGTTCCAAATAGCATCCAAAAGTAAATCAATGACCAAGGCAAAAGATTCCTCAAAGTTTCAATTTATTAAGAGAGCCATGTTGGTGCATCTGAGAAAACCCGAATCTGAAAATTTCCAGCCAGTTGAAAGTTCAAGATCCTGCCTCCACACCCACAGCTCCATCTAATGGTCCAATCTTCCACTGCCATGTTGGCAGTTTCCACCCATCCGGTTCCGGCCAGGTACAGAGACAATGGATGACCTTATCTTTCTAGAAAGAATGTTATTATGGCTACATATCGCTCAACTCCATATAATCCTCCCTCCCATTTTCCCACAATAGAATATGAATAGTAGAAAGTGTGTCAGGGCTGAAGTCCAAAAGAAAAGATGGCTTTCAGACCTGACACTTCCATTGGTAGAAGATCTAGTGATGGTTTATCACCAGAAAATAGCTGGTCCAGGATATAGATGCCAGGACCCGATGGTAAGATACAGAGAGAGGTAAAAAAAATGCTTAAGCTGTGTATTCCAAGCAAGTCCTTCCTCTCCGTTTTCAGAAGAAAAAAAAACTGCTATCATAGGTCTGGTTCAAGCAGTGAGCATTTTAAGACCCAGCATGTTGTACAGATAGACGTCAACTTACACCAAATTTACGCTACAGCTCTAAAACGTACCTCTAAAACAGCTGAGGTGTGGCAATCCACTCTGCCACACCTATCAGCTGAGCTTCAAATTAACAAAATATAGGACAAACTAGCGCAGGGGTGGCTGGGTGGGGCCAATGGATCGCTGGAACTACTGGTTCACCCGGACTGGGCTGAACCAGCTGAATCCCACCCCTGACTCTAACAAAGATCACGTGAAGTGTTAATACCGCTTTACAATGCCTTGGTAAGGCCACACTTGGAATACGGCATTCAGTTCTGGTCGCCACGATGTAAAAAAGATGTGGAGACTCTAGAAAGAATGCAGAGAAGAGCAACAAAGAGGATTAGGGGACTGGAGACTAAAACATAGGAACGGTTGCAGGAACTGGGTATGATTAGCTTAAGAGAAAGAAGGACTAGGGGAGACATGATAGCAGTGTTCCAATATCTCAGGGTCTGCCACAAAGAAGAGGGAGTCAAACTATTCTCCAAGGCACCTGAGGGTAGAACAAAAAGCAATGGGTGGAAACTAATCAAGGAGAGAAGCAACTTAGAACTGAGGAGAAATTTCCTGACAGTTAGAACAATTAATCAGTGAAACAGCCTGCCTCCAGAAGTTGTGAATGCCCCAACACCGGAAGTCTTTAAGAAGATGTTGGATAGCCATCTGTCTGAAACGGTATAGGGTTTCCTGCCTAGGCAGGGGGTTGGACTAGAAGACCTCCAAGGTCCCTTCCAACTCTACTATTGTATTATAAATGATGCAATAAAAAGCCTGCCAAGATGTTCCATGGGGCTTAATTTGCAGTTCAGAATAGAATTTCTTCTGAAATTTCCGGGGTGTTTCTGATGGCAGGGGGATTAATTGAGCCTGTTTTTAGAGTGGAGGGAGGAGTAGGTCATTAAAGTCTTTTGTATAAAAGGTTATTAAATATTACCCACAGCAATACAGATGCTTGACGTTCATTCACTTCTAAAAGGAAATTATCAATTCCCAGGTGGGAAGGCAGATGGTTTTTGTTCACGGAATTTGTGATGTTGTTACAAACCTCAGGTCTCATTCCTGCTCAACCTTTCACATCTCGCATGGGACGACAACTAAGCCTGGTGACTGTACAGAATAGTTAACAATTCCCCATATCCTTTCTTTCCACCACCTTTAAACCACCGTCGTCTTGCACAATCGTTGAATGCATCTGATTAAAGTGGAAACAGTGCTAAGATCTTTATTTTATTTTATTTTTTACAGTAAGAAAGCAGCAAAATAACCTTGTTATAATAAAAGTCTGGTCATGCAATGTGACCCAATTTATACACAAAAGGAGTGGAAAAGAGGGCAAATGTGGTGAATTATTCCGGATATCAATTAGTCGTTATTTTGTCTAGAAATAAAAGAATATCGGTGTGGAGCGGACAATGTCTATGGAGATTCTCAGTCATCCAGATAATGGTTGTTCCAAAGATGCCTTTTTTTAGGAGTCAGAACTCAAAAAGCTTCTTGGATGAGAAATGAAATGTCTTCAAGAAAAAACAAAGGAAGTCCAGTTGCCTCTTGAAAAAGCATCTTTGGATCAACCATACAGCTCTTTATGGCATAGGGCCTGGGTATCTGAGATACCTCTTCTCCAATTATTTCTGCCCAGTTTGGTATGCTCCAGGCCAACTGGTACATTCCTGTTATGTCCCACAGGGAGTGTGGTGTCTCACAGTGATTAGAACACTGGGTTGACAATTTGTAAGCCTGTGTTTGAGTCCTAAGTACTGCTTTGTGATGAGTGAGTTCCAGTGGTGGGATTTTAAAAAAAATTACTACTGTTTTGGTGGGCTTGGCTTGGTGGGTGTGGCAGGGGAAGGATGCCCTCCCCACTTCAGGGGAAGGATACTGCAAAATCTTCATTCCCTCCCCACTTCAGGGGAAGGATACTGTGAAATCTTCATTCCCTCCCCACTTCAGGGGAAGGATACTGTAAAATCTTCATTCCCTCCCCACTTCAGGGGAAGGATACTGCGAAATCTCCATTCCCTCCCCATTCCAGGGGAAGGATACTGTGAAATCTTCATTCCCTCCCCATTCCAGGGGAAGGATACTGTGAAATCTTCATTCCCTCCCCACTTCAGGGGAAGGATACTGTAAAATCTCCATTCCCTCCCCATTCCAGGGGAAGGACACTGTGAAATCTTCATTCCCTCCCCATTCCAGGGGAAGGGTACTGTAAAATCTTCATTCCCTCCCCACTTCAGGGGAAGGATACTGTGAAATCTTCATTCCCTCCCCATTCCAGGGGAAGGGTACTGTAAAATCTCCATTCCCTCCCCATTCCAGGGGAAGGATACTGTGAAATCTTCATTCCCTCCCCATTCCAGGGGAAGGATACTGTGAAATCTTCATTCCCTCCCCATTCCAGGGGAAGGGTACTGTAAAATCTTCATTCCCTCCCCATTCCAGGGGAAGGATACTGTGAAATCTTCATTCCCTCCCCACTTCAGGGGAAGGATGCTGCAAAATCCCCATTCCCTCCTGATTAGCTGGGACTCTGAAAAGAAGAACTATGTTTATTTGGATGCCAGAAACATCAGTGACAGCAGAAAATGTTTCTGGGGTGGCTGACCCCATGGTTGGGTGAATGGATGGATCTTTATAGGGTTCTGATTGAGATACTCCAGGGGGTTGTAGTGAGCCTTGTGCCTTTTGCTATTCTAATGGCGAGGGATAAATCCCATTATGTTCTAAAGGTCATGTCCTGTCCTTAGAATTTGGGTGGGGAATGTAGATTTTAGAAGTCTTTGTTTTTCTACTTTTAATCCCTTCTGGGGGAACTGGACTTCAGGTGTTTTGTTTATGAATAGGCTGGCCTGGATTTTTTAATGGACACAAAATATCCATCTCTAAAGACTTCATGCATCTGCTGGAAGCTGTTTCCTACAACAGGAAGACTGGGGCTCCTTTCTGCCTTGAAGAGCATGTTTCTCCATTTCTCCTTTGAGGAAATATAATATTCTGCCTCTTTTAATATTCCCCAAAGTATTTCATTTTCTATGGTGGGGTGGGAGCTTCCTACACTATGCTGGGGTCTCCATGTTGTTGTTAGTCATGAAATCGTGTCTGACCCATCGCAACCCCATGGACAATGTTCCTCCAGGCCTTCCTGTCCTCTACCATCCTCTGGAGTCCATTTAAGCTCACACCTACTGCTTTGGTGACTCCATCCAGCCACCTCCCTCTCTGTCATCTCCTTCTTCTTTTGCCCTCCATCATTCCCAGTGTGGGAAGTTATCACCTAGCCCTCTCCCAGAGAAATGAAATATCCTAGGAAATATTGATTAAGGCAGAATATTATATTGTCCTGGATGTGAAAAAGGGAGAAACACATTTTAAACACAGAGTAAATTCCTGCAGCTTCCTGCCCATCCCCACTTTGTCAATGGGCCATTAAGAAGGCCAAGCTAGTCCACTTTACATAATAAAGAGTTCTCCCCTTCAGCTCCAGGGGGGATGGCAATGAAGGCAGGATAATATTGCCTTTTACTCAACTGACCACATGGCATCTAAACTCAATCAAACCTGGATTCAAAACTCAGCAGCCTAGAGGGTTGCCCCTGCATGGGCCCATGTGAGTCTGGCAACCAATCAGAATACATTTCTTACACAGGAACAGGAAACAGATAGGTGGGGCAGAACAGATTATAAAAAGCCCTGCAAGCCCTTCTTCACGCCTTCTCTTCCCTTCTCTTCTCTTCTCCACCAACATTGAAGCATGTGATCACCTTTGCTGTTCAGGGCTCAGGCCATGTGGTCCTGTCCACCATTAAAACCATCTTTCCAAGCAGCTTCCATGTCTCCAGTGTCTTTTTCCCCACTTGGAGCCGAACCCAGAAGGACATTTCTTCCAACACCAGCATTAGGCTCTTCTCCAGTGAATCCTTCCTTCTCATTATGTGGCCAAAGTATTTGAGTTCCATCTTCAGGATCTGTCCTTCTTAAGATCTCCTCTAGGACTGACCGGTTGGATCATCTTGCAGTCCAAGGATCTCCATAGGATATGGTAAAAAAAGATCAAAGTGGCATCTAGAATGGAATGGCTAAAATTCCCCCGATTTTTAGATGCACATGCAACACAACTTTAAAAAAAAAGATATGGAAGAACGAGTGGCAGAGTCAAGAAAGAAATATAGATGTATATGAGTGAATCTTGGCGCTTTGAAATCTTGGGGGACAGTTTCATTCCCTCCATTATTGCATAGGAAGACAAAGTTTTGAAATTGTTCTCAGTGGTAACTAATACATCTATTTAATATTCAGAATAAGCCTCCTAATGAATTAATCTATTTAGCATGCATAATCTTCTGTCTATGAAATTATCTTAGGTTCGCTTTCAAGAGATTAAATGAACATAAGAATATAATATAAAGTTACTTGTCACCCTTTGGGAGGAAAAAAAAACAGCTTCTCTCTTTGAATATTAGTTTTTGAAGTGAAATATGGATTTAGGAAATGGAAGGAGGTAAAAGATTAAAAGTGGATTACTCTTTAAATCATTAAGTTGGATTACATGCAACACAAGGCATATTTCTATACAAAGGTGTGAACTATCTTACTGTTTATAATACCCTTAAAACATACAGGTTTTATATTCATATTGAAATGGAGCTAAATGTATTTAATGCTTTCCCCAGACACTATATTATAAAGAGTTTGGTTTAGGCATTCTCAGTCAAAGTTTTCCTTGCTCACTTAACAGAATAACAGAGTTAGAAGGGACCTTGGAGGTGTTCTAATTTAAGTCCCTACTCATGCCGGAAACCCTCTACCATTTCAGACAAATGGTTGTCCAATCTCTTCTTTAAAAACTTCCAATGGTTATTGCCAGAAGGAATGTTGATCTTCTGGGAGGGAAATAGGATTAGAATCAATACAGTACAGGAGGGTGAAGCCTTCATCAAAAAGAACTTTCCCTTCCTAGAGGACGAACATAGCGAAGGTGGGGGGAGGGGCAGCATGGTGCAGGACAAGAAGGAGGGGGGACTGAAGGCTCCTCTGGGGACAGGAAGGAAGAAGCAATATCGAAAAGGCTCAGATCGCAAAAATAAAAATATTTGAAATAAATAGCAATTGGTGATACCCTAGAAAGTGACAAAGGAAAATTAATGAACACATGGTTAACATTACAGAATAAGATCTTGTTTTCTGCTTATCTTTTGTATTTTGTTTTTAAGATTGTAAAAACTGTGAGTCCTGGATGGGTTACTAACACCAGTGTGGGAGCTGCCAAATTTTTTTGTATACCTATTTACCTTTCCCCATATCTGTGTAAAAACCAATAATTTTTTGGGGAAAAAAAAAAACTTCCAGTGGTTGAATATATAAAACCAATTTTGTTGCATACATGATGTACAATGACAATAAAGGCTATACTATAGGTATATATCTAAATCTTGTCATTCCTCCACCTAACTTCCATAATGCCATGGTGATGCCAAATCCTATGTCTGCCTAGTGTTGCAGGATATCGGATTGGATGAGATCGCCTATTTGCCTAATCAGAAAGGAGATGAGGAAAACTTGAGGAAAGAAGCAATATAGAACAAGGGATCAATGCCAGCGGGCGACGCCTAGGAGTAGATCCTTCTCTGTGATGGGCCCAACCCTCTGGAATGACCTCCCCCCAGACATTCGAACTACCACCGACCTCCGTTCCTTCCGGCAAAAGTTAAAGACTCACCTATTTCAATCAGCTGGCCTGGCACTTTCTTAGTTTTACCTCCCGGGGATTTATTTTATTTTAATTGGGTTTGGGGTTTTAATTGTGATGTTTTTAGGATTAGAATATATTTATTTCTTAGTACAGCCTATCTCCCCCTCCAAATGTATCTTAAATGTATTTTATTATTATGACCGATTTTATTTGTATTGACTGTACACCGCCCCGAGTCCCTTTCTGGGAGAGGGGCGGTCTAAAAATCTAAGAAATAAATAAATAAATAAATAAATAAGCTATTCTCCAAAGCACCTGAAGGCAGGACAAGAAGCAAAGGATGGAAACTAATTAAGGAGAGAAGCAACCTAGAACTAAGGAGAAAGTGCCGACAGTGAGAACAATTAATCAATGGAATGGCTTGCCTCCAGAAATTGTGAATGCTCCAACACTGGAAGTTTTTAAGAAGAGTTTGGAAAATAGCAATAGATTTATATCCACAGTGCTTTTACAGCCCTCTCTAAGTGGTTTACAGAGTCAACCCATTGCCCCCAACAATCTAGGTCCTTATTTTACCCACCTCGGAAGGATGGAAGTCTGAGTCAACTTTGAGCCTGGTGGGGTTCAAACTGCCAAATTACAGGCAGCCGGCAGGCTGCAGAAGTAGCCTGCAGTACTGCACTCTAACCACTGCCCCACTGAGGCTCAATGGTGTAGGATTCCCTGTCTGAGCAGGTGATTGGACTAGAAGACCTCCAAAGTCCCTTCCAATTCTGTTCTTCTATTATCTAGTTACTGCATGGACAGATGCCTGCTCTTAATTCTATGCCGGTTATCCGAGTCTAAGTTGAAAATGGTTTAGAAACATAATGGAGATAATGACCTATTTCAGTGCCATTTGCCTTTGACTGTTCTTTCTTCTCTGCAGTTGGCCATGAGACTTATCCTGGCTTTCTTTCTTTTTTTTTCTGAAGCACATTCCAGGGTCCCTAGAGGCAACTTGGCTGGCTGTGAGTGCCATCTCTTTAGAAACACCTGCTGTTCGCTTGTGGCCTCTCTGCTAGCAGTCAGAAATATCCCTTTGTGAAGCATTGAGATTAAATTCGACCGGCGGAGAAGTAGGGCATCTGTAACCCAGCACAATTTCAATGCATTGCAAAACCGAGGCAGAATTTATTGTTAGCTCAGTAACCGCACCATTTCTCCCAACTAATTTGGATTATATAGTCCCCAAATATTCTGGCCCCTCTTGGGTGCTTGCTGTTGTGTGCTACCATCCCATCTTGTGATCTAAGGCTTTGTGGTGCCTTATAAGTGCTTTCTGTAAAATGATGAATGAGCAGTTGCTTTTTATGTTGTCGATTAGGCTTGGAACTGCTGCCAAAGCTAATACCAAAGCTATGTCTGTCAGGAGTATCTCCTCGAAAAGAAGACTGGGATGATTGAGAGAAGCCAATGAATTGGAATAGGAAAGGATAGGATAGGATAGGATAGGATAGGATAGAATAGAATAGAATAGAATAGAATAGAATAGAATAGAATAGAATAGAATAGAATAGAATAGAATAGAATAGAATAGAATAGAATAGAATAGAATAGAATAGAATTCTTTATTGGTCAAGTGTGATTGGACACATTTTGAACTGCTAGGTTGGCAGGAGCTGGGGCTGGAATGGGAGTTCATCCCATCACATGGTGCTTGAGTCTTAGAATAGAATGGAATAGAATAGAATGGAATGGAATGGAATGGAATGGAGTGGAGAGGAATGGAATGGAATGGAACGGAACGGAACGGAACGGAACGGAACGGAACAGAACAGAACAGAACAGAATAGAATAGAATAGAATAGAATAGAATAACAGAGTTGGAAGGGACCGTGAAAGTCTTCTAGTCCAACTCCCTGCCTAGGCAGGAAACCCTATACAGTTTCAGACAAATGGCTATCCAACATCTTCTTAAAGACTTCCAGTGTTGGGGCATTCACAACTTCTGGAGGCAAGTTGTTCCACTGATTAATTGTTCGAACTGTCAGGAAATTTCTCCTTAGTTCCAAGTTGCTTCTCTCCTTGACTAGCTTCCACCCGTTGCTTCTTGTCCTGCCCTCAGGTGCTTTGGAGAATAGCTTGACTGCCTCTTCTTTGTGGCAGTCCCTGAGATATAGGAGTTTAAGAGTTGGCTTGGATGAGGAGGAGGAAAATGACTATAAAGAAATCAAATTTGCTGATATTTATGGTGATTGGTTTGTCTCTGAAAATGGAAAGAGTGAAATACTGAAAGATGAATTAAATGGAGGGGAACCCTACCCCAGATGGCAAGACACAGAAGAAGAAGAAACAAAAGAATTTATGGATTTAAAGAGATAAATTTTATTAGCAGCATCATTGATAACACTACCGACAATCAAAGATAAGCTGATTAAGGAAACAGAAGAAGGGCATCGAAATTACATGAGAGATTTTATAAGCAAGGAGTTGCTAAAAGGAGTCCAATTTGATTAAGGAGATGTTTAGAGGACTGACATCACAAACGGCAGAAGACATGGAACTGTTTTGCTGCTGGAAAGATACAGGTTGATAGATGGAAGAGTATAATTTAAAACTAGTTAAACTTATTGAAATTTAGTGACAATAGATATAGTTAAATAAATAATTGATAATGATAATAACGTATACAATGTGTGGTGTTATGATAAGTAATAATTGGATATGAATATTGAATGGTACCCATGAAAGGAAGATTATAAATCCTTTTGGATTATATATAAAGGTTAATAAAAAAGAACTAAGTTAGATACAGTGAAGTTTTGATTATTAGGGGGGGAAATGTTATGATACAGGATATACTCAAATAAAGGAGAGATAATGATAACAACATATATCTATGTATGGGAACAACATAAGGAAATGGGATGTAAATTGTAAACTGTGATTTGGAAAGGAAGATTAGAAAACTTTGTTATTAAATATCATGGATGTTTAGCTAGAATAGGACATAAGGATTCAGTGTTATTGGAGGATTTTAGAAATAGTAAATGAAATGCCAGTATGTGGTTATGTATTAAATCTTGGTATATTTTATGATGAAGGACGTTTAAACAATTATAGTCAAATGAAAAGGGAGGTATGATGATGGTAACATGTATAAATATCTGAGTTAAAATACTTGAGTTAATATGAATTATGCTTGATGACTGTGGAAGAGATGCTCGAAAGCCTTTTGTAACCAACTGATACACTTTCTACAGTATGTAAAGAAGGAAGATTTTATGTGTTGTGTTTGTTTTGAAAATAAAAAATAAAAACAATATTTATTAAAAAAAAGAGTTGGCTTGGATGAAATGATAAGTGTTGTCTTCCATATGATGGGGAGTAGGATTAAGACGAAGGAGGAAGAGGAGGAATCCAGGGCCTGCATACCAATTTCTCCTTTGAGAGTCACTGGATTGCAGTAAGGTTTGTGCAGATAATGTTAGCGTTTATGTCTATATAGGCACATAGTTTATACCAAGTTATTTCTTTTTATCTAGGAAATCAATGCTAATTTGTCAACTGTCAGCACTTTCCATCCCTCCACTATCACAATTGATGAGCTTATCGGATGAGAAACAAAATGTTTTCTTCTTCTTCCTGTAGGAAAAAAAAAGTCAAGTTTGAGACAACTGGGACGTGTATGACTGAGAATTTACATCAGGGGGCATCAGAACCCAGAAAAGCAACGGTGGCTCGTGTGCCCAGAGAGATGGCTCTGCATGGCACTTCCAGCACACATGCCATAGATTCACCATCAAGGGCATACATGAATATACTACAGCTACATATCACTACACATCATAACTACATTCATCAATAGTAAAGTAGCAGCTGTGAGCATATAAATTGTAGCTCTGATTCACACCTACAGCTCTTCTTAGGCCATTTAAATACACAGGATTTATCCTTATCGTTGCTAACTCTGGCCCCATTGCCGTCAATTTAGCCACTCCATGGAGAACTAAATTTGCAGCTAAGCCTAAAAATATGATTGGTTCAAAATCTTTGTCTCTGTGACCTGGTTTGCAGGTGGATGAATGGGGAAAGCTTGCTGTTCTAGTTGGCTTCTTTTCTCTTTTATCAAAAACTCATTTTCTCCTCTGTCAGGGGCCAGTTGAGAGCCAAGATGGTTCAGCTGAAGTCTTTTACAACCGGAATAGGTTGGAATGTTATTAAACAGCATCTGTGATGTAGCATGATCTACAGGCGGTTGTTACGTATAAGCTGGGTTGACAACTTATACGTAACAGTTAAAATCAGAAGCGAGGAGGTGATAAGCCGCCTGGGAAAGCCAAGGGAAATCATCAAAACCATTAAAAAGCGGAAGTTAGAATATTTCGGACATGTGATGCGACACCCAGAAAAATACGGCATCCTTCGCTTAATCCTCCAGGGAAAGATTGAAGGCAAAGGAGGTCCAGGCAGAAGAACAACATCATGGCTTCAAAATCTAAGAGGCTGGTTTGGACAAAACTCAGCAGCACTTTTTCATGCTGCTGTTGACAAAAATTGGATCGTCAACATGATCGCCAATGACTGATGACAGATATGGCACAAGAAGAAGAAGAAGAAAGATATGGCATACATGTTTTCTATGATAATAGGGCTCTGTAGCTTGTTGAATGTACTGTAGGCAGTCCTTGACGTACGAGCACAATTGAGCTCAACATTTCTGTTGCTAAATGAAAGCTTTGTTAAGTGAGTTTTGCTCCATTTTATGAACTTTCTTGTCACAGTTGTTAAGGGAATCACTGTAGTTATTTACACGGTTGTTAAGCGAATCTGGTTTCTCCGTTGACTTTGCTCATGAGAAGGTTACAAAAGGTGATTACATGACCCCAGGACACTGCAATGGTCATAAATAGGATTCAGTTGCCAAGCAAGGCACTGAGTTCACAAAGTAAGGAAGAAGCAAGCAGTCCTGCAAACTCCAAATGTCTGTCGCAGCACACCAAACTCTACAAATTCAGTATTTGTTCCCAACAAATGCCCTTCCCCCACAGTCCCTCCTTAAATCTCAATCCTTAGTCCCCTTGTGAAGAGGGTGGGGCGCTCTCCTCTCAAGTTGTCCGGTTGGCCTATGCTGTTCCCGCCTTCTCTCCACTCTCCATGCTCAGGGATCAGGAGGAGGAGGTCCTTGCTCATCACCTGAGCTCTGTCACTCCTCATGTCCACTGCTTGCCTTCTCTTGGTCATCTTGCCTTGTTCCTCCCTGCTAACAAGCTGTCCCAATCCTGAAGGACCCTGGGCTGCCTCGGCCTGCTCCTCCCCACATTCCTCTGAAGCCAACGAAGCTGCCCCCTTGATTTCTGTCAGCTCAAGCTCCAGCTCATCCTCCTCTGCAGATTCAGGTTCCAATGGAGGCATGACAGACTGGTCTTTAGGGCCTATCATGCAGGAGAAGGACAAAACATCCCCAAAGCAATAAATATGTAGCAACGCATTTTAAAATCTAGCCCTATCAGGAGACGTCCCTTTCATTTGTACTTTAACAAATCCATCCATCATAGCAATGACAGGAAAAGAGCAGCAAAGGTGATGCAGAGTAAAGTGCATTAGACATGCTCCCTCTCCATCTCTACGTACCTCAGGAAGTCCAAGGGGATTATTTTGCAGATGGCAAATTTGTCTGACATGGATGCAACCTGACAACCCTCAATTATTACACAGAATCATTTCTCGATTTAATATGGAGGCTACAGACCTGGGTAACTTCACTTTGGGTCATGATTCACCGGAGGTTTCAGGACAGGAAATACTTGCAAAATTGCAAATTGTATGATTGCAAGGGCTAGTTTATAGATGAGGAGTTAAGGAATAATGTGCTTAGATATCTTTGGCAGTTTGGGTGGAAATCAGACCCTCCGTAACGCTAAGGGAATTCTTACCAAAAAATAATACACAGTTGTTGGGTTTTTTCCTGCTTTTCTTGGGTAGTGGAGGATTATTCTTTGCAGAGACCCATAAGCAGCAGCTGGATGTCCAGCTGTCAAGGATGCAATAGCAGTGGAGGCATGCTAGACTAGATGTTCTTTAAGGACCCTTCCAGCACTTATTAATCTATGGTTTTGAATGAAAGCTGCCACTGTGGAAATAGATTCTACCTCTATGTCTATGGAGATTCTCAGTCATCCAGGTCATGGTTGTCCCAAAGGTGTTTCTTTTTTAAGGAGGAAACTGGACTTTCTGGTTTTTCTTCTCAGCCAAAAAGCTTCCTCAGCTCTGATTGGATGGTGAGGAATGGAAGAATTTATATTCCTTGCAGACAGCTGATTTTTTGCATTATTTTAGTTAGTCATTAAGGCCATTTGGGAGATTTATCTCTGTCCTCAGGGTCACCTGAGTGGTGCAAATGGGTGTGGAGCCTTCTTGGAACTGTTGAAAGGACTGTGTTGTAGACTGGAGATAGATGCTGTCGTATCCCTCCCACTCTGTTAAGAGAAGGCTGTTCAGTTTTGACATAGATGGCCTCTTGGACCCCTCTTTCATGAGCCTCGGTGGCCTAGAGGTTAGAGTGCAGTCCTGCAGGCTACTTCTGCTGACTGCCGGCTGCCTGCAATTTGGCAGTTCGAATCTCACCAGGCTCAAGGTTGACTCAGGCTTCCATCCTTCCGAGGTGGTTAGAATGAGGGCCCAGATTGTTGGGGGCAATAGGCTGACTCGGTAAACCGCTTAGAAAGGGCTGTAAAGCACTGTACAGCGGTGTATAAGTCTAAGGGCTATTGCTATTGCTTTCAAACCTCCATCCAGTCAGAGCTGAAGAAGCTTCTTGGATGAGAAGCGAAACGTCTTCAAAGAAAAACCGAAAAAGTCCAGTTGCCTCTTGAAAATGCACCTTTGGGATTCTACCTGTAATTATTGCTAGTTTGGCTTGAAATGTTCAGTCTGCTCAGGATGAAGTCATGCACAGTGACCAGATCCCACCTGCATCCAGGTAGTTGTCGACTTATCATAACTGGGAGCGGGTTTGTTTGTTTGTTTTTAAATGTATACAATTGTGAAATATACCTAATTTCACAGCTGAACTAAAAGAGGATGCTCCTTTGCAAAAAGACAAAACAACAACAACAACAACCACCACAACAACAACAACATAATGTTTAAAGCTGGGGAAATATTGAATTGAGTGATTGTTCGTAGCATATGGGTACAAGAGTAAGAAATGCTTTTCTGTTCTTCGTATTTTTTTTAAATTTCTGAAAGTTAATGAGAATAGATTAATTGGAATAGCAGGTTCTGACCAGTTCTGGAGAACCGGTAGCAGAAATTTTGAATAGTTTGGTGAAAGGGTAAATACCACCTCTGACTGGTCCCACTCCCATCTATTCTCTGCCTCCCGAGTCTCAGCTGATCGGGAAGGAATGGGGATTTTACAGTATCCTTCCCCTGGAATGGGGATTTTGCAGTATCCTTCCACTGGAATGGGGATTTTGCAGTATCCTTCCCTTGTCACACCCACCAAGACACACCCACCAAGCCATGCCCACAGAACCTGTAGTACTAAATTTTGAATCCCACCACTGGTGGGAGGGTAAAATGTTTAAAAACATTCTGAACATTAAAAATTACACTTTGATACTTGGCAGTACTATAGCAACATGCATATGAAACCCATTAGCTTCACGGTATCACAATATCATATTTACTTTTAGTAAAAATTCTGCCCTCTTCAAATACATACAGCCCATGCGCAGTCAGATTCCTGCCAGCTTTGAGCCTTCCCAACTGTGCAACTTTTGCCATTTGCAAGTTGGCTCTGGGAAGAGAAAGGGGCCTTGGGTGAAGCCGTAGGAAAAGTCACTCATCTTTCTTTTTGGTGTGAACCAGCTCGCCAGGTGGTATTTAGCAGGTTCTGACCAGTTCTGGAGAAACGGTAGCGGAGATTTTGAGTAGTTCGGAGAACCGCTAAATACCACCTATGACTGGCCCCGCCCCCATCTATTCTCTGCCTCCTGATCCCAGCTGATTGGGAGGGAATGGAGATTTTACAGTATCTTTCCCCTGCCCAAGCCATGCCCACCAAGCCATGCCATGCCCCACCAAGCCACGCCCACAGAACTGGTACTAAAATTTTTTGAATCCGACCACTGGCTTAGAAGCCTACTAGCCACTGATACGGTCCTGATGCAGTTACTCAGTGCAATCAGCTGCTGCCTCCACCATCCTAGATTAGTTATTTTCAAAAGTGAAAAATGAATTTGGGGAACAGCTGGCCTTTCCCAGTGTGGCCCATAATTCCACAAGAATAAAAAATTAATGGAATATGGCTATAGGGAGTCCGTAAACCAAGTGATCTCCAGGATACGATTTTTTTTCATCTAGCTCATAATAAAGTTTATTATTATAAAGCATAGCTGTGTCTAAGAGGCACAAATCTGTTGGGGATAAATCTGTCCAATGGTTGATTACTTTGATAGAAGAGGAAAGAGTAAAAATAAGAGAATCCTTCCGCTATACGGTATATTACAACCTAGAAAACATCTACAAGAAAAAAGACTTCACTCTTTTCTTCCTACTATGAACATCCAGCCAGCCAGCCAACCAATAATAGAAAGATCTTGATCTGAATTAGTGAGTTACTCCAAGAATATTTCTTTTACAACTTCTGCCAACCTAGCAGAAAGCATGTAAAAATGCAAGTGGAAAAATAGGAACCACTTTTGGTGGGAAGATAACAGCATTCTGTACGCCTTTGGCATTGGGTCATGCCAGCCACATGACCATGGAGACGTCTTCGGACAGTGCTGGCTCTTCGGCTTTGAAATGGAGATGAGCACTGCCCCCTAGAGTCGGGAACGATTAGCACATATGTGCGAGGGGGGAACCTTTACAGTTACAAAGCTTTGCAACTTCTGTAATAGAGCAAAATGGATCCAGGGCCATTTCCTACTTAGACAAAGTGAGGGACTACCTCAAGTAGCAATTAATGATGATAACAGCTGTAAGTCCTGAAATGTTTCCTTATATCACCTATGTTTCCTCCTTAAAGGATGGAGCTACATGTCCAAACAGATTACTTGCATTTGCGTGATTTTAAATTGCTAGGTTGGCAGGAGCTGGGGCAGGAATGGGAGCTCACCCCACCATGTGGTGCTTGAGTCTTAGAATAGAATAGAACAGAACAGAACAGAATAACAGAGTTGGAAGGGACCTTGGAGGTCTTCTAGTCCAATCCCCACTTAGTCAGGAAACCCTATTTCATTTCAGATAAATGGTTGTCCAATCTCTTCTTTAAAAACTTCCAGTGTTTTTTCTTGGTATTGCCCCTTCTCCCCCCGCCAGGAGAGCTCCGGCCCCTCCCATGTCCTGCATGTCTGTTGTAGGATCATCTGATTTATCTAGGAGTACTTTATTTTTTTCCATAAAGGCCTGCGCCTCTATGGGTGTATTAATTCTAACTCTTGTGTCCTCCCAGAATATTAGTATACCTTCAGGCATCAACCATCTGAACTTGAATTTGTAACCTTTCCTTTACCCCTTTCCTATATTATTTCCTAAAAAACCAATAAAACTTTGTTAAAAAAAAAACTTCCAGTGGTTGAGGACTTACTGTACATACAACCAATTTTGTTGCATACATGATGTCCAATGACAATAAAGGCTATACTATAGTTATATATCTTTATCTTGTCATTCCTTTGCCTAACTTCCATAATGCCATGGTGATGCCAAATCTTATATCCAATCTCTTCTTAAAAACACCCAATGTTGGAGCATTTACAATTTCTGGAGGCAAGTTGTTCCACTGATTAAGTGTTTTAATTGTCAGGAAATTTCTCCTTAGTTCTAAGTTGCTTCTCTCCTTGATTAGTTTCCACCCATTGCTTCTTGTCCTGCCTTCAAGTGCTTTGGAGAATAGGTTGACTCCCTCTTCTTTGTAGCAGCCCCTGATATTGGAAGACTGCTATCATGTCTCCCCTAGTCCTTCTTTTCATTAAACTAGACATACCCAGATCCTGCAACCGTTCTTCATATGTTTCAGCCTCCAGTCCTCTAATCATCTTTGTTGGTCTTCTCTGCACTTTTTCTAAATGCCAACCTTCTGGTTGTAGGGTGCTTTAAAGCCCAGTGCTTTAACTGCTTGGACATTCCACCCCCTACAATGAGTACCTGACAATAAAAATAAGGCCTCACCTCTACACAGTCCCATAAGTATGGTAACCCCCCAAACCAAGGAAAGATACAGGAAGAGTGAGGAGCTCTAAATGTTTTATGGTATGAGTAGACTCTTTTGATACAATCCTACTTCTCTTTCTCTTACTTCGTCCCATCTTCCAAATTGAATTTCAGCTTTGTCTATCTCCTGTTGGTTGACATTTTAAATAGGATCATCTTCTCTTCCAATGGAGCTAAGTCAAAGCACAATGTATATGTGTATGCATATCCTGCCCCACACATCCCTGGCCGATTCGCTCACACAGAGAGGGACTCCTCCGGGTGCTGTCCACTAGGCTGTGCCAGCGGGCGACGCCCAGGGGAAGGGCCTTCTCTGTGATGGGCCCGACCCTCTGGAATGACCTTCCCCCTGATATTAGAACAACCATGGACCTCCGCTCCTTCCGTAAGAAGCTCAAAACCCACCTGTTTAATCTAGCCGGCTTGACCTAATTCCAGCTCTCCCACCTCAGTCTGTATTTTTAAATTTTGGTCTTAGGCTAAGTTTTTAATTTTTATAAATTTGTACAGCGGTTTAAAGTTTAATTCGATTTTAACTATATTTATGATTATTTGTAAGGTTTTTTAATTTGGTACCTGTACACCGCCCCGAGTCCCTTCGGGGAGAGGGGGCAGTCTAGAAATCAAATAAAATAAATAAAATAAATAAATGTAGCATAACTTTATTGGAGTAGTCATATCAGAACGCCAGAGCTCACTGTAACAGCATTGCCCAAAAGGCATTAAGAGTTGTTTACGTAATCTTGCAAAGCTTCTTCTCTGGTAATATTGTACTGCCAACTAGAGCATACAAAACCTTTGCTAGACCAATTCTCGAATACAGCTCATCTGTCTGGAATCCGCACTGTATATCAGACATTAACACGATTGAGCAAGTCCAGAAGTATTTCACTAGAAGAGTCCTCCACTCCTCTGCTCACAATAAGAATCTCTTACGACACCAGGCTTGAAATTTTGGGCTTGGACAACCTAAAACTATGCCGCCTACAGTCTGACCTAAGTGTAGCACACTAAATTATCTGCTACAACATCCTACCTGTCAATGACAACTTCAGCTTCAACTGTAATAATACACGAGCAGACAATAGATACAAACTCAAGGTAAACCGCTCCAAACTCAATTGCAGAAAATATGACTTCAGTAACAGAGTGGTCAATGCCTGGAATGCACTCCCTGACTCTGTTGTTACATCCTCAAACCCCCATAACTTTAACCTTAAATGGTCTACTGTTAATAATAATAATAATAATTTATTAGATTTCTAGACCGCCCCCTCTCCCCGGAGGGACTCAGGAATAAATTTTAAAAAACCATACAAACAATCGTATAGATAACTAAAAATCAGATTAAACAACCCCTGTACAAATTTATAAAAGTTAAAAACAGACCATAAAACCAATCATAAAATTTAGAAATAAAACTGAGGTGGGAAAGGTGGAATTAGGCCAAGCCGGCTAGCTGAAACAGGTGGGTTTTAAGTTTCTGACGGAAGGAGCGGAGATCAGTAGTCATTCTAATGTCGGGGGGAAGGTCATTCCAGAGGGTCGGGCCCATCACAGAAAAGGCCCTTCCCCTAGGCGTTGCCTGCTGGCACAGCCTAGTGGACGGCACCCGGAGGAGTCCCTCTCTGTGTGAGCAAATCGGCCGAAGGGATGTATGGGGCAGGATACGATCCCGCAAATAACTAGGTCCTGTGCCATGGAGCGCTTTGAAGATGATAATCAACACCTTGAAACGCACCCGAAAAGCCACAGGCAGCCAGTGTAGCCCGCGCGGGAGAGGTGTTACGTGGGAGTAGCTAAAGACTCCCGAGACTGCCCGCGCGGCCGCATTCTGAACCAGCTGCAGCCTTCGGGTGCATCTCAAGGGGAGCCCCATGTAGAGAGCGTTGCAGTAGTCTAGCCGTCAACAGTAGTGTTGACCTCACCCCATTCCTAAGTGGTCAGTAGGGGGATGCATAAGCTTACCAGCCTGCCTACTGTCGCCTTTCCTAGTGCCTCCATTTATTTGTACCCATTCCCTATGTTCTTATTCATGTTTGTTCTTATTCCTGTTACCTTGTACATGAGTGACAAACTAAATAAATAAAATAAAAGCATGATTAGGGCTGTCCAATTCCAATTTCCTGTAATCCTTTCAGCCCTACCAATTTCTTTGCATTTCTTGACCTGGTTAAGGTAGTAGCATTCCTTAAATTAGTTCCCAAACTAGAATAGGCACTGTTGTTTGTGTATGCCAATTTATTTGAATGTTTTCTCTTCCTTGATGTACACAACAAAGAAAATTGTATGGAGCAAGGAATTTGAATACAGTTGCACAAATGAAGGCATGAAAGCCTTCATTAATATGTATGTGCATTGCGCTTTATACATATACATGCGCATCACCAAAATAATGTACCAGAAATCACATTTCTATCTGAGGACTTTGGGTGGGTTTTGAAATTATCAAAAATAATGAACACCTCCGTAAACAGCAGAGTAGTAACTAGAACAACACCAATAATAACACCATATGAAATGTCACACTTGCTTAGTTTAAAAAACCCTCTTCAAATATAAAAACAAGAGCAATAGCAATTCTATTGTTTCTAGTGAAATAGCTGAACTAGGAAAAGTCACAATTCTAGTTATCAATTGCGTCAGAAATAAGTTTCATCTAAGTTAGAATGGAATAGAATAACAGAGTTGGGAGGGATCTTGGAGGTCTTTTAGTCTAACCCCCTGCTCAGGCAGGAAATTCAGACAAATGGTTATCCAACATCTTCTTTAAAACTTTCAGTGTTGGACCATTCACAACTTATGGAGTTTTTCCACTGGTTAATTGTTCTCACTGTCAGGAAATTTCTCCTTATTTCTAGGTTGCTTCTCTCTTTGATTAGTTTCCACCCATTGCTTCTTTTCCTGCCCTCAGATGCTTTGAAGAATAGCTTGACTTCCTCTTCTGCCACAAAGCAGCCCCTGAGATATTGGAACACAACAGAATAATACAGAATAATACAGAATAATACAGAATAATAGAGTCTCTTGGAGGTCTTCTAGTCCAACCTCCTGATTGAGCAGGAGATCCTATATCATTTCAGACAAACAGTTGTCAAACCTCATCTTAGAAAACTTCCAGTGATGGAACCCACACAACTTCTGAAGGCAAGTCATTGTTCTATCAGGAAATTAATCCTTCTAGTTGGCTCTCTCCTTGATTAGTTTCCAACCATTGCTTCTTCTTCTGCCTTCAGGTACTTTCAAGAACAGGTTGCCTCCCTCTTCTTTGCGGCAGCCCCTGAGATATTGGAACAGTGCTATCATGTCTCCCCTAGTCCTTCTTTTCATTAAACTAGACAAGCCCAGTTCCTGCAATCGTTCTTCATGGGTTTTACCTGCAGTCCCCTAATCCTCTTTGTTGCTCTTCTCTGCACTCTT
Source organism: Natrix helvetica (assembly GCF_964273705.1). Taxonomy (NCBI): domain Eukaryota; kingdom Metazoa; phylum Chordata; class Lepidosauria; order Squamata; family Natricidae; genus Natrix; species Natrix helvetica. The sequence continues at coordinate 10,516,707 of NC_138550.1, read as the reverse complement.
TCTAGAGTCTCCACATCTTTTCTACATCGTGGAGACCAAAACTGAATGCAGTATTCCAAGTTAGTTGAACTCATACCGATACATTTTTAAAATGGCATTTTTATGATAAACATCTACCATACATCTACCTTAACTTACAACAATTCATTCACTGACTGTTTGGACTTAGAATGGCACTGAAGGAAAAAGATTTATGACACCTTTTCATACTTACGATCATTGCAGCATCCCCATGGTCACATGATCAAAATTCAGACACTTGGCAATTGATTCATATTTATGACGGTTGCAGTGTCCCGGGGGTTACGGGACCCCCTTTTGCGGCCTTCTGACAAGCAAAGTCAATGGGGAAGCCAGATGGACTTCACAAACCTGTCACTAACTTAACAACTGCAGTGATTCACTTAACAATTTGGTAAGAAAGGCCATAAAATGGGGCAAAAGACACTTAACAACCGTTTCACTTAGCAACAAAAATGTTGGGCTCAATTGTGGTCGTAAGTCGAGGACTACCTGTATTTGAACTGTTCAAACATCTTTTGTGGAGGTGTTCCTTTGTTCTGTCCTGCATTTAAGCCTCCTCACTAATTGCAGTGAGAAATTCAAATAGCGAAATAAAAAAAAATAATGATAATAATCCTAATCATCTTTATTGAAACAATGCCCCTGGAAGTCTTTATGAAATTCTTTTGAAAGGTCTTTTCTACTTAGATATCTTCCTTGCTACTCCATTAGCAATTTGCAACACTGGGAAAATAATTATATTTTGATTGTTCAGATTGACAATAACTTTTAAAACAATGGAGGGATTTTTTTTTCTTGATATTTATTCAAAAGACAGGCTGTTTGCTTTCTTCCCATTTTTCAACCCCACTCCCTTAAATAAAATAAAATAACATAAAATAAAATAAACCCCAGAATTCGTGAACCGCTTACGGGAATCTACTGATTAAACATTCAAAGGAAGCCAGAAAATTGATCAGGCTGCAGTAGGATGTTTTCTTGTCAATCTGAAAGCAGTCCTGTTCCTTTCAAAATGAAAAATGATTTATGGTTTTGATATGACCAGAAATTCCAATCCAGATATTTCTCCAGCATGTTTGCTGGAGAAACAATTGGATAGAAATGTAACAAATAGAGAAGTGGAAAAACCAAATAAAGTGCTTCTCTGGAGAATCCAGCGACTGGAAAGGGGGCATAATATGGAGGGTTTCTGTGATGTCACAGTCATAAATCATCTGTCATCTACAAAATGGGTGAATATATGCATTTTTAGAGAGTCGGATCTTGCTTCTTTCATCTCCTAATGGATGTAGCCCTATCTGTCATACTCAAAACCAAATACTCATATGAATACCCAGTGAATCTATTTCTGTCAGGCACTAAAACAAAGTTTAATGATGCCCCAAGATACCTTAACAAACAAACAAACAAACAAACAAACAAACAAACAAAGCTTTTCACACTGGAGTCCATGGCTTCCCCCACTCCCCGTCCCATCGATCACAATCTGCTCGCAAGCCCCCTTCCGATGACAGTTGAGTAAATATCATTGTTCTCTGTAAGCTTCCTTGGGATTGAGTGGTATAGAAATTATGCCAACAAATGCTTCTCTTTTCTTTTAGTGACCCTGTAATCCCTTGCACTGGGTGGAATTGGGACAACTGAATGGCGCTCGAGCATTTGCTGACCAGATGCCCTTCCTGACACCTATGTGGAGTTTGCAGCAGACAATTACTCATTGCGCCCAGATAGAGAAACACCTGACACTGCCTAGGATAGAACTCACAGTGGAATAGACTTCTAATGACATACATAGTCAAATTATATTGTTGCATGGAAAGCTCTGGTGGGAATTTCCCAGAATATCTTACCACCTAATGATGGGAGGACCTAATTTTTAAAAATACTTTATTGTTAAAAATAAAAGTCGGACATGGTGCAATCATCCGGGCGTTATCTCCACCATACACAACTAAAGTATAACACGAATAGATTATGCATTCCACATACATTACTAATTACATACTCATACTTAACCCCTTATCAATGTTACATTTACATAATTAATTATCAATGTTACATTTGCATAATAAAATACATATATTACATCTGTACATCATTGTTCTTTTCCCTTCCAACTTCTATTTTTTTAAATCCAACCATTGGTAAAATCTATTCCGAATCTCATAGTATTCTGTCTCTCCTTTGTTTTTTTAATTCCAGCGTTAATCTATCAGATTCTGCACAGTCTAACATTTTCTTTATTCTTTTCCTTTCTAGAGGTATGTTCTCACTCTTCCATTGTTGAGCATAATGGGAGAACCTAACTGATAGCCTATCACAACCATCTCCGATGTACACCCTCAAGATGCGCTGAACTCCAAATTTCAGAATCCATCTCAGGATTTTGGTTTACGCGTTTGACATCCTTCTTGTCAAATCAAGGCTCAGAAATCACAGACTGAAAAACGATTTCAAACCACATCAACCCAACGGGCTGTCTACCTTAATATGAGGTTACATACATGAGTTCCCATCTGACTCTTTCAGACATATAGAAGTCTTGGCCAAAGATCTGGGAATGTGCTCCCCCAGTGGAGAAGTTGGGATGATTAGGTGTCTATGGAAATTCTCAAACATCCAAGTCATGGTTGTCCCAAAAATGCTTTTTCAAAAGGCAACTGGACTTTCCTGGGTTTTTTTCCCCTTGAAAAGGTTTGACTTCTTGTCCAAGAAGCTTCTGACTGAATGGTAGGGAATGGAAGGATTTATATCCTTTGAAGTCATCTTAGCACTCTGAAGATTGATTGAGGCCACTTGGGGTTTATCTGCGTCTTCACAGTCACCAGAATCAAAGTGCAAATGGATGTGGAACATTCTTGGGAGGGCTGAAAGGACTGTATTTTAGACAGGAGATAGGTGGTACGTTCCCCTCCTCTGTTGAGAGAGGACCAGGGGTGAAATTCAGCAGGTTCTGACAGGTTCTGGAGAACCGGTAGTGGAAATTTTTAGTAGTTCAGAGAACCGGCAAATATCACCTCTGGCTGGTCCCAGAGTGGGGTGGGAATGGAGATTTTACAGTATTCTTTCCCTTCCAAACCTACCAAGCCATGCCCACAGAGCCTGTAGTAAAAAAAAATCCAAATTTTGCCAAATTTCTATTAAATCTTAATTGGCCTCTTTGACAAATCTTTCAAACCAGTAGTGCTCTCTGTCCAGAATGTGAACTTTGATGTCTTCAAAAGAGTAACCTTTGTCTTTCAGATCTTTTGAATGACCAATAAGCCAGATGCAGTTAGGTCTACCTTTTCCAAGGGACCTACGTAGATAGGTAGATCTGAAACTACGCCTGAAATTTCTATTCCACTTCTGGTTCATTAATGGCTGGTGGTTAAAAGGATTTAGAAGAAGAAGAAGAAGAAGAAGAAGAAGAAGAAGAAGAAGAAGAAGAAGAAGAAGAAGAAGAAGAAGAAGAAGAAGAAGAAGAAGAAGAAGAAGAAGAAGAAGAAGAAGAAGAAGAAGTAGCCCACCATTCACATCATTGATAATAGGATAGGATAGGATAGAATGCAGAAAAATGCAAAGAATAGAATAGAATAGAATGCAAAAAAAATACAAGATAGGATAGGGTAGGGTAGGTTAGAATAGAATGGAATGCAGAAAAATGCAAAGAATAGAATAGAATAGAATGCAGAAAAATACAAGATAGGATAGGGTAGGGTAGGTTAGAATAGAATAGAATGCAGAAAAATGCAAAGAATAGAATAGAATAGAATAGAATAGAATGCAGAAAAATGCAAGATAGGATAGGGTAGGGCAGGGTAGAATAAAATAGAATGCAGAAAAATGCAAGATAGGGTAGGGTAGGGAAGGGTTGGGTAGGTTAGAATAGAATAGAATGCAGAAAAATGCAAAGAATAGAATAGAATAGAATGCAGAAAAATACAAGATAGGATAGGGTAGGGCAGGGTAGAATAGAATAGAATGCAGAAAAATGCAAAGAATAGAATAGAATAGAATAGAATAGAATAGAATGCAGAAAAATACAAGATAGGATAGGGTAGGGCAGGGTAGGGTAGAATAGAATAGAATGCAGAAAAATACAAGATGGGATAGGGTAGGGTAGGGTAGGGTAGAATAGAATAGAATGCAGAAAAATGCAAAGAATAGAATAGAATAGAATGCAGAAAAATACAAGATAGGATAGGGTAGGGCAGGGTAGAATAGAATAGAATGCAGAAAAATGCAAGATAGGGTAGGGTAGGGTAGGGTAGAATAGAACAGAACAGAACAGAACAGAATGCAGAAAAATACAAGATAGGGTAGGGCAGGGTAGGGTAGAATAGAACAGAACAGAATAGAATGCAGAAAAATACAAGATAGGATAGGGTAGGGTAGAATAGAATAGAATGCAGAAAAATACAAGATAGGGTAGGGTAGGGTAGGGTAAAGTAGAATAGAATAGAATGGAATGGAATGCAGAAAAATACAAGATAGGGTAAGGTAGTGTAGGGTAGACTAGACTAGACCAGAACAGAATAGAATGCAGAAAAATATAAGGTAGGGTGGGGTAGGGTAGGGTAGTTTAGGGCAGGGTAGAATAGAATAGAATAGAATAGAATAGAATAGAATAGAATAGAATAGAATAGAATAGAATAGAATAGAATAGAATAGAATAGAATAGAATAGAATAGAATAGAATAGAATGCAGCTGTCTGAAGACATTTCTGTGATCATGTGGCCAGCATGGCTATACACACCAAGGGTGCACAGAATACCTTCCCACCGAAGTGGTACCTATTAATCTACTCACATCCACATGTTTTGAAGCTTCTAGGTGGGCAGGAACTCGGACAAATGACAGCAACTCACCCCATTGCATGGAGCTCGGATCTCAAGCATGGACGTTCACCTCTTCACCTCTTCACCTCTTCAGTTGGTAAGCTCGGTGTCTTTAACCACTTAGCAAGTAAAATGCATGGATGCAGGATGTATATAAACTTCCCAACAGCTTTTATGATACTTTAATGTTCCTTTCTTTGAGTGACAATCCTTTTGTTTCAAAGTAATAATAACAGGACTCTGCCTTCTGTGCCTCTAGACAGGGTGGAAAGCCTCCAATTTAATTTTTTTTCAAGTCATCACTAAGCTCTATGCTAGACATTTCCCGTTACATTTCCTGCCCTTCTTGTGGCTTCTCGTCCTGTCTCCAAACAGCCACCTGGGATCCTGTTCCGTCTACCCAACGTTCCCGTCATTTTTCAACAGCCTTCTCATTACCACAAGGTTATATATTTGGAAAATTAGCTAAAGAAAATATGACTTTTCAACAGATGGGTGTCTTGATTTTTCACACAGACTTGAAAAAGAGCAACTCCACCGTCGCAAGGAAAGCTCGCATATGCGCCATGCCAGGTGGCAGATCAGATTCACAACAGCAAAAAAAAAAGCATTTGTGACACCATCACATTTACATTGCCTTCCCCTCTTGAGAAGCAAAGACATTATTATGCACATCACAAATGACTTCTCTGTAAAGACCAAGAGTGACGGTTTTCATCCACACACAAAGAACACTCCCCCCGAGCAGGTCATATCTACATTTGTTACATTAAAATTGTTGTTTTCAACCTTTGACGGCTGTTCCAGCAGCACAGAGGAGCTGACATGCAACACAGCTAGCACTGCTGTGCATTTGAGTCTTGGTGTCAGGTTTCCAAGTGAGGAAACCAGTGGTGGGTTCCTCTCGGTACGGTCCAGTACGGCCATACCGGTAGTAGCTGACAGCTTACTGGTACAGTGGCTCATTTGGCCCACCCGCCTGCGTTCTATACCTGTTTTTAAAGCAACCAGCCAATTGCACACATGCGCACAGCGTGTGATTCCTGCTTGAGCCCCAACAAGCAGCTGGGTGTTGCAGGGGTGGTGGATTGTGCATGCATGCACGAATAGGATGCACAGCCCCGTGGGTAGCGATTTTAAGAGCAACCCAACACTGGATGAAATCCATTCTAAGAAGAAATGTGCGAAGTCCTCCTTCGAATTCAAAACTCTTTTATTTGGGTAGGAGTCAAGTTGACAAAGTCTGTTGTAATTCCGGATCTGATACAAACAGGAATTACACCACATAATATTGCAAGTTAGAAACATTCCTCAAAAGGTGGGGGGGGCTGAGTTTCTGCCTCCCTTTTAGGGGAAATATTCTGCCCTTTTAATATTTCCTAAAATATCTCATTTTCCTAAAAGAGGGGTGGGTACTAACTTCCTACAATTGGAAGGCAAAAAAAAAATCACAAAACTGCAGGTCACTTACTTTGGACATGTCACATGGGGGAATTCACGGGAGGAAGCAATTATGTTTGGAAGAATTAGCGGTAAAAGACAACTAGGCCACCAAAGAACATGGTGGCTGGAGACCATCAAAGCTGATACCAACCAGAGCATGGTTAGGATGTCTTGTTTGCTTTTCACTCTGTCTGCTCCTTTGCTATGAGATGGCTGTTCTCAGTGTCTGCTTTCTGCCTTTGTTCCCAAGACATCCACATACAGAAACCTTGCTCACTCTATCTCCTCCTAGATCAGAGGGTCCACTCACCCATAGAAGCGGAGAAGCGTCGTGGGCGCGAGCAAGTGTGCACGGAAGCGCCTGAACCAGTAGTAAAAAAAATTGGAAAACCACCACTGTCCTACATGCTAGTACCCCCTCCACCCTTCTATGTACTTGCATTGTAATATGACATATGTATTTCTCTGCATTTTCTTAAATAGTTGGTTGGTTAGTGCCATGAAAGAAATGTTTTGATAAACCACTCCGCCTATGTGATCCTCTCTTAGTTGTAAGATATTTATCTGATACCAGTCTGTAGTCCATGAGTGATTTGGAAGTGGAACATCTTCTTTTAGGACACTAACCAGCGGTGGGATTCAACATTTTTTAATACTGGTTCTGTGGGCATGGCTTGGGGGGAGGGGCGTGGCTTGGTGGGCGTAGCAGGGGAAGGATACTGTAAAATCTCCATTCCTCCCCATTCCAGGGGAAGGTTACTGCAAAATTCCCATTTCCTCCCGATCAGCTGGGACTTGGGAGGCAGAGAATAGATGGGGGAGGGGCCAGTCAGAGGTGGCATTTACCGGTTTTCTGGACTACTCAAAATTTCCTCTACCGGTTCTCCAGAACTGATGAGAATCTGCTGAATACCACCTAACTAGAACTAGGACACTAACAATGAGGTCAAAGAAGTCCAAATACACAATTGATTAATAAACAAAATGCACACAGGTTACATGTACATGTTTTAGTCATTATTAAATATGTTTTGCATTGATTCATTTGAGTCTCCTTTATAGAATATGTATCTTAAATAGCATGCAAATTTCTCTCTCTCTCTCTCTCTCTCTCTTTCTCAGTCTCTCTCACTGTCTCTCTCTCTGTCTCTCTGCTTTCATAATGTGAAATCTAACAAATTTACAATACAATAGCAGAGTTGGAAGGGACCTTGGATGTCTTCTAGTCCAACCCTCTGCCTAGGCAGGAAACCCTATACCAGCGATGGCAAAACTTTTTTGGCTCGCGTGCCATAAGTGGGGGGAGCGCAGGGGGGTAGTGTGTAGGTGTGCCGCACCCATAATGCAATGCATGACACCCCCCCAGTGCACATGCACACACTACAGGCGCTCCCCCCATTTTTTGCATGCTTTTTTTGCCCTCCCCATGCTCCAGAGGCAACTGTAGGCAAGCTGTTCCACTGATTAATTGTTCTAACTGTCAGGAAATTTCTCCTCAGTTCTAAGTTGCTTCTCCCCTTGATTAGTTTCCACCCATTGCTTCTTGTTCTACCCTCAGGTGCTCTGGAGACTCCCTCTTCTTTGTGGCAACCCCTGAGAATTTCATAATTCCCAGAAAAAAGTCACAGCAGTTATGGTTTGTAGGCTTGGTATATCATTTTATTCCATCAAGCCACAGAAAATGACTTATTGCTATATCCTGGTTTTAAAAGCAGCAAACCAAACCTGAAAAATATTTATATATCACTGGGAATATTGGTTCGGAACTTTTTTAAACAATTAAACATGGTACCAACGTTTTTGATCATTTACATAGCCATTATTATTCCTGGTCTTTTTGCACATTAGATTGTTTTTTTTGCCCTGCTTCAGTCATAAAACTCTTAGTGGTATACAAAAATGGAGGATAAAATATCCACGATACAAATCAGAATCCCAATTCATCTTCAAAGAAGGGCCAGGCCTATAAAAATGTAGTCACATAGAGGGGACTTCCGGTTCCGGCGGCTACGGCGACGGGCAAGAACTTTGCCCGCTCCCGCTCTTCGGTGGGCTTCCCCTGTCTTCGGGGGGGCACAGGACGCCCCGGAGAGGCGTCCTGCCGAGGGAGCAGCTCGCGGAAGGCTCTGGCATGGCGGCGGCTGGTCGGGGCTTCTCCGCTTTGCTCCAGGCACCAGGGAGCAATTTCGGAGGGCGCCCCTGCGTCTCGCTCCATGCTAATCAGAGAACGCAAAACTGAAGGAAGCAGCGGCGGTGTGGTGAGATGCTTCCTCTCTTCATTCCCTTACTTTTGAGTTGATGGACTTTTCAGTAATTTTAAAAGTTAATCTTTCGGATTTTTCTTGGAGGAGCGGCTGGAGGGGAGGGGGATTTCCCCCCCCCCCCTTGGACAAGCGGCTTGAAAAAATTCTGCTCTTGCTCCCAGGGGAAGGAGGAGGGGGGAGAGCCAACTAATGATGCCTCACCCCAGTAAAAGTGTTTTTCATTGGACTTAGTTCCAGAACTTATTGATGACCTGAGAACTTTGTGAACTTTTAAAATTTTTCATATGCCTCTGAGCCCAAAGCTGGCAGGGCAAGATGGCACACTTCCGTTGTCTTCATGAATTGTGAAACCTGACTCCACCTTTAAAATTCAGGCTTCCGGTCTTTGTCTCCGTGTCACCCAGAGGAATCTCTTGTGGATTGTTATTTCCTGAACTCTTTGGAGAAAAAACTTTCATCTATTGCTAGACTGATTAAAGAAACTGTTTATCTTTATCTGCTGTTTATCTTTGTGTATGTATTCAGCTAAAATATTAGTCATAATGTCCCTTATATTTTCCCCATCTATATTTTCCCACCTGTTTGGATCTTCTGCCTCCTGGACTCATCTGCCTGCTCTACTTCTCCAGCTGCCCAGTCTCTACACTGACTGATCTCTTTGTTTTATAAACCATGTCTCCAAAAAGACCACCCCCTGGGAAACCTGGCTTTGCTACTTCTGCACCGACATCTGCAACATCCAGTCCTGCCACACAGTCAAAGATCACAGTACTGATGCAACCTAAGAGTACAGAGATGGATTTGCAACAAATGCTCCAGCAACTCATACAGGGCCAGGAAGAAATTAAGAAACAATTAAAAGAAATGAAGGAAGAAATTAAAGAGAATCAAGTCCAAATTTATAAGAACTCACAGAGACTGGACCTTGTGGAGAGTGGGGTGGCGGAGGCGAGAGGGGGGGTAGAGGCTCTACAGAAGGGAAACAAAGAACTTGATATCCAACAAATGAAAACAGAGTTTGAGAGAATGTCCTTTTATCTTAGATTTCAAAATGTAATAGAAGCAGATGGGGAAAATATAAGGGACATTATGACTAATATTTTAGCTGAATACATACACAAAGATAAACAGCAGATGGAATGGGAGATAGATCTGGTCTATAGAGTGAATTCAGCATATGCCAGAACACACAATGTACCCAGGGAGGTTCATATTAAATTCCTTAGGAAAAGCACAAGAGATGAAATTCTGGGTGTACAAAGGGGGCAAGCATTGACATATCATGACAGGGAGATAACCATCCTGAAGCAGATCCCCCAAAAAATTAGGGAGAAAAGGAAAAACTATTCGCAATTGGCGAATAAACTATACCAGAAGGGGGTGTGGTTTAGATGGTTGATGCCTGAAGGTATGCTGATATTCTGGGAGGAGACAAGAATCAGAATCAATACACCCATAGAGGCACAGGCCTTTATGGAAAAAAATAAAGCGAACCTAGAAAAAACAGAAGACGCTACAACGGTCACGCAAGACACGGGAGGGGCCGGAGCTCTGCCAGCGGGGGGTGAAGGGGCAACACCAAGAAAGCTCAGATCACAAAAATGAACAAGAAAACCACAATGTTATAAACAGACTGAAAGTAATAATGAAATTATATCTAGACTATATATTATAACTATATAAATTGATTGAAAACTCTTTTTTTAGAATTAATATACTGATTTTTTATGATTATGTATTAATGTTTTATACTTAGATGTATCTTATGAGTTTGGAGGGAGGAGGCGTCTGCCACACTTGCAACTGCCAAAATTTGTAACCATTCCACCTACCTTTTTCCTTATAAATGTTTTAAAAAACCAATAAAATTTTTTTGAAAAAAAAAATGTAGTCACATAGAGCAATACAATTCCCACTCCCAAATCCCATTCCTGGCTGGCCCCGCCCACCCTACCCCTCCCAGGAGCCCCCATGTGGCCCATTTTGGATGCAGGTAAGTGCAGGGCCCATGCGGAGGCTCGGGGAAGGTGAAAAACGGGCCTACCGGAAGTTTGGGAAGTTTCCGGCCTCCAGCCTCCAGAGCTCGGAGAGGCCGTTTTTGTCCTCCCGGAGGCTCAACAAAAACCTCCAAAGCCCGGGGAGGGCAAACCTCCCTTGCTGTGGTGCAGGAGGCTGACTAGGCCACGCCCACCATGGTCACGCCCACCCAGCAACCGGGCAGAGAACCCCTTACTAAAATTTTTGAAGCCTACCCCTGATTATATCTCTTTAAGGGCTCCACCTTAATTTGCTAATGGAAGGCTATCAGAAGTCTAACTTTCAGGAGAAGTCACTTCTATGCCATGGAGATTGTGGTTTTCATTCAACCCACACAAATGTACATGCACACTTATTGTACCATACGATAGTGATGAATAGCACATAAAAAAGGACCACGAGGTACTTAAGAAACATTTCGTCTGGGTGATTGATTTACAAATTTGATTAAGGAGATGATTAGAGGACTGATACCACAAATGGCAGAAGATATGAGACTGTTTTGTTACTGGAAAGATACAGGTTGATGGATGGAAGAGTATAATTTAAAACTAGTTAAACTTAGTGAAATTTAATGATAATAAATATAAATAAATAATTGATAATGATAATAATGTATACAATTTGTAGTGTTATGATAAGCAATAATGGGATATGAATATTGAATGGTACCCATGAAAGGAAGATTAGAAATTCTCTTGGGTTATATACAAAGGTTTTTAAAAAATAATGAACGAAGTTAGATATAGTTAAGTTTTGAATATTAGGGGGGAAATGTTCTGATACAGGATATAGTTAAATAAAGGCGGGATAATGATAATAACATATATATAGGTATGGGTACAACATAAGAAAATTGGATGCAAATTACAAATAATGATTTGGAAAGGAGGATTAGAAAATTTTGTTATTGAATATTATGGATGTTTAGCTAGAATAGGACATAAGGATTCAGTGTTATTGGAGGATTTTAGAAATAGTAAATGAAATGCCAGTATGTGGTTATGTATTAAATCTTGGTATATTTTATGATGAAGGACGTTTAAACAATTATAGTCAAATGAAAATGGAGGTATGATGATGGTAACATGTATAAATATCTGAGTTTAAAATACTTGAGTTAAAATGAAGTATATTTGTTGACTGTGGAAGAGATGCATGTACGTTGTTTTTTTTTTTTTTTTTGTAACCAACTGATACACTTTCTACAGTATGTAAAGGAAGATATGTTGCGTTTTTCTTGAAAACTAAAAATAATTAAAAAAACTTTTTTTAAAAAAAAGAAACATTTCGTCTGGGTGATTGATTTAGGGGTGGGGGGGGCTGACAATAACACCACCAGCACCTTCTCTATCCTTTTATCCATTGTAAAATGTGGATACAATTTTGACTGGCATGTTTATACAATAAAGCATCTATTCATTATGCCTGTCAGGCAACTATTGTGGAAGATAAAAGGTTTGCTGTGTTACACTTTCCAGTGTTGGATGAGTATCATGTTTTCCTGCTTGCCTGATTCACTGCACTTATATGCTGTGTGTTAATGGACAAATTTATCTGAGTACCTCTCCATTATTGTTGGGCTAACTAACTACAGTTTGACCTTTCCAGAGAACTGCAGAAGGCTAACATTAACATTGAACTTAATGTAATGCGTCCATCTCCACAGGTGCAGTGGATGTTTTCAAGAAGTCCTCAAGCCAGCAGTTGATCTCTTCATGTATCTCCAGTATCTAATCCAATTATTAGCAAGTCAAGACTCTAACAAAATGGTGTAGGTCCTTAAATATTAGAATAAAGTAGAATAACAAAGTTGGAAGGCACCTTGGAGGTCTTCTAGTCCAACCTCCCCTAGTCCTTTTACGGCAGTTGCGGTATCCCAATTTTTGCGACCTTCTGACAAGCAAATTCAACAAATTCAATGACAAGCGTTGGAGTATTTACAACTTCTGGAGGCAAGTTGTTCCACTGATTATTTGCTCTCACTGTCAGGACATTTCTCCTTAGTTCTAGGTTGCTTCTCTCCTTGATTAGTTTCCATCAGTTGCTTTTTGTCCAACCCTCAGGTGCTTTGGAGAATAGCTTGACTCCCTCTTCTTTGTGGTAACCCCTGAGATATTGGAAGACTGCTGTCATGTCACCCCTAGTCCTTCTTTTCATTAAACTAGACATACCCAGTTCCTGCAACCATTCTTCATATGTTTTAGCATCCAGTCCACTAATCATCTTTGTTTCTCTTCTCTGCACTCTTTCTAGAGTCTTCAGTAGCTCTGGTTGTTGGTTGGAGCTCCGAGCTTGGCAATTTGGTTACAAACGTTTTGCAAGGTATCAGCAAAGCATTTATAGGCCAATGCTTCTCCAGATACGCACAATCCAAAATGCGCTGAAGATGTCTCCTCGAATGTGGATGAAACGTTTGGAATCAAATTGCCAAGCTCGGAGCTCAAACCAACAACATAAAATGGTGTTTTCCTTGTCTTCCCTTTGGGATTGGAAGTGACAAAACCGCAGTTCTTTAGTGCAAGTCCAAATTCTCTAAAGGGTTAAAGGTAAATGTAAAGGTTCCCCAGCACACATGTGCTAGTCATTTCCAGCTCTAGGGGTGGTACTCATCTCTGTTTCTAAGCCAAAGAGCCAGCACTGTGCAAAGACGTCTCTGTGGTTGCGTGGCTGGCATGACTCAACGCCAAAGGCACATGGAGCTCGCTGCCAAATAAAAAAATAAAAAAACAGTGGTGGGTTCCTACCAGTTTGGACTGGTTTGGCCGAACCAGTAGTGGTTTGGCAGCAGTGGTGGGATATGACCGGTATGCACTGGTACAGGCGTACCGATGCCTGCTGGGTGCACCAGGTACCATTCCGGTACGATGCTTCAGAGGGCCCACCTGCCCACCCGCCCTCCTTACCTGTATTTGAGCCGATCGGGGCTTTCACGCACAGAGCATATGATCCCTGCACAATGCTCCTCCAAGCAGCTGGAGCATCACGGGTGGTAAGTACTGGTTGCAACAGGATCCGGAACCCACCACTGTTTGGCGGTCTAGGTTTCTGGAATGGGCAGTGACCCAGGCCTGCCACACCCCAGAACCGGTCCTCCAGGCGGTGCCGTAGGTGCTGCCATCTTGTTCTTTGCTCTGCACATGCACAGAACACAATAGCAGAGTTGGAAGGGGCCTTGGGGGTCTTCTAATCCAACCCCCTGCTTAGGCAGGAAACCCTATACCGTTTCAGGCAAATGGCTATCCAACATCTTCTTAAAGACTTCCAGTGTTGGGGCATTCACAACTTCTGGAGGCAAGCTGTTCCACTGATTAATTGTTCTAACTGTCAGGAAGTTTCTCCTCAGTTCTAAGTTGCTTCTCTCCTTGATTGGTTTCCATTTATTGCTTTTTGTTCTACCCTCAGGTCCCTTGGAGAATAGTTTGACTCCCTCTTCTTTGTGGCAACCCCTGAGATATTGGAACACTGCTATTATGTCTCCCCTAGTCCTTCTTTCTCTTAAACTAAACATACCCAGTTCCTGCAACCGTTCTTCATATGTTTTAGCCTCCAGTCCCCTAATCCTCTTTGTTGCTCTTCTCTGCACTCTTTCTAGTGTCTCCACATCTTTTCTACATTGTGGTGACCATGTAGAAAAGATGTGGAAACTCTAAAAAGAGTGCCGAGAGTGCAGACTCTGGAAAGAGTGCAGAGAAGAGCAACAAAGATGATTACAACCATTTGTATTGCACTGTGCATGCACGCACAGTGCGCCCATGAGCAAACCAGCACCCATCCCTGAAACAAACCCCAAAGAGATGTATGGTAAGTCAGTGCAACCATCAAAAGCCAAGTCAATCTGAGTTCTAGGCCAGGTTATAGAAGATGTACGTTTGAGAGAAGAGGCCATAATCCAGGCAGTGGAAAGTTAATACACCAGGAAAATCCATCAGGGCTAGAACTGATGAAGTGACCTAGTTGGGTAGTGAAATGTCTACAAGAAAACAACGAAGCTCAGAGACCACCAAGGACCCCAGCATTCAATCCTGAGCCACCAGCATTCTCCTGAGAAGGGTTATAATAAACTGCACATGCTTAGAAACTATGGAGCATGACCACAGAATTACAGAGTTGAATTTACCATAGGCTTCATCTAATCTGGTCCATGCTCTTTGCAGGATACATCAAAGCATCTCTGACAGAGGACCAACCTGCCTTTTTAGAATAATTGTAGTGAGGGAGAACTTACCAGAAGATTATATAGTAGCTGCTCCATCGTGGGAAAGATTGTATACTAATAAAGGAGAATATTTGTAGCTGAGAGTTGACATGAGAGATCCTTGGTGCACTCTGAGCTTGCTTGTTTTCTTGCAAACGTTTCATTACCTAACTAGGTAACATCATCAGTGCTAATAAGGAGTGCCCCCACCAATACCGACAGGCAAGCCACTAGAATATAAACTGACAGCAAGCCCCACTCCTTACTAGCTCTGATGATGTTACCTACTTGGGTAATGGTTATGGTTCCCCTCAAACATATGTGTTAGTCGTTCCTGACTCTAGGGGGCAGTGCTCATCTCTGTTTCAAAGCCGAAGAACCAGCGCTGTCCGAAGACGTCTCTGTGGTCATGACTAAACGCCAAAGACGCACGGAATGCTGTTACCTTCCTACCAAAGGTGGTCCCTACTTTTCTACTTGCATTTTTTAACCTGCTTTTGAACTACTAGGTTGGCAGAAGCTGGGACAAGTAACGGGAGCTCACTCCGTTATGCGGCGCTAGGGATTCAAACTGCTGAACCTTCTGATCAACAGGCTCATCATCTTAGCCACTGAGCCACCGCGTCCCTTGGGAAATGAAATGTCTGCCAGAAAACAAGCAAGCTGAGAGCATCAAGGACCCTTCAAAGACTGTATAGTAGAAATATTATTCTTAGGTCTTAGTCTGAACTAACTTGCTCCTTCTGCTTTTGTTCTTTGGGGCAATCAAGAATAAGTCCATCCCTTCTTTTCTGCAGCAACCTTTTAAATATGTGACATTTAATCAATCCGACAATTTGCCCATCCCATGTGCAGCATATTCACACTTTATTTTCATGATCACACTTAATTGGCTTGTCAGAGGTATAGGAACAATAATTAGAATTTATAGGACTAGCATTCAGTGGAGACTCAATTGATGATTTGATGTTAAATTCTGGTAGAATGTGCATTGTTTTTCCTGTTATGGTCATCCAGTCTGTGCGTGAACATCTCAACTTGTTGGGCAGCCCTGATATTATACATATACATATACATACACATACACATACACATACACACACACACACACACACACACACACACACATACATACATATATACATACCTTGTTTCCCCAAAATTACCCCAAGGCTCTGTTTTAGGCCCAGTACTCTTGGAGTACCCCAAGGCTCTGTTTTAGGCCCAGTACTCTTCAACATCTTCATCAATGATTTGGATGAGGGAATAAATGGGGAACTCATCAAATTTGCAGATGATACCAAGCTGGCAGGAATAGCCAACACTCCAGAAGATAGGCTTAAGATACAGAAGGATCTTGACAAACTTGAACATTGGGCACTATCTAATAAAATGAAATTAAATGGTGAAAAGAGTAAGGTTCTACATTTAGGCAACAAAAACGGAATGCACAGGTACAGTATAGGTGATACCTTACTCAGTAGTAGTAACTGTGAAAGGGATCTTGGAGTCCTAGTGGACAACCATTTAAATATGAGCCAGCAGTGTGCAGCAGCTGCCAAAAAAGCCAACACAGTTCTAGGCTGCATCAACAGAGGGATAGAATCAAGATCACGTGAAGTGCTAATACCACTTTATAATGCCTTGGTAAGGCCACACTTGGAATACTGCATTCAGTTCTGGTCGCCACGATGTAAAAAAGATGTGGAGACTCTAGAAAGAGTTCAGAGAAGAGCAACAAAGATGATTAGGGGACTGGAGACTAAAACATATGAAGAACGGTTGCAGGAACTGGGTATGTTTAGCTTAAGAGAAAGAAGGACTAGGGGAGACATGATAGCATTATTCCAATATCTCAGAGGTTGCCACAAAGAAGAGGGAGTCAAACTATTCTCCAAAGCACCTGAGGGTAGAACAAGAAGCAATGGGTGGAAACTAATCAAGGAGAGAAGCAACTTAGAACTGAGGAGAAATTTCCTGACAGTGAGAACAATTAATCAGTGGAACAGCTTGCCTCCAGAAGTTGTGAATGCCCCAACACTGGAAGTCTTTAAGAAGATGTTGGATAGCTATTTGTCTGAAACGGTATAGGGTTTCCTGCCTAGGCAGGGGGTTGGACTAGAAGACCTCCAAGGTCCCTTCCAACTCTACTATTGTATTGTATTGTATTGTATTGTAAAATTACGACATGTCCTGATAGTAAGACCATGCCATATTTTTCCTGTGGGCAAAAATATACGCCCTCCCCCAATAATAAGCCCCCTGGACAACCCCCCCCTCCAGCCAGGCAGAGCGCCACTCACCAAGCTAGCAATATCCCGAAGGCGCAAAGCTGCAAGAGCCGGGGGGAGGGCAAAGGCACTCACATTGCTTGACGCCTTTGGGATACCGCTAGGTTGGTGGATGGCGCTGTGCCCAGCTGGAGCTCTCATGAGCAGCCGCCCGGCAATGCGCCTTTCCAGCCGGCAGAGCGCCACTCACCGACCCAATAATATCCCAAAGGTGCTAAGCTCTGCCCGGCTGGAAAGAGAGGTTGCTCGAGCACTTGCAGTGCATCCAGCTCAGTTGCCTCCCAGCCTCACCATGCCCAGCTCTCCCTGAAGGGGGGGGGGCAAAAGAAAAAAAGACCCTGTCTTATTTTCGGGGAAACATGGTACACACACACACACACACACGTACATGTACGCATACGCACACGCACACGCACACACACACACACACACACACACACACACACACACACACACACATATATATATATATATATATATATATATATATATATATATATATATATATATATATATATATATATATGCAGGTCTTGGCGTATTTGGGTCTTTTCCCGTGTAAGATTGACAGTATCTTGGCAAAGTTTCGACGAGGTCACACTCGCCATCTTCAGGCTAGTACCTTTGGCTTCATGCTTGTGGGAGCAAAGCATGATCGGAGCTGCCATTTTTCTATAAATATAGGTGGGTGGGTGTGGAATGTTGCCTTTGTTGCTTTAAACGGATTGGTTGGCTGTGTTGTCACATCTTGATTGGTTGATGGAATTGATGTTTGGTGAGGGTGATTGGTGTTGGCGTCCTGTGTTGTTCTGGGTCTGGTGTCAGTTTTCGTGGCTGGGACTCATTTGTTGACTAGGGCTGGTTTCCAGAGGTCTGGTAGGCGGGAGGTATTATCACATTTATTCATGTTGTGGGGGTATTTCTCTATTTCGATGGCTTCCATAATTATTCTCTTGTTGAAGTGTTCAGTTTTGAATATTAATTTGGTTCTTCCAAAATCAATTTCATGTCCTGTTTCGTAGATTTTCACGGGTGTAGGTATGCTGGTCTTGTTGTATTTGGGTCTTTTCCCGTGTAACATTGTCCCGTGTGACAATCTCAATCTTACACGGGAAAAGACCCGAATAAAACTTTTGTTTCTGGAAACAGTGGTCAATGTGATTTGCTATGTGAGGTTTTGGATGCATTTGCAAATCATTTTGGAACAACAGGGGCAATTAAAAAGGGCTATTGATCATTACAACCTAAGCAACTCCCTGGGGCATGCTTAGGAGAGAATGGCATTGTTTGGACTTTGCTGTCAGCAGCCATTCAATTTCCACTCTTTTTCTAAAGGGAAAAAAAGGAAAGGAGAAGGAGAAAACTCTGTCCATCACGCTTGATTTAATGATCTCTGGTAGCAATACATTCTGAAATTTGACTCACAGGCTATATAAAATAACTGTTGTTTTAAATAGGTTGCCCTTTCATTTAATTGAGTGTCCTATCACTCTTACAATCCAAGCAGAGTGGAGGAGGAGGAGGAGGAGGAGATGAGGGGGAGGGGGAGGACAAGGAGGAGGAAGAGAAGAGGAGGAGGAGGAGGAGGGGGGAGGAGGAAGGGGAAGGGGAGGAAGAGGAGGAAAAAAAGGAGGAGGAAGAGGAGGAAAAAGAAAAAGGAGGAGGTGGAGGAGGAGGAGAAGAGGAGGAGGGGGGAGGAAAAAGAAGGAGGAGGAGGAGGGGGAGGAGGAGGAGGAGGAGGAGGAAGAAGAAAAAGAAGGAGGAGCAGGAGGGGGAAGGAAGGAGGAGGAGGAGGGGAGGAGGAGAACAAGAAGGAGATGGAGGAAGAGAAGGAGGAGGAGGAGAAGGTGGAGGAGGAGGAGGAGAAGAAGAAAAGGAGGAGGAGGAGGAGAAGGAGGAGGAGGAAAAAGAATAAGGAGGAGGAGGAGAAGAAGAAGAGGAGGGGGAGGGGGAGGAAAATGAAGGAGGAGGGGGAGGAAGAGGAGGAGGAGAAAAAAGGAAAAGGAGGAGGAGGGGGAGGAAGAGGAAGAGGAGAAGAAGAAGAATAGCAATAGCAGTTAGACAATACTCTATAGCCCTCTCTAAGCAGTTTACAGAGTCAGCCTATTGCCCCCAACAATCTAGGTCCTCATTTTAGGGTGGAAGGCTGAGTCAACCTTGAGTACCAAATTGCAGACAGCCAGCAGGCAGCAGAAATAACCTGCAGTACTGCACTCTAACCACTGCGCCACCAGGGCGAGAAGGAGGAGAAGGAGTCTTTCCTGAGACTTAATGCGAAAAGGCGATATAAGGTTTTTCCCTGCTTCTTTTCCATCCAGGCGAAATCAATGAAAGCCCTTCTGACTTTAGCAATCTCGTCCAAAGTGTTTCTATTATGACCACCTATCCAAGCTGTTTTTCACCTCCCCTTCCCCGTCCCCCTCTTTTTTCTTTCTTTTCACACAGTATCTTTTCAATCTGTGCTATTTTGCTCCTGGTGGTTTTTGCAGCCCTATTGGAATTAACACATCTCGGCTTCTTCATTGATTCCATGTCTGCACTTCCCAGAAGCTCTTCAAGCAACGCAGACTGGCAATTGGGAGCGATGCCACCATTTGGAGATTTTTTCTTGAGAGTTTTGGGTGTTATATTTCAATCCCTCTCATAAGAACTTTCCTTTTGTGTGTGTGTGTATGGGGCGGGGAGGGGAACAGAAGTGGACCCTGCCATAGTGTGGGAATCATAGCAATAGCAACAGCATTTAGACTTATATGCCACTTTACATTGGTATAGCCCTCTCTAAGCAGTTTTTACAGAGTTAGCCTATTGCCCCCAACAAATTTAGGATTGTGCTGGCTTTTTTGGCTGCTGCTGAATAGGTTGCTGTCTTCCTTCCACAAGGAAATCCTCAGCGTTTTCGGGAGGAGATTGGGCGTCCTTCGTTGTCCAGCCAAATGGACCATTAGATAACACAGTTGTGACAAGCAATCAATCCAGATGGTAAGAGGAAACTCCTCGGTGCGGACAGGTAGGAATTAAGCCAACAAGAACGGCTTTTACTTTAATCGGAAGTTACACAAATCACACGCCAGGCTTAATTACCCTTGATTAGCCGAATATCAACCTGCAGAACGCCAATTTCACCAGCGGTCTCGGAGAAGTAGCCAACATACCTTCCGCTCCCGTTGAGGACTGTACTGGAAGACGTGAATCTGTGCTGTTGCAAAGGAAGGAGGCTAACCGACAGCCTAATGCGGGGTGCTTCTGCTGGCTTTTTGAATGCAAATCCCAGCTGTCAGAGCTTAATTAAAAAGCACCAGTCAGCACTATTTAACAAATGGAAGAACACTAAGTGGTAGGTTACTTGGTGCGGGGATGTATGCAATTTCTAAATCCAGTAGGTAGGATGACAGGTATGTAATTACCATCCAATCCAGGAAAGGATGGGAAAGGGATGGCAGTTCCTGGAGCTGGTGGAACCTTGCCAATGTTGCACAGCCCTTTTGTAAATCCATGGCTTCCCAAAGAAAACCTTCCCTGTGCAGATTGACCCTGAACCAGGGGTAGGATTCAGCCAGTTAGGACTGGTTCGGGCAAACTGGTAGCTCCGACGGTCAGCTGGGAGTGAACCGGTTTTCTCTGATGATCCCTTGGCTCCGCCCACTCACCCCTGCTCTATCCTGTCCTTTATTTCCTGCTTTCTAGTTCATCTCAATCACGTAGCACAGCTGCTTCCCCCCACAGCTGTTTTACTTACCATTGCTGACTTGGAATATAAGCAGCTGAGCTTCTAAATGCTCCATTTTCAGTGCTGTGCATGCGCGCAAAGCATGCATGCATGCAAAGTGCACGCAAAGCATGCAGTTGTTAAACTGGCAGCATCCCGCTACTGCCCCGACCTTCTTAGGAACACACAGCATTGTCCAGAAAGGAACTTTACAGAAAAAAAAAACCCAGGTTGACATGATCTTGCAGGATCCAATCTGGGTTGGCTTTCTGAGTTTTCAGACTATTGCCCATCCTTCTCTCTCACTGGAAAGTCTGCTTTGGGATATTCTATGCATAGTATTTATGTGGTGCCTGATTGTGTGTGGGTTTTTAATTGTTGTTGGGGGCATTGGTAGCCAGTTATTATATTGTGTTGTTTTCTTGTACTTCCAAGCTGTGGGCTCCTAAGTATCAGGCTCCACTATCTTGTCAGAGCTGAAGAAGCTTTTTGGATGAGAACTGAAACATCTTCAAGAGAAAAACCAGAAAGTTTAGGTTTGGTTTGGTTTCATTTCATTTATTGTCGTTGCACCTCATACAATGAAATTAAATGCCATCTTCAGTGTACATTATAACTATAAAAATAAAACACAAGCACACATCCTTCACAATCCATACAATTGAATTGAAAACTCCTGGTATTGCATTAATATTGCACTATACCGTATAATTCAATATAGTCACTGCCCTGGGGTGGATGCCTATTTGTCCTTGTTTTTATTGTCCTGTACCGTCTGCCAGATGGTAATAGTTCAAAAAAAAAGGGTGCCCAGGATGAGATGGAGCTTTAAGGATGTTTTGAACTTTCTTAATGCAGTGGGGGCTATAAAGCTCTTCCAAAGGGGGGAGAGGGCAACCAATGATCCTCTGGGCAGTGGCGTTGACCCTCTGGAGCGCTGTCCTATCTGTCACTGTGCAATTGGCAAACCACACACAGGTGCAATAAGTTAGAATACTCTCCATGGTGCGGCAGTAGAAGGTCAACAGCAGTTTTTCTTTCAGTTGTTGTTTCTTGAGAAGTCTCAGGTAGAGACTTCTTTGTCTCAGGCAAAGTCCAGTTGCCTCCTGAAAAAGCACCTTTGGGACAACCATGACCTGAATGACTGAGAATCTCTATAGACTTTGTTCAGGCACTACATAAATGCTAAGCATAGAGTAGCCTAAAGCTAAAGCCTTCTGGAGAGAGAGAAGTTTGTTTGTTTATAAAATGTATTGGCCACCCATTTTACCATAGGGTAATTATGGGTGGCTTACAGTTACCTATATGGGATGGGTTATAAATCAATGAGTAAATAAACAAAGAATGTGTCAGAGTTCCATGCAATAACCCCAAAGCAACCAAAACTCCAAGGCCTAGAGCAGTGGTTCTCAACCTTTCCAATGCAGTGACCCTTTAATACAGTTCCTCATGTTGTGGTGACCCCCCAACCATAAAATTGGTGTCTCGGTTCCTAAGACCATCAAAAATATGTGTTTTAGATGGTCTTAGGCGACCCCTGTGAGTCGTTTGACCCCCAAAGAGGTCCCACAGGTTGAGAACCACTGGCCTAGAGGTTCCTGAAAGCATGATTTTATTTGGGATGTCATATTGGCACAGCTGGTGAAAAGCCGACTCTGAAGGAGCCGGCGTTTTCCCCACCCTACTCAAAGCCCAAAGTTCATGCCCTCCAGGCCACATATCCATCACATGGTCCAATCAGGTCATAGTCCCAACTCTGTCTGGCTTTGGTCCATGGACTTCCAACATCTAGTAGAGCATCCTTGGCTCCCGCGAGAAAGAATGTTATTATGGCTACAAATCCCTCCCGCTAACTCTACCTCCTCCCTTACATTCCCAAAGCCAGGGATGGACTGCTGGGGGTTTATATGGGTTCGAGCGATCCTCTAGCTAGGATTCTTCCCAGTTCAGTGAACCCACAAATGCCATCCCTTGCTGGTCATGCCCCTCCACCCTCCACCCCCGGAGTCTCCACATGACCCATTCATCATGCCAGCTGAGTGCAGGGCCCTATGCGGAGGCTCAGGGAGGGAGGAAAACGGGCCTACCGGAGGTTCCAGAAGTCCAGAAATGGGGCTGTTTCCAGCCTCCGGAGGCCCTCCGGAGAACTGGGGGAAGCAGTTTTCGCCTTCCCAGAGGCTTGAGGAAAGCCTCCAGGGCCTGAAGAGGGTGAAAAATGTCCCCCTCCTGCTGTGGTGCAGGCTAGGCCACGCCCACCATGGCCATGCCCACTCAGCAATGGGGCAGTGAACCTGTTGCTGCAATTTTTGAAGGTCACCGCTGCCCACCGCTCTATCCGGCCTCGCTGTGGCAGCCCTGAAGATGCTCCCCAAAATGACTTCAGGGCTGGCAGAAACAAAATAAGGAAAGAAACTAGCTTCTGGTTTCTACTTTGAGGCAAAACTGCACATGAAACCAGGAGCATCTTTAGGTTATGTGTGTCAAAAACGTGGCGATGGCAGATACGTAAGCCCTGTGCTTTTGTCACATCCATGTGGCATGTTTTGCCACCCTGCCTAGCTGTCTGGAGGACGATCTGTTCACATTCTCCAAGCACCTGGAAAAGCTTTAATATGCACAGTGGAGGGCGTGGGTCTTATCTCCTCAGTTGCACTTGCTAAAGAGTGAGTGGCCCCTTCTGTGCACTGTTTGCCATGGCTTTGATGAGTGTTTCAAAGGGGCAAAGCCTTTGATTTTTTTTTCAAATTCCAGATGTAGCTCTTCCCTCATCCAGCATAGTTCATACCAAGGATTTTTTGCATTGGGCTGGAAACAGGCTCTTCAATCTTCTTTAGAAAGGAAAAGATCTTCTCTTTCATCTTCCCTAGCAAAAGGAGACTTCTGCTCACTCATATCTCTGGCACAGAAGCCTCTTCTTAGGCTAAGAATAGAATAGAATAGAATAGAATAGAATAGAAGAGAAGAGAAGAGAAGAGAAGAGAAGAGAAGAGAAGAGAAGAGAAGAGAAGAGAAGAGAAGAGAATTTTTTATTGACCAAGTGTGATTGGACACACAAGGAATTTGTCTTTGGTGCATATGCTCTCAGTGTACATAAGGAGATTCGAATAGAATTCATCAAGAATAAAAAGACACAACACTTAGTGAAAGTCATAGGTTACTAATAAGCTATCATTGTATTAGGAAACAAATAAAAACAATATAAATTGAAAGATACAAGCAACATGGTTATAGTCATAAGTGGGAAGAGATAGGTACTAGGAAGGGAGAGAAGAATAATTGTAATATGGTCTTAGTAAATTATTTGACAGTGTTGTGGGAATTAGTTGTTAAGCAGAGTGATGGCATTCGGGGAAAAACTGTCCTTGTGTCTAGTTGTTCTTGTGTGCAGTGCCCTATAGAATCATTTTGAGGGCAGAAGTTGAAACAATTTATGACCAGGATGTGCGGGGTTTGTAGATATTTTCACAGCCCTCTTTTTGACTCATCCAGTATACAAGTCCTCAAAGGAAGGCGGGTTGGCAGTAATTGTTTTATCTGCAGTTCTGATTATCCTCTGAAGTCTCTGTCTGTCTTGTTGGCAGGGACGTGCGGTCAGGGGAGGCAGGGGAGGCAGGGGAGGCAGAGCCTCACCTCTCATCATGAAATAATAATATATAATAATAATAATATCCACAAGGGAGTTTCATATATATAAGAGGAAGAGGAGGGAGGAGGAGGAGCATGCGTGGGGCGGTGCCAGCTGGGCAACCGGCAGAGGCAGGAGGGTTCTCGGAAGCACCAATAACCTTCCTGCCTCCGCTGTACTTTGCGCGCTCCTCACAACTGCAATAGACGTCCAGAAGTGGCAGGGGCTTGATGACGTTGCCGCAGCTGCCATGCGCGGATGGACGGAAGTAGCCAGAGTGGTGCCGAGGCAGTCCGGCGGAAGAGCGACCGAGGATCAGGCTGCCTGATCCTCCATCGCTCGCTCGCTCGCTCTTTCATCCGCCCGGACCCCTCGGCGCCACTCTGGTTACCTCCGTCCGGCCGTGCCCAGCAGCAACATCGGCGACATCATCAAGATGAAGTGGCTTGGAGGAGAAGTGCTTTTTAGTGCTTTTCTGTGCGTCTGGCGTTTAGGTAGATAGCGGCGGAGCGCGCTCAGGAAGGCGGGGAATGGGACCATGTGTGCTGGAGGCTGAGGCAGCCACGGCCTCCAGCACACATGGTCCCATTCCCCGCCTTCCTGATGACGTCACCAGCCTCACCAGCCATAAACCTCACCGCACGTCACTGCTTGTTGGGTTGCAGAACCAAACCAGGCAGTTATAGAGGTGCAGATGACAGGCTCAATAATTCCTCTGTAGAACTGAATCAGCAGCTCTTTGGGCCGTTTGAGCTTCCTGAGTTGGCGCAGAAAGAAGATTCTTTGTTGTGCTGTTTTGATGACGTTTTTTATGTTAGGCGTCCATTTTAAGTCTTAACAAAGAGAAGTAAGTTTAGGAGGCAAAGACAAGATTTCTAGCAAGTAAAAGTTATGAGATTTGGAGAGATTTCTACTTTTAGCACGACGTAGCTGCCAAAAAATTTTTTTATATCCACCTACCCTTCCCTATAAATGTTTAAAAACCAATAAAATTCTTTTTAAAAAAAGATTTCTAGCAAGCGAAAACTGTTCAACTAGTACAATATGTTACCTCTTTCCTTCAGTGAAGAGTTCCACTTCAAAACCACCGGATGAACTTACCATAGCTCACCTTAGCACTGGTCTAAGAATTGACCAGTCCAATTGACCACTGGTCCAAGGCACCTGAGGGTAGAACAAGAAGCAATGGGTGGAAACTAATCAAGGAGAGAAGCAACTTAGAACTCAGGAGAAATTTCCTGACAGTTAGAACAATTAATCAGTGGAACAGAAGTTGCCTCCAGAAGTTGTGAATGCCCCAACACTGGAAGTCTTTAAGAAGATGTTGGATAGCCATTTATCTGAAACGGTATAGGGTTTCCTGCCTAGGCAGGGGGTTGGACTAGAAGACCTCCAAGGTCCCTTCCAACTCTACTATTGTATTGTATTAATTAGCAAATTGGGTGTGATCCTGAAAAGAAAGCGTTCAAAAAATGTCAGGCATGGTGAACTGTTATGCAAAGTTTTAAAAATGTAACCCGTTCCTTCTGTATATTTAAATACATTTACACATACACATTTTTATATACATATTTATATACATATACATGTATATTTATATACATAAACTGTATATAAATGGGAATCCACACTGTATAATGGACATTAATACAATTGAGCGAGTCCAGAGGTATTTCACGAGAAGAGTCCTCCACTCCTCTGCTCGCAATAGAATCCCTTATGCCACCAGGCTCGAAATTTTGAGCTTGGACAACTGGAACTACACCCTCTACGGTATGATCTAAGCTTAGTACACAAAAT
Organism: Natrix helvetica; assembly: GCF_964273705.1. Taxonomy (NCBI): domain Eukaryota; kingdom Metazoa; phylum Chordata; class Lepidosauria; order Squamata; family Natricidae; genus Natrix; species Natrix helvetica. The sequence goes on along the minus strand of NC_138550.1, from coordinate 10,490,498 downwards.
TGTCTGCTACAATGTCCTACTTGTAAACAACTACTTCAGCTTCAATCGCAATAATACAAGGGCAAACAATAGATACAAACTCAAAGTAAACCGCTCCAAACTCGATTGCAGAAAATACGACTTCAGCAACAGAGTGGTCAACGCCTGGAATGCAGTAGCCGACTCTGTTGTTACATCCTCAAAACCCCAAAACGTTAACCTTAAACTGTCTACCGTGGACCTCACCCCATTCCTAAGAGGTCTGTAAGGGGGCGTGCATAAGCGCACTAGTGTGCCTACCGTCCCTGTCCTACTGTCCTCATTTATTCATGCCCATTTCTTATGTATATATGTATACCTGCTTATACGTATATGTTTATATGTTATATTCATACTTATACTTGTTTTCTCATACATCAGGGGTGTCCAAACTTTGGAACTTTAAGACTTGTGGACTTCAACTCCCAAAATTCTGGGAGTTGAAGTCCACAAGTCTTAAAGTTCCCAAGTTTGGACACCCCTGTCATACATGCTTGACAAACCAAAATAAAAAATAAAATAAATAAAAATGCCAAAACCAGCCTAAACCTCTGTCTGACTGTGCAATAAACCGTAATTCAAACCTGCACTCTTGGTATTTATGATTTTTTTTAGATCTTTCTTCTTGATGCACATCAACCCCAGTTTTTCGGTGCAATCGGATGCAGTGATCCTTCTCCTACTGTTTTAAATGAAATCATGTACATCAAAAGAGAGTGTTCTTTTTCTCCAGTTGTGGAGATTTACAGTTGTGAGTCCCCCTGTATAGGGCTGTGGATCGCTCTCTCGGTTCTTTTTATTACACCCAATAAAAGGTTTTGTCTTCATCTGGCTTTTGAAGTCCTCCACTTCTTTTGATGCTGTATTTCCCATTTGATGGATGGTTACTTATTCTATGCTACTTGATGTGCTTGCAATGCTTCCTGTTCTTCAGTTAATGTTTTTGGTGGAAATCAGAGTTTATGTAACTGTATCAATTCTTCTCCTTCTCCTTCTCCTTCTCCTTCTCCTTCTCCTTCTCCTTCTCCTTCTCCTTCTCCTTCTCCTGCTCCTTCTCCTTCTCCTTCTTCCTCTTCCCCTTCCCCTCCCCTTCTCCTACTTCTCCTTCTCCTCCTCCTTCTCCTCCTCCTTCTCCCTCTCCTCCTCCTTCTTCCCAGAGTATTCTTGCAAGTTCAGGGTCTGCTTTTCAGATCATTGAACAGCATTTTGCATGGTCAGCTGCATCTCTAGGGTGCAGGCCTGTGGCTTGCATATCTTTGTTGATGGTGTCTTGCCATCTCTGTTTTGGACATCTGTATGGTCGCTGGCCATTGACTTCTAGTTGGTAGGCAGTCTTGGTTATGGTGGAAGTTTCTGCTCTCTGGACATGTCCATATCATCGGAGCCGGCCTTCTCTCATCTTCTCTATAATTGGTGCCATACCAAAATATTGTCGAATGGTGTCATTTGTGATGTGGTCAAGAAGGGAGATGCCCGATATTCAACTGATGTCAGGGTTCCCAACAGCATCCAAAAGTAAATCAGAGTCCAAGGCAAAGTATTGCTCAAAGTTTCAATTTATTAAGAGAGCCATGTTGGCATATCTGGGAAAACCCAAATCTGAAAGCTTCCCAGTTTTCCCCACCTAGTTGAAAGTTCAAGATCTTGCCCCCACGCCCACCAGTCCATCACATGGTCCAATCTGCCACTGCCATGCTGGCAGTTCTACCCATCCAATTCCTGTCAGGTGCAGAGGCAAAGGATGACCTTGGTTTTCTAGAAAGAATTTTGTTATGGCTACATAGCATATAACTCCATACAATCCTCCCTTCCCATTTTCCCACAATAGAAAATGCACAGTAGAATAATAGAAAGTGCGGCAGGCTAAAAGATCCAAAAGAGAAGATGGCTGCAGGCCTGACAATGGAGCATTCGCATTTCCATGGCGTGGAGATAGTTTCTAGTCCCTGTTGTTGCTGCCCAGCGTTCAATGCCATACAGTGCAACAGGGCAGATGGAAAATGATGTAACTCTATCAAGTAAACAATTAAATCAACAAAGAAATGAAAAGCTATGGGGAACATACATATGGTGTTTCTTGAGCTACTAACTGCCAGTTCTTTCTGCCTCTGAGCTTATTTTAGTATTTCTCCATTCTGTTCCATCACGAAAAGGATGGTCCAGGGTGGATGGCTGTACAGTGTTATTATATTTCATGCTGGTTGCAAGGAATTCAGTGGGGCCTTGGGACCTATTAGCTTGACCTGCCAGGACATTGCCTCCTCTCTCGGAACCTACTGTGAATCAATGCATCTTTTCATTTGATCTGGTAAAACCGGAATAAAGCTGGAATAAAGCCGGAAGGCAGAGGCGACACCATGCTGGGAAAGAGACTAAAAAAAAAAGAATAAAATTGGATGGACTTTATAGAAAATAACATACAATTAAAATTTGACTAATGAGGGATGAGTGGAGGAGCTAAAACAAAGCCCAAACGAGCCTTAGGAGAGTAGGAGTATAGTGGAGAACAAATCATTAAAGAACATAATAAGCAGGGAAGGAGAGGAAGAATATTAATTGCTCTGGAAGGGTATAATTATGAGTAATGGGATGATAACATAAAAGAGAATATTTAAGCCAATCAATAGGAAGAGCTACCTCTTGGTGTGAAGTCTTGGAAAGCAGAAGAATCCACAGATATAAATCGCAGGTGAAATGTTTTCCAGAAAACATTTTGTATATATTGTTGTTGATTTGCTTGCATGTAAGTTGGTATGCAAAATAAAATCCCCTGATATTATTTTGCTGTGCAGGAAATCTGATCTGCAATGCAGAGCGGTAGAGAACACAATCATATCTTCTCTTGAAAATATTTCATTTCCCCCCCCCCCCTTAATATGTACCAAGATATTTGCTAAACTAAGAGCTGTAGAAATCCTGGACTTTATAAGAAACTAAGAGTGGGTTGAGTGCTGAAAGTTGATGAAGCCTTCAAGAATCTGTCTTTGTGTTCAAGAATTATGACAAGTAAAGTCTGAATGGATGGATTTGACCATAATCTGTGGTGATGTGTTGGCGCACTGGTTAGAATGCAGTAAAGGTAAAGGTTCCCCTCACACATATGTGCTAATCGTTCCCGACTCTAGAGGGAGGTGCTCATCTCCGTTTCAAAGCCAAAGAGCCAGTGCTGTCCAAAGACATTTCTGTGGTCATGTGACTGGCAAGACTAAATGCCGAAGGTGCACAGAACTCTGTTACCTTCCCACCAAAGGTGGTCCCTATTTTTCTTCTTGAATTTTTATGTGCTTTCGAACTGCTAGGTTGGCAGAAGCTGGGACAAGTTACGGGAGCTCACTCCGTTACACGACACTAGGGATTCGAACCGCCGAACTACTGACCTTTCTGATCGACAAGCTCAGCATCTTAATCACTGAGCCACTGCATCTCTTAGAATGCAGTATTGCAGGGTAATTCTGACCACTGCCAGCAGTTCAATTCTGACCGGCTCAAGGTTGACTCAGCCGTCCATCTTTCCGAGGTCAGTAAAATTAGGACCCAGATAGTTGGGGGCAATAGGCTGACTCTGCAAACTGCTTAGATACATAAGTCTTAAGTGCTATTGCTATAGCTATCCAGATTCCAGCTGACCAGGGCAGGTTGGGATAATGACATCGGCAAACAGAAATAAAATGGGATTCCAATCTGTTCTCTTGTTCTATTGCTAAGAGCTGTCCCAGTGAACTATATTCCCTAATGCTGGCAAGAGAAATAATGTTCCAACTTCCATCCCTGGTTCTCATTCAATTTAATAACATTTACATTAAGGGTTAGCTCAGTTTCAGAGGATTTGTCAAAAGCGAACTGGCACTTACTCAGTTATATGTATGTATGTGTGTCATGGTTTGTGGAAATGACTTTGCAGGAAGAGGCACAACTAGGCAAGCAGCCAGGGAAAAAAATGCAGTTAAGCCTTTAACAGGAGTGTGAACATGGCAAAGATTTCAGAAGGGACTAGCAATTGCAGTCATGGAATTAAAAGATGCTTGCTCCTTGGGAGGAAAGCTACGGCAAATCTAGACCGTGTATTAAAAAACAGAGACAAAGTCAGAGACATGATATATGTTAGAATACTTCTCTTAGAATAACAGAGTTGGAAGGGACCTTGGAGGTCTTCTAGCCCAACCCCCTGCTTAGGCAGGAAACCCTACACCACTTCAGATAAATGCTTATTCAATATCATCTTAAAAACTTCCAGTGTTGGAGCATTCACAACTTCTGGAGGCAAGTTGTTCCACTGATTCAATTGTTCTCACTTCAGGAAAAGCTCCTTAGTTCCAAGTTGCTTCTCTCCTTGATTCGTTTCCCCCCATTGCTTCTTGTCCTGCACTCAGGTGCTTTGGTGAATAGCTTGACTTCCTCTTCTTTGGTGCAGCCACTGAGATGTTGGAACACTGCTATCATGTCTCCCCTAGTCCTTCTTTTCTTTCAACTAGACATACCCAGTTCCTGCAACCGTTCTTCATATGTTTTAGTCTCCAGTCCCCTAATCATCTTTGTTGCTCTTCTCTGCGCTCTTTCTAGAGTCTCCACATCTTTTCTACATCGTGGCGACCAAAACTGAATGCAGTATTCCAAGTGTGGCCTTACCAAGGCATTATAAAGTGGTATTAACCCTTCACGTGATCTTGATTCTATCCCTCTGTTTATGCAGCCTAGGACAGTATTAGTTTTTTTGGTAGCTGCTGCACACGGCTGGCTCATATTTAAATGGTTGTCCACTAGGACTCCAAGAATGTGAGAATTCTCATATGTGAGAATATACATTTCTGTGAAATGACTTTAACTATAAATGCTTGGGTTTCTTCTTCTTCTTCTAAATGTCACTGTGATGTGAAAAACAGGCTTTTTATTGCTGAGATGAGGATGTTGAGGAAGGAAGAGTGAAATTATCTTTACAGTGATCTAGAGATGATATTCAGCTGGTTTTCTCTAGTTCAGACAAACTGGTAGTGATGCTTGTGGGAGGCTCCACCCACCGACCCCAACATAATGTGCGAGCACTGTGCATGCGCAGAAGTTGGTGCACATGTGCAGACTTGGCACTTGCACACACATTAGCAAACTAGTAGGGAAGGTAAGTGAATCCCACCGCTGCCGTGATGTGATCCTAGGAGAAATCATCCAATCATATGAATGAATGCGGGTTTTCTTGAGGCGGGGGGAAACCCTTCTTATTTGTTTGCAATGTATTTGGTATCTTACGTAGTATCATCTTAAAAACAAAAAAAAGTGTCTTCATTGTGATAACCTTTTTAAAGGAATGACAGAAGGGTGGGAAACGGTGCAAATTCTTCTTAAAATTCAACAAACTGTGTTCTTTTTTTTCAGTACCAGCTTTAAACTGTGCTAAATCAATTCTGTGTTAATGTTATGTTTAACTGTATTGTCTGTCAATGATCTGGAAAGAAAGATCCAATTCTATCATGACAGACAATTAAAAAAAAGATTTCCTTCCTCTTATGATTTATTAACCCATGAGACCTGAAAGAAAATGGAATTGCCATCTTTGGAGATAAATTGGGGTCAGTTTTCAGAAAGACATGCATTATGTTATATTATTGTCATTCAAAAAGGGATCATTTCATTGGTTAGACAGAAGTGCAATTCGTGCTTGATATTACACACCTGATCCATTACTCCAAAATAAAAGGTATTTTGTCACATTTCGTTAGATACTTAAAAACGCAGTTTAGCAATAATCAATGCAGTATAGGTATGTCTTCCTTTCCTTATGCAGAAGCTCCATCTCATTGTATGTACATCTTAGTAGAAACAATAGTCAAAATCCCAAAAAAGAATGGTAGGCATAAGCATCTGATATTTAAAAAGTGCGTTTTTGATACAACCAGGGCACTGTATAATGTCTGTATGCCTGTTAAATTGCTGCAAATCCTGTGGAAATGTGACAAAATAGGAATAGAATGAATGAATGAAAAGATAAGGGAGGATAGGATAGGATAGGATAGGATAGGATAGGATAGGATAGGATAGGATAGGATAGGATAGGATAGGATAGGATAGCATAGCATAGCATAGCATAGCACAGCATAGGGCAGGACAGGACAGGACAGGGCAAGGCAGAACAAATTAAGACAGGACATGAGAAGACAGCACAAGACAGCACAAGAAAGGACAGGCTAGGACAGGACCAGACAAGACAAGACAAGACAAGACAAGACAAGACACGAAAAGACAAGACAAGCAGGACAGGACAGGACAGGACAGGACAAGACAAGACAAGCAGGACAAGACAGGACAGGACAAGACAAGACAAGCAGGACAGGACAGGACAGGACAGGACAGGACAGGACAGGACAAGACAAGACAAGACAAGACAGGACAGGACAGGACAAAAAAAGAAAAGAAAAGAAAAGACAAGCAGGGCAGGACAGGACAAGACAAGACAAGACAAGCAGAACAGGACAAGACAGGACAGGACAAGACAGGACAGGACAGGACAAGGCAAGGCTAGGCAAGACAAGATAAGACAAGACTAGACTTGACCTCTTAGATCAGATCCAGGTATATCTTAGTTCATTTTGTTTCTCATAGTGAAATCCTTGGGGGGGGGGCTTATATGAAGAAGATGGAGACATACTGTATTCCTAAATGATATCTTGCCCCCAATCCAGAAGTAATCCTGAATCTTCAAGGCCAACAGCTTTTCAAACTATTCCATTTAACTCCATGTCTAATGTAATAAATTCCACAAGTTGATTATCTGCTGTAGGAAGAAGGCCTTGCTTCTTTCTGTTCTAAATCTCTCCCCGGCGATCGTTGTGAAATGACCCTTAATCTTAGCATTTTGAGAATGGGAGAAAAGTTTCTTCCTGACCACTTTTCCCACAACATGGATGATTTGTTCACACTTCGATCGTATGTCCTCTCATTCACCTTCTTCCTAAATTACAGAGTCCCAAATGTTCTAGTTTTATTTATTTTTTCATATAAAAAGTGTTTGAGCCGCCTGGTTATTTCTGGCCTATTTCCAGCTCTATTATAATCATTTGCAAATGTGGTGCCTAGAAATGTACACAATATTCCAGATGTGAATGTTCCAGTAAAAAACATCACAATGTTGACAGTTTTATTTTCGGGCCCTTTTCTAATGATGCCTAACATGGAATCTGACTTCTTCCCAGCTGCCACATTCCAAGTTTACATCTTGACCCTAACATTTTTTCTTTACCTGGTTTGATAGAGGCCAATATTTAGAAAAAGAAATATCATTTTGATCTACAGGGTAGCTTGTAGACATTGCTATGGGTCCCCCAAATGGTGCTGGATAAGGAATCATGGGATGAAAGAGGGAATGAATTCAGAATAAAGTCCCAGGGGGAGATTGATCTCAGCTACAACACTTTGTCAAAAAGTTTGACATAGGAATCTTGTTGATGAACGAATCTGGAGTATATTCCCAGAAAATACAATAACAACAATATATATATGATCATTCATCTTTGGTTTCTTGGATCCAAGCAAATGAAGAGAAGAACTACCGGTGACAAGTCTTCCAATATTTGAGTGACTGTCAACAAAGAGGAGGTCCACCAGAGGTGGTATTCAGCAGGTTCTAACCAGTTCTAGAGAACCAGTAGCAGAAATTTTGAGTAGTTCAGAGAACTGTTAATACCACCTCTGACTGGCGCCGCCCCCATCTATCTCTGCCTTTCGAGTCCCAGCTGATTGGGAGGAAATTGGGATTCTGCAGTAACCTTGCCCTGGAGTGGGGAGGAAATGGAGTTTTTACATTATCCTTCCCCTGCCACGCCTGCCAAGCCACGCCCACCAAGCCACACCCACCAAGGCACGCCCACAGAACCGGTAGTAAAAAAAATTGAATCCCACCACTGAGATCAACCTATTCTCCAAAGCAGCTGACAAGAAGTAATGGATCCAACCTAGAATTAAGGAGAAATTTCCTGTCGGTGAGAACAATGGCACAACTGCCTTCAGAAGTTGTGGGTGTTCCAAAATGGACAGCCATTTTTCTGGAGTGGTATAGAATTTCCAGCTTGAGCTGGAGGTTGGACTAGAAGATCTCCCAGGTCTCTTTCACCTCCATTATTCTATATTTGTAAACATCCTCTATAGGAGTCAATAAGCTTGATTCTTTTTCTTTCTTTCTCCCATTTGAATGTTCCAAAGGTCTATTAAGAAATTAACGCACTGTCAGAAACAAAGATATTCATAAGCCAAGACGGGATTTTCATCACAACCTTTAAATAATAAAATCAGCACACCTTCCTTTAAGGTGTAGCTTTTGTTAGCCTTCTTTAACAGATGAAGGCTCACCCCTTACAGACCAAATTATTTTAATATATCCTTACAAATAGAGGGGAAAATAATCAAAGAGGGTTAATTGAATTTGCTACCCAGAATCAATTGCATTGACACGGGTGGTTATAGCATTGAATAAATAAATAAAATAAATAAAATAGATTGTATTTGAACATGTTCTTCAAAATAAAAAGAGTTTTGAATGCAAAATTCACTATGGGAAGGAAAGGGAGGGAGGAAAGAAGGAAGGAAGGAAGGAAGGAAGGAAGGAAGGAAGGAAGGAAGGAAGGAAGGAAAGGAAGGAAGGAGACTGCTTAATAATGGGTGGAAATGTTCTTCTCCATAGAGAAGAATTCAATAAAATAAAAAATAATAAAGCACATGAACAGAAGGAAAAAAAGAAAGTGAAAAGAAAAGAAAATGGCCAGCATTAAAAACATACAGAACACTGGTGTCTCCAGATTTCTGGAATTGTGTATTATTTAAGAAGGGGAAGCTTCATATGTTATGAACTATTAGATTGGCACTCATAATTATTATTTATGGTACATGGTATTATATTTAGATGCTGCTCAAGTTAGATTTTCTCCTCTAATGGGCCCTTGAAATATTTTACATAATTCTATAAGCAGAAACCTGCTCCTGAAAGCGCCAAGGCAATTTAAAAGAAGGAGGATGCATTTGAAGAACACCAAATATATGCAGCAGCAAGTAAATATTGTAAAATACTTATGAGTGAGAGAGAAATAAATCATCCAATAAATAAATCCAAAAATGGTCCACTGCTATTTTGCAATCCACAGTGTGGATACTCTAAATTCAAATGCACCACTTTGTTAAAGTTACAATATTAGCAGATTGTATTAGCAGACATGAAGTACATATAGACAGACAAAGAGACCAAAGATTTCTGTGCAGGAAAATGGCCAAGCTTAATTTTAATCTGGAAATATTTGGGGGATTTTTTTTTTTTTTTGTACTTTCGAGTCAATGTTAACTACTGGTGATTACTTGGACTAATCCCTGCAGTTTTCCTGACAAAGTTTTCAGAAGTGGTTTGCTACAGCCTCTTTATTTTCTAGGGCTGAGCAGGTCAGTGACCGGTCCAAGGTCATCCAGATGGTTTTGTATCGAATTCTCATTTAGAATTCATCGTCTCCCGGTTTTTAGCCTGGTTCCTTAACCATTACATGAAGTGGCTCTCAACAACAACCACAAAAATAGCCAGAATAAAAGAGAAAGAAGTTTAACAGATGGGGAGGCAAATTGGTGCATTTGGACAGCATGAGAAGCTAAAAGAATAAGAGAGTTGGAAGGGACCTTGGAGGTCTTCTAGTCCAACCCCCTGCTCAGGCAGGAAACCCTATACCGGTGATGGCGAACCTACAGCATGCATGGCACAGGTGGCACGCCTAGCCATATTTGATGGCACGCCAGCAGCACCGGTGTGCATGATGGCCAGCTGATATTCGGCCTTCTGGAGGGCCAAAGTTTGGGAACAATCCGTTTTTGGCTTTCAAAGGGCTTCCGGGAGGGGGGGCGGGAGTGGTCATTTTCACCCTCCCTAGGTTTCAGGAAAACCTGGTTTCAGGCCTGGGGTGGTGGTGGTTGCACACAGATACGTAGGTAGGTGGGGAAGATTGAATTGGTGTGGGCAAGCATGTGCGCAAGATAGCACATGTGGGTGAAATTTTGGCATGCCATAAGGAAAAGGTTCGCCATCACTGCCCTATACGATTTCAGAAAAAAATGGTTGTCCAATCTCTTTTTAAAAACTTCCAGGGCTTGAGCTCCCATAACACTTGGAAGACAAGTCATTCCACTGATTAATTGTTCTAACTGTCAGGTCCTTATAAGAAATGGAACCCAGAATAAAAGCTGTTTGGGTAGAACTTGGGAGTTCTGGTCTTAAATCTATCCTTGGTCATTCTACTGCATAGCCTTCCTCTATAGCTGGGGCCTCCAAACCTGGCAACATTGAAAAGAGGAAAATTGACATTTTCACAAGAGATCTACCTGGCAGGACTGTGAATCGAGATGGACCAAGTCTGCCATGCACTAACTCTGCCATGAACCTGGACTCACCAACCATTTCTGAATGATTCATGTTTGAAGCACATATATTTTGGCCGTTTTCGTCTATGCGTGGAATGAAATAGGTCTATCGTTTTTGTTTTCCTTTGGGCAGAAATGTTCTGGGGAGAATGGAAGGAAAGCCAAGGACTTTGGTAGCTGATGGGATGAAGAAAGGAAGGAAACGGAGGTAGTGGGAAGATTGAAGGTTAGCAGTGAGATACAACATGGTGGGAGTTGCTAAAGAAAAGGGAAGCATGAATAATGTGTATTAGACCTGTCCTGGCATCTGTTTCATACTGTCGGAAGAAAATTCCATCTAGTTCAGTCCCAAGTGGGGAGAAAGACACTAGGAACATGGAGGTTTATTGATGGATAGGACCACATGGGTTTTGAGGTCCTAGGCAGCTGAACACATAGAGTGGAGAGTGAGGGTTATTTATTCCCTCTCTTGAGTCTTGCCCTTGAGCTTCCTGTTCCTGTGGCAAGGGCATGTATTCTATTAGTTGCTGTCAGACTCCCATGGACTATGCAGGGGTCATAGGTTGATCCTATGTAGGTTATCTGAGTCAAGCTTGGTTGAAGCTTGGGCTGATGCAACAAGGGATTTTTGTTGTACAGTTTCTATTGTGGCTGAATGGCTTTGCCCTGAAGGATAATCCAATCATCCTGGAGCTGAAGGTCTTTTGTTTTGTAGGTAGTCTGGCCCAGTCCTTCTCAATGGGTACTAAATATCTGCTGGGGGCAGGGAGCTGAAGCTCAGAGTTTCTGTCCTTAGAAACATGCTTCTCATTTAGGGAAAATATAATATTTTTCCTTTTCAATATTTCTTAAAATATTTCATTCTTCTAAGAGGGATGGGTGCTAACTTTCTACAATATCAAACCTGGAATAGCCAAAGTAGTCTGGGTTTTAGTTCCTCCATATCAGACGGTCTCCAAACTTGGTGAGTTTAAGAATTGTGGACTTCAACTTCCAGAATTCCTCAACCAGCCATGCTGGCTGGTGAATTCTGAGAGATGAAGTCCACAAGTCTTAAAATTGCTGAGTTTGGAGAGTCCTGGACCAAATCATGGATGATCCAAAATGGTTGGGCAGAAGATCACATGAAGTGTTAATACCGCTGTATAATGCCTTGGTAAGGCTACACTTGGAATATTACATTCAGTTTTGGTTGTCACGATGTAAAAAAGATGTGGAGACTTTAAAAAAGTGTGCAGAGAAGAGCAACAAAGAGGATTAGGGGACTGGAGGCTAAAACATAGGAAGAATGGTTGCAGGAACTGGGCATCTCTTGTTTAATGAAAAGAAGGACTAGGGGAGACAGGATAGCAGTGTTCCAATATCTCAGGGGCTGCCCCCAAAGAAGGAAAATCAAGCTATTCTCCAAAGCATCTGAGGGCAGGATAAGAAGCAATGGGTGGAAACTAATCAAGGAGAGAAGCAACTTAGAACTAAGGATACATTTCCTGACAGAACAATCAATTAGTGGAAACTTGCCTCCAGAAGTTGTGAATTCTCCAACACTGGAAGTTTAAACTTCAGTGTGTGGTAGATTTTTTTTTTCTGTGCTTGAAACTAAGCATATATCCCATTCCAATTAATTAATTGGAAAGGATAAAAAAACAGGGAGATAGGGAAAGGGAAAGGGCAATATTAAACAGTTGAGTGGAAATCAGGGTTCTCCAAAATAAACAACATTGTACCAAATTAATAGAAATAGAAGCAAGACAAGAACTCCAAACACAAATTAAGACTGCACAAAGCACCTGGAACAGATGGACTCATCTTGGAACAAATTAAATAGGGAGTGTTAAACACTCCATTAGGAAATTCACAAGTTAATGATAAGAATAGCCAAAAAGCAAGCCACTGTTTGATGAATGGAAGGAAGCTGTCAAACATTCAGCAATTAAGGGATTTAAATATGTTGTCACCAGTTGTCACATGTTGAGCTGAGCTTCATTTTTTTTAAAAAAAACATTGTTCAGTGCCTCATTTCCAGCTTCATTATAAGCCTTTTTAAAAAACAGAAATGTGAAATGTGGCAAATATTTCTAAAATGTGCAATATAATCTATACATTTTTTCAGGAATTCATACAATGCTCTGAAGTCAACTCTTCTTCCAGTCTAAGTTAGGTGGCTTCAGGGACCTGGGTGCGTTATTTTTCTTGCAGTGTTACAGAAGTGCTTTGTCATAGCTTTATGGTGGCAAATAGCAATAGCACTTAGATTTAAATACTGCTTTACAGTGCTTTACAGCCCTCTCTAAGCCGTTTACAGAGTCAGCCTATTGCCCTCAACAATCTGGGTCCTCATTTTACCCACCTCGGAAGGATGGAAGGCTTCAGCTGGTCAGGATTGGACTTCTGGCAGTGAGCAGAATTAGCCTGCAATGCTGCATCCTAACCACTGCGCCACCACACAAATTGTTGTGAAATAATTTTCCAGTTTATCTGACAACACCAGCATTTCCTATTGTTGTCCCATCCAGGTTCTTAGCAGATCCATGCTCTGCTTGGCTTCTGGACAAAATTGGTGAGATGCTACCATCTATGTGGTGCTAGACAGGTGATACTGTCTTAAAACACTGAAAGGTACCCCCCAAAAGTACTGTTCACATACTACATTATTCACCAATTTCTTTTTCAGAGAAAAACAATTTGATACATACTGTATTTTTCGGAGTATAAGACACACCTTTTCCCCCTCAAAAAAGAGGGTGAAAATCTGGGTGCGTCTTATACACCAAATACAGCATTTTTGGCCTACTGAAACCCTGCCCCCTTTGCAAAATGGATGTGCAGAGGGTTTGAGAGTCTTGCAAAGTGCTACTGAGGGCTGGGGAGAGCAAAAAAGAGCACGAAAGGGCTGTTTTTGCCCCCCGCAGCCCAGAGGAGAACTCTACAAGCCTCCCAAAGCCTCTGCATGTCCCCCGCTTTCTTTTTCAAAAAACGGCCCGTTTTTGCGAAAAACGGACTGTTTTTTGCTCATTTCCCCACCTCCCAGCCCTCAGGAGCACTCTTAAGAGCCTCCCAAAGCTCTGCATGCCCCCCCTCTTTTTTTTGCAAAATATGAGGTGTGTACAGGGTTTGGGAGAGCCTGCAGAGTGCAAAAACATTTTTTAAAAAATTACTTCTTCAAAATCACGGTGTGTCTTATACTTCGGTGCGTCTTATATACTTCGGTGCGTCTTATAATCCAAAAATACAGTAGTTCAGTCTTAACCTCCGCATTGCTTTTTGATCTGTCCTCTGATCCAGGGTGTTCTTCTCTTTTTGCTCCATTTCTCTTATATGCCTGTGTGGCACCTTTGCAACTGGATGGCCTTGTTGTTGTTGTTTGAAAAAGTTTCAGAATTAGAATCGGAAAAGCTTCTTGGATAAGAGGAAACACATTTTCAAAGGACAAAGAAAGGCACAGGAAAAGAAAAAGCACCTTAAAGTGGCTACAGTTGGGAAAAACTCCTTTTAGGTATTAATATGCCATAACATTTGATTTCATAACAAAAAAATGAATATCTCCCTCTCCCTGCCTGAATATTTCCATTTCCCTGAGTGAAACCCACAAAAATAAAATCCGAAGTATTACATTGTACAGAAGAGATGACAATGACGAGAGCAACGATAAACTAAGCATGACGGGTAGACATTGCAACACCGTAGTAAGTTCCAGACTGCAGAATTAAAAACCTGGAGGACTTCTGTTTGTGCAAATAGCAGAATGACAGAGTTGGAAGGGACATTGGACGTCCCAAAGGTGCCTTTTTTCAAGAGGCAACTGGACTTTCTGATCTTTCTTTGGAGACATTTTGCTTCTCATCCAAGAAGCTTCTTCAGCTCTGGCTGGATGGTAGGGAATGGAACGATTTATACTCCTTGCAGACAGCTGGTCATTTGCATCCTTTTAGAGAGTCATTGAGGCTACCTGGAGGTTTATCTGTGTCCTCGGGGTCACCTGAGAGGTGCAAATGGGTGGGAGCCTTCTTAGAACTGTTGTAATAGAGCATCGGAAAGCAATTTTATCTCTCTGGCCCATTAGAAATTACTCTTTGTCATGTCTCTAATGCTGTTGTCAAAAGTTTACAACAGAATCACCCACATCTTTGCAATTATCATTAAGTAAAAAGGTCAGAAATTCCACTGGTTCATTTTTATTGAGTATTTAACTAATAGAAAAAAATAATAAATCTGCATTTCACATTGTTATAAAAGCTATAAGAAAAGGGCACATGAATCATGATTATATTGCAGCATCTTCAGAAGGGAAATCTAAACTTTGCTTCCGTCCCATTAATTAATTCCCATAATTAAGACATTTTCAAATTTGGGGGAAGTGAATGCTAAAGGAGAAAAAAAAAGGGAGAATTGAGATTTTGGCCACCACATAAAAACAATCACTCCTTAAATTGCTTTTTCAGAAAACTCAAAATATGATGTCCATTTTGAAATGGATCCATATAAGATGAGATGTACAACACAAGTAAACTTGCTGTGATATGAATATATTATTTATCTATCATCTATCGATCGATCGATCATCTCTCTCTCCCTCCCTCTTCCTCTCTCTCTCTCTATCCTTTCTTTCTCTGTCTGTTGGAACTTCTCTATCTCTGTCTATCCTCAATCATCTCTGTCTGTCTCTGTCTCTCTATTTAAATTCTGCCATCTCTCTCTCTCTCTCTCTATTACTCCATCACTCTATCATTTCCCCTTTCTCTATGTATAATCTATCATATCTCTCTTTCTCCTCTGCCTGCCTGCCTGCCTGTCCGTCCATCTGTCTGTCCATCTGTCCATTCGTCCGTCCATTCATCTGTCTGTCCATCCATCCACCCACCTACCCATCCCTCCCTCCCTCCCTCCGTATCCCTATCCCCATCCCCATCTCCATCTCTATTATATCTATCATATCTATCTCCACCCCATCTTTATCATGTCTATCATATCTACCTCTTTCTCTATCTCCATCTCCATCATGTCCATCATCTCTATTTCTACCTCCATCTCCATCTCCATTTCTGTCTGTCTGTGTCTGTCTGTCTGTCTGTCTGTCTGTCTGTCTGTCTGTCTGTCTATCTATCTATCTATCTATCGATCTATCGATCTATCGATCTATCGATCTATCGATCTATCGATCTATCGATCTAACTATCATCTATCAATCTATCTCTATCTCTATCCCTATCTATCTCTGTTTATCATCTATCTATTCTCCCCTCTGTCTCTCTCCCTCCCTCCTCCTTTTTCCTGGGTGATTTGTTGTGTCTTATAAGAGATTCCCTAGCCTCTGGGATCCCAAAATGGGATGCTATCCTAACCTTCTTCCCTTTCCTATTTAATATGGTTAAACACCATAAAGGGCCATTACTTCCTCTTAAAAACAGAAGCTGGTGGGCTGAAATAGTATTTATTGCTCAATTTATTCACCTCATTCTACTATAATGCCTACATGCATTATTCATTGTATGCTTGTTCCCCTTCCATTGCCTTTCCATTATTCACAAATGTTTA
Organism: Natrix helvetica; assembly: GCF_964273705.1. Classification (NCBI taxonomy): domain Eukaryota; kingdom Metazoa; phylum Chordata; class Lepidosauria; order Squamata; family Natricidae; genus Natrix; species Natrix helvetica. The sequence continues at coordinate 10,474,574 of NC_138550.1, read as the reverse complement.
CTGAGCTAATAATTGGTGAATATTCATTGCAAAACTTATTTAACTTATTGCTGGGAAGTAAAAAAAAAAGTCTCCAATAATAAGAGCTGAGGCATCATTTTTCATTATCTTTCCAGTTCTACTGACAAAAGTAAGAAAAAGTAAGTAAGGAAGAAAAAACTACCAGATCTGCAGACAGTTCTTCTCTAAAATACAATATTAATTTAAAGCTGTCACTTTCCTATTAACAAACAATAATGCTTAGCTAGCAGGAAATTGACTCGGAATTCAGTATGGTATTCTACTTACAACCACAAATGCCAAGCAAATAGATTACTAAGCGAGCCGCATCTGGATTTATGATCTTTTTTTAATGTGGTTCTTAAGTGAATCAGTATGGCTGTTAAGTGAAACATTCTGTCATTAGGTGAACCCAGCTTCCTCCATTGACTTTGGTTATTGGAAGCCAACTGAGAAGGTTGAAAATGCACAACATTGGAAAAGTGAAGAGATTCCTATTGATGAGAAGGTGATTAGGAAAATATTAGAATGTGCAGAAATGAACAGATTAACACTGGCAGTTAAGGAGAAAGAACAAGCTGAATACTGTAGGATATGGGAATTATTTTATCCATGGTTAGAGAATAAAAAATGGAAGTTGGAAATAAAGGAAGCAGATTAAAGAAGAATACAAAATACGTTGAGATAGAAATATAAACAATATAATTGTTAGTGTTTAAGAGGATTTTTATACTTAATGTTATTATTACATTTATATCAAAAGATATGTTAAGAGGAAAAAATGAACAGGTTCACTAGGAACTGGAGACGAAAACATATGAAGAACGGTTGCAGGAACTGGGTATGTCTAGTTTAATAGAAAGAAGGACTAGGGGAGACATGACAGCAGTGTTCCAATATCTCAGGGGCTGCCCCAAAGAAGAAGGAGTCAAACTATTTTCCAAGGCACCTGAGGGTAGAACAAGAAGCAATGGGTGGAAACTAATCAAGGAGAGAAGCAACTTAGAACCAAGCGGAAACTTCCTGACAGTTAGAACAATTGATCAGTGGAACAACTTGCCTCCAGAAGTTGTGAATGCCCCAACACTGAAAGTCTTTAACAAGATGTTGGATAGCCATTTGTCTGAAACGGTATAGGGTTTCCTGCCTAGGCAGGGGGTTGGACTAGAAGACCTCCAAGGTCCCTTTCAACTCTGCTATTGTATTGTACTAGGTTCAATTGTTCAGTATACTATAATTCTAAGATTAGAGAATTAATATCAGTGTAAATGATATTGTAAATTCTGATGGTTATTGCACAGAATTATTTGTACCCAGACAACACACTGTTTAAGGAAATATTTTTTTTTAAAAAAAAGAAGGTTGAAAATGGAGATCATATGGCTGCTGAGATGCTGCAACCATCATAAGTTCATTACATTTGCCAAGAACTCATGTTCTGATCATGTGATGTTGCACAAGGCTGTAAGTGTGGAATGATTGGTCGCTAGTCTCTTTGTTTATTATATCATAACTTCGAAATGTAAGTTGAGGACTATGGTTATTGTGGAAGGCCAGACTGGTTTTAACAGCGTTCTTAGAAGTTCATGTCATCTGTTGATTCAGTTTACCATGGTAGATACTTGGGCAAGGTTGCATCTCACAATTCATAGTCAATAACCACACCTTTCTACTGCTTCGGTGACTCCATCCAGCCACCTCATTCTCTGTCGTCCCCTTCTTCTTTTGCCCTCAATCTTTCCCAGCATTAGGCTTGACTCACTGGAGAAGCGCCTAATTCTTGGAAAGATTGAGGGCAAAAGAAGAAGGGGACGACAGAGAATGAGGTGGTTGGATGGAGTCACCGAAGCTGTGTGAGTTTAATGGACCCCAGAGGATAGTAGAACCACCGATAGCTATCTAAGCGAGAGCTTAGAAAAACTCAAAGAAACAGTGCAAGATCAGAAGATGTGGAGAGACTTGGCCCATAGAAGCACCAAGAGTCAGACTGGACGGAATGGATATCGTCATCATCTTGTTCATTGAACATAATGGCGATGATATCCATTCAGTCATGTCCGACTTGAAGGTTTTCTTGAGCTCCAAACTGATTGTTTACAACAGGAGTGTCTAACTCAAGGTCTGGGGGCCAGATCCAGCGCATGTGGTGCTTAGATCTGGCCTGCGGAGCTGCTCTGGAAACAGCAAAGTATTGGCCCTTGGTGCCTCTACTAGTGAAAATGAAATGTGACCCTCCCAAGCTCCATTTTCACTGGCAGAGGGTTGCAGGAGGCCATCACAGCCGAAAATGGAGTTCCTAAGGGCCGCAGGTGGCTCTCCCGAGCTCGTTTTTTGCTGACAGAATGTTCGGGCTGCCCCGACACAAGTGATGTCGAACTGGTCATGCCCACCCTGGCCACAGCCACTCCAGCACACCGAGTTCAAACACAACCCTGATGCGGCCCTCAATGAAATCGAGTTTGACACCCCTGGTTTAGAAGGATTAAACTGGGGTGAAGTTACGTCCACAAACCTAGGCATATTCTGTACTATTTGGAACATTTATGTTTTCAACCAGATGTTGACAAGGAAGGGGCCTTAACATTTGCTTGAAGTCAAATACAGCCACTTATGCAATTAAGGTGCTAAAAAACTCGATCACCCAAGACAGCTGTAATTGCGTTCATGCAAATGTAAGTACGGCTGTCTTTTAGACCTCTGGCTGGCTATTTAAGGTTGAAAAAAATGCAACCATTATTTTAAAAAATCTATCTAAGGAGAATAGTGCATATTCATCTGAGTTCTTGAAGAAAATTATTATGTCCGACATCTCCAAGCAATGGCTATGCTATTTAAGAAAGCCATCGGGATGACTTTGAGCCAATCACCAGGGGACTGAGAGTTCTAGTCCCGCTTTAGTTTGTCAAAAAAAGGACATGCCAGACTAATCTTATTGCATTCTTCGACAAAGTGACAAAATTAGTGGACCAGAGGAATACCGTCAATATAGTTTACTTGGACTTCAGTAAGGCATTTGATAAGGTAGACCATAACCTACTACTAGATAAAGTAGAAGAATGTGGATTAGACAGCATCACCACCAGATGGATTCGTAACTGGCTGACCAACCGCACTCAACGTGTAGTCCTCAATGGAACTGCATCTACATGGAGGGAAGTATGCAGTAGAGTACCCCAAGGCTCTGTTTTGGGCCCAGTACTCTTCAACATCTTCATCAATTATTTGGATGACGGAATAAATGGGGAACACATCAAATTTGCAGAAGACACCAAGCTGGCAGGAATAGCCAACACTCCAGAAGATAGGCTTAAGATACAGAAGGATCTTGACAAACATGAACATTGGGCACTATCTAATAAAATGAAATTCAATGGTGAAAAGAGTAAAGTTCTACATTTAGGCAACAAAAACGAAATGCACAGGTACAGTGTAGGTGCTAGTATATCTGTATATATTTCTATATTGCTCCAAGGGAACTGCTTTTGCGTTGGCTAAACTTCTGTCCCCCGTCAGAATGGCTGCATCATTTTTAAGCTCAAATTGCCCTCAGTTGAATAGATGGCTTATCCTTGTATTGGCTGTTGAAATGTACCAGAACAATGAGACAATGCTGGCAAGTGTTATCCCATGTCAGATGTTATCTTACTAGCACCATCTGTATTTGATGACAGAATGTGCTTTCCTGGGTTAAGCTGGCATTACAAGTCCAAGGAAATGCCACATTGCTGCCATTGTATTTGGCCTGTTGCCCTCACCATCTTCAGAATACGCTTCATTTGTTTGGTTGTTTTGATTTTAGCAGTTTGAAAATATGAAATCTTGGAAGGCATTTAATGTCAAATACTAATTACTATGGATATCTAAATGCTGTCAAGGAGGGGTGGGGGTGGGAGGGGAAATCCATAGCCAGCATCGTCCAAAACGACAGGATTAGCGTTGAATTTATCTTCGTGTCCACTTTCGCCTCTCCCTTTATAAATGGCAAAAGTAGAGCAGCATTTTCAACTGGGTTGCTGGAAGCCTGTGAAAGTATAAATATGTTAAATAAATAAACATGCCAATTTCTCAAAGGAGGGAGAATTGGAAGAAATCTTGTATAATTGTATTTGGCACAGTGACTTATTATCTAGGATCCCTGTTGAATGCTGCTTTTTGGTTGGCGATATGGGTTGTCCATTCAGCAGATAAATAAATAAATTTGGTAGCAGTGGTATCAGGGGTGGGTTGCTGCCAGTTTTACTACCAGTTTTACTACCGGTTCACAACCCCCCCGCGCACTGTTCAATGAAAATTGTTCTTCACGCACGCACAGAACAATTTGCAGTGAACCACACACACAGAGTCACTAAAAACCAAAATGGCGGCAGCCCAAAAGCGGCAAGGCAACTGGTTCGGGGATGTGGTAGGCCTGGGTCGCTGCCGATTCTGCGACCCAGGCCTGAATTCCACTACTGATTCGGCTGAACTGAGCTGAACTGGAAGCAACCCACTTTTTTTTTTTTTCCCAAAAAATTTTATTGGTTTTTTTTAAAACATTTACTAGGAAAAGGGTATGTGGAATAATATACAAATTTTGGCAGTTGCAAGTATGGCAGACGCCCCCTCCCTCCAAACTCATAGTATACATCTAAATATAAAACATTAATACATAATCATGTAAAATCAGCATATAGGAATAAAAGTTTTCAATCAACTTATATATTATAACATATTTTCTAAATATAATTTCACTATTACTTTCGGTATGTTTATAGCAATGTGGTTTTCTTATTCATTTTTGTGATCTGAGCTTTCTTGGTATTGCCCCTTCCCCCTCCCCCCCCCCGCTGGCAGAGCTCCGGCCCCTCCCGTGTCCTGTATAACCGTTGTAGAATCTTCTGCTTTTTCTAGGTTTGCTTTATTTTTTTCCATAAAGGCCTGAGCCTCTATGGGTGTATTAATTCTAATTCTTGTCTCCTCCCAGAATATCAACATCCCTTCAGGCATCAACCATCTAAACCACACCCCTTTCTGGTATAAATTATTCGCCAATTGCGAATAACTTTTCCTTTTCTCCCTAATTTTTTGGGGGATCTGCTTCAAGATGGTTATCTCCCTATCGTGATATGTCAATGTTTGCCCCCTTTGTACACCCAGAATTGCGTCTCTTGTGCTTTTCCTAAGGAATTTAATACGAACCTCCCTGGGTACATTGTGTGTCCTAGCATATGCTGAATTCACTCTATAGGCCAAGTCTATCTCCCACTCCATCTGTTGTTTGTCTTTGTGTATGTATTCAGCTAAGATGTTGGTCATAATGTCCCTTATATTTTCCCCATCTGTTTCTATAACATTTTGAAATCTAAGATAAAAGGACATTCTCTCAAACTCTGTTTTCATTTGTTGAATATCAAGTTCTTTGTTACTCTTCTGTAAAACTTCCACCCCCCCCCCTCGCCTCCGCCACCCCACCCTCCACAAGGTCCAGTCTCTGCGAGTTCTTATAAATTTGGACTTGATTCTCTTTAATTTCTTCCTTCATTTCCTTTAGTTGTTTCTTAATTTCTTCCTGGCCCTGTATGAGTTGTTGAAGCATTTGCAGCAAATCCACCTCTGTGCTCTTAGGTTGCATCATTTCTGTAATCTTTGACTGTGTGGCAGGGCTGGATGTTGCAGATGTCGGTGCAGAAGTAGCAAAGCCAGGTTTTCCAGGTGGTGGTCTTTTTGGAGACATAGTTTATAAAACAGAGAAGTCAGTCAGTGTAGAGACTGGACAGCTGGAGAAGTAGAGCAGGCAGATGAGTCCAGGAGGCAGAAAATCCAAACAAGTGAGAGTTTCTTTGGTCAATCTAGCGTTAAGAAAAGGTTTCCTCTCCAGAAGGTTCAGGAAATAGCAATCCACAAGAGATTCCTCTGGGTAGTACGGAGACAAAGACCGGAAGCCTGAGTTTTAAAGGTGGAGTCAGGTTTCACAGTTCATGAAGACAACGGAAGTATGCCATCTTGCCCTGCCAGCTTTGGGCTCAGAGGCATAGTAAAATTTCAAAAGTTTACAAAGTTCTCAGGTCATCAACAAGTTATAAAAACTAAGTCCAGTGAAAATCACTTTTACAGGGGTGAGGCATCAGTAGTTGGCTCTCCCCCCTCCTCCATCCTCCAAGGGGCAAAAGCAGAATTTTTTCAAGCCGCTTGTCCAAGGGGGGGTAAAATCCCCCCCCTCTAACCGCACCTCCAGCGAAGCTCCGAGAGTTTAACTTATAATCTTGCTGAAAAGTCCATCAATTCAACAAAAAAGGAATGGAGAAAGGAAGCATCTCACCATACCGCCGCTGCTTCCTTCAATTTTACGCTGCCCGATCGGCATGGGGCGAGACGCAGGCGCGCCCTCCGAAACTGCTCCCCGGTGCCTAGAGCAAAGCAGAGAAGCCCCCACCAGCCGCCGTCGATGCCAGGGCCCTCTGCGAGCCGCTCCCTTGGCAGGACGCCTCTTCGGGGCGTCCTGTGCCCCCCCAGAAGCGGGGGAAGCCCACCGGGAGAGCAGGAGCGGGCAAAGACTTGCCCGTCGCCGTGGCCGCCGGAACCGGAAGTCGAAGCAACCCACTTCTGAGTGGTGTCCATTAGAAGGTCCTGGATTTTGCTTACCCTTCACCATTTCACCGTGTCCTCTTGGAGTCCTAGTGGACAACTATTTAAATATGAGCCAGCCATGTGCAGCAGCTGCCAAAAAAGCCAACACAGTTCTAGGCTGCATCAACAGAGGGATAGAATCAAGATCACGCAAAGTGTTAATACTAATTTATAATGCCTTGGTAAGGCGACACTTGGAATCCTGCATTCAGTTTTGGTCGCCACGATGTAGAAAAGATGTGGAGACTCTAGAAAGAGTACAGAGAAGAGCAACGAAGATGATTAGAGGACTGGAGGCTAAAACATATGAAGAACGGCTGCAGGAACTGGGTATGTCTAGTTGAATGAAAAGAAGGACTAGGGGAGACATGATAGCAGTGTTCCAACATCTCAGGGGTTGCCACAAAGAACTATTTTCCAAGGCACCTGAGGGTAGAACAGGAAGCAATGGGTGGAAACTAATCAAGGAGAGAAGCAACTTAGAACTGAGGGGAAACTTCCTGACAGTTAGAACAATTGATTAGTGGAACAACTTGCCTCCAAAAGTTGTGAATGTTCCAACACTGGAAGTCTTTAAGAAGATGTTGGATAGCCATTTGTCTGAAACGGTATAGGGTTTCCTGCCTAGGCAGGGGTTGTACTAGAAGACCTCCAAGGTCCCTTCCAACTCTGCTATTGTATTTATATTTATTTTTAGGTATGGTGGCTTCAGTCTAGTCTCAAACTATTAGCATTTCTGTGTGGTCTGCCTTCAGGTTCAGGATCCCATGTATGTGTGGCATATTCAGCAAGGCAGTCTGAAACTGAATGGAGCCAGGATCACCATTATTGTTTTTTTCCCCCCGAGATTCTTAGAAAATAAAATAATGCTTCCAGCTCTGTTAGGCTTTAAGGCAGTGGTGAAATTCAAAATGTTTGATTATCGTTTCTCTGGCCGTGGCTTGGTGGGCGTGGTTTGGTGGGCGTGGCAGGGGAAGGATACTGCAAAATCTCCATTCTCACTTCATTCCAGGGGAAAGATACTGCAAAATCTCCATTCTCAGCCCACTCTGGGGCCAGCCAGAGGTGGCATTTGCCAGTTTTCTGAACTACTCAAAATTTCTGCTACCGGTTCTCCAGAACCTGGCAGAACCTGCTGAATTTCACCCCTGCCTTAAGGCATATTTTTTGCTCTGCTGGAATAAAACAGGACTCAAAGGTAGCTACAATTTGGGGGTGTTGAGGATGATAATACTTATAGAAAAAGTAGTCTTTTGGCGTGTTTATCCTGGTGGATCTGCAGCTCTGGTGGAAATATCCTTATGTTATTTTGCTATTGCTTGCTTATGTGCTGACTTTGGGCATGCTGTATATGTGTATTTGTATTTATTGTATTTCATTAGTTTGTCAAACATGTACAAGATAGCAGGTATTAATATAAACATGGACATGAATGAAAGAAATGAATTCAAAGCAATGGGGACAGAAGGACAGGGATGGTAGGCACAGTGGTGCATTTATGAATGCCCCCTTTACGGACCCCTTAGGAATGGGTGAAGTCCACAGTAGACAGTTTAAGGGTGAAGCTGTGGAGGTTTGAGGATGTAATAACGGAGTCAGGTATAATTTGTGAGTGAAACGATTTAATCGGTTTGTGTTTAGCTGTTAATTATTGGATGAACTAAATTTAAGTGATCCTTACAAAATTGTATCGTCTTTGTTTGCAACCTAGTTTCTTCTGGATTCAGCTACTTGGAGATCATGTTGATGATGTTGATGATGAAGGGTAGTGTAGGGACGCAGTGGCTCAGTGGTTAAGACGCTGAGTTGTTGATCAGAAAGGTCGGCAGTTCAGCAGTTTGAATCCCTAGCACTGAGTAATGGAGTGAGCTCCCGTTACTTGTCCCAGCTTCTGCCAACCTAGCAGTTCGAAAGCATGTAAAAATGCATGTAGAAAAATAGGTGGGAAGGTAACAGCGTTCTGTGCGCCTTTGGCATTTAGTCATGCCAGCCACATGACCACGGAGGCGTCTTTGGACAACGCTGGCTCTTCGGCTTTGAAATGGAGATGACAACTGCCCCCTAGTGTCGGGAACGACTAGCACATGTGTGCGAGGGGAACCTTTACCATTATCTTTAAGGGAAGTGAATGAACAAAATTATCCCTGAATATAATTTTTTTCCAACAACCTTAAAGTCTTCCCCTGGAGAAATCTAGAAATATAATTGCTCATTTGGAGTATCCTCTGCACTGATGGGAGACAGAGAAAAGCTCTTGGTGTGGTACATTGGCCAAACGTTTTGGCACCCTTGTCTTAAAACACAACTTGAGATACTGTATGTTGCGAGGGAATTCACAATAGAAAGAATCAGGAATCTTCTCCTGAAGACAGAACATTCTTGAAGTGATACACTGTCTCCCAAAATTGCCAACTTTCTAAATGCAAAATATTTGACCTGTCAGAGATCAAACACTGAAATCAAATCTCATAGACAATATGCTCAGAAGAAGGTATAAGGCTTAGAACAGCAGATTCAATGAAGGAAGATTAAATCAAATCACTCCTTCAAATCACACATTTGAACCGAATTTCTGCAGTGATTCCAGACCCAGAATTGAGTCAAGTGCTTTCCAATTGCTCAAGAAAGATTGGAAGATGATTCAGAGATTTGATGGGCAATCAAACTTGCCCCCAAATGTTCTCTGCTTTTAGGAACACAGTAACGCATAAGAAGTTGTGATAAAGAGTTTATGTTCTGGGAATGATGGAAAAGATACACATGGGCCTTTCTTCATAGACTTTCTTCTTATGGGTTGCAGGAGTGCAAGTTAGCCTTTCACCCAAAGACTTTCTGTTTTTAAGGCTTGTCAGCTTCCTCTAACAACTTTACATCTTCTCTTAACTTTGCACAGTGCAGTTGCTGAATCTGGCCAGCGAAAGTTCAATATTAAATTGGTGCTGGATAAGAGTCAACAGAATACAAAGGGGCTGGACTTGGATCTCCTGTGCCAAAGCAAGGATTCTAAACTGATGACACGTTTAATTCTGCCCTCTAACTCTGCCTCCTCTTCTTCTGCATCTATTCTGGTAAAACCCTTGAAGCTACCTAGCTAAAACTTTACAGCTTCCTGTTTGGCAAAATATCCACCATCCATGCTATTCCTGTGCCGTTCTAGGAACAAACAAACAAACAAAGATGCAGGCAGGGGTGGGCTGCTGGGGGTTTTCAGGGGTTTGGGAGAACCGCTAGGTAAGATTCTGTGCAGTTCCGAGAACCCCCAAATCCCACTCGTGGCTGGCCCTACCCACCCCACCCCACCCCTCCCAGGAGTCCCCACACCAGGAGTGAGTTTCTGCCAGCAATACTGCCAGTTTGGTGTGCATGTGATTTGCGCTCTGCATGTGTGGTGCGCTCCGTGTGTGCACGCAGGTACCTGTAAATAGGTCTGTGCATGTGCAGAACATTAAAAATGTAAAGAAAAAAAACATGCCGTGGCAACCCGGAAACCGGTTCGAGGGTGTGGCGAGCCTGCGATCCCTGTCGATTCAGTGACCCATTCAAAAGTATTACTATTGGTTCACCCGAACTGGTACAAACTGATAGCAACCTACCTTTGCCCCACATGGCCCATTTTGGGTATAGGTAAGTGCAAAGTGCATGTGGAAGCATGGGGAGGTTGACAAATGAGCCCACTGGAAGTTCAGGAAGGCGAGAAATGTTTCCGGTTTCCAGAGGGAATCTGGAGCCTGGGAGGTCATTTTCACACTCCTGGAGGTTCGAGGAAAGCCTCTGGAGCCTGTTGAGGCCATTTTCACACTTCTGGAGGTTCGAGGAAAGCTTCCGGAGTCTGTTGAGGCCATTTTCACACTCCTGGAGTTTCGAGGAAAAGTTCCGGAACATGGGGAGGACATTTTCACACTCTTGGAGGTTTGAGGAAAGCTTCCGGAGCCTGGGAAGGCCATTTTCACACTCCTGGAGGTTTGAGGAAAGCTTCCGGAGCCTGCAGAGCCCATTTTCACACTCCTGGAGGTTCGAGGAAAGCCTCCGGAGCCTGGGGAGGGCAAAAAACGCAGAGGTGCAGGAGGCCGACTAGGCCACTCCCACCATGGCCATGTCCACCCAGTAACCAGGCAGAGAACCCCTTGCTAAAAATTTTGAAGACAACCCCTGGAAGCAGATGTTTTGAAGTTTCCCTGTTAAAGTCCATGGGGATATCTTTTATCAAATTGAATATTGAATCTGTTTGTAATGAGGCTTGTCACCTCCAAATCTCGAATTCCAATCTAATATTCATTGATTCACAAACCTCTAACATTCACACAAATGCAGCGGTATGCTGAACAAGGAGAAAAATAGAGATCGTGTTCCTGGGTTTAAACATGCTGTAGAAGCATTATTTTTCCAAGCGAAAATTTGTTTTGCTTCATCCAAACAAAATAAATGATGTATAAATAAAACAAATGGTCGCATTTGATTTTTTTTTTTAATGATGTCAACACTGCTTCAGAAAGTGGCATAAAGTAGACTAAAATATTAGGGGTAAGGAAAACATTAGGAAGAAAATTATGCTTTCTATATGTAAAAGAAGTACGGACACATAAGTGATAGGACTATATTCAAGTAAGTATCCAATTTAAATCTGTTCTCCTGTAGGGCCAGAGGAGTTCCACCCTGTGAACATGAAATCTATACCATAAAGATTCTTCTTCTCTCAGTGTGCTGGAAGATATTATAAAAGGAAATCATAAAAATGTAACTAAAGATTTTCACAAAGATCAGTTAAAAGTGTTAGGTAAACTGGTTTAGAGTTACTGCCAGTCTTGGCTGCTGCAAGAATACAGGTTAAAATCTGGCTAGATGAGAAATAAGTACCATATTTTTCAGACTATAAGACACATCTAAATATACAGGTGGGAAAAAAAGTAGTTTTTGGCTTCCGTATGTTGTGTTTTTGCCCTCCACAATCACAGAAGAACTCTGCAGTGCTTCACACAGCCTGTTTTTGCCAAAAACAGACCCAATTTTTGCCAAAAACGGACCATTTTGGGGGGCTCCCAAGCCTTCCGTGTGTCTTATTTTTGCTCTTCCTGGCCCCCAGAAGCACTCTGCAGGCCAAAATCCGGCCAATTTTTGGCAGAAATGGTCCATGCGGAGCACTGCAGAGTACTTCTATGGGCTGGGGAGGGTGAGAATGTAATATGAAGAGGGTTCGGGACCAGAGGTGATATCCAGCACATTCTGACCAGTTCTGGAGAACAGGTAGCGGAAATTTTAATTAATTCGGAGAACCGATAAATGACACCTCTGACTGGCCCTGCCCTCATTTAATCTCTGTCTCCCGAGTACCAGCTGATCAGGAGGGAAAGGGGATTTGCAGTACCCTGGAGTGGGGTGGGAATGGATATTTTATAGTATCCTTCCCCTGCCACGCCCACCAAGCCACACCCACAGAAACGGTAGTAAATTTTTTTGAATCCCACCACTGTTCAGGAGGCCAAAGACACCTGTATTCAGTCTATAAGACGCACCTAAATTTTCACCCATTTTTAGTGCGGGAAAAGGTGCGTCTTATACTCCAAAAATACAGTACTTGTAAAAGCTGATTCCTAAAATGTGTAATATAGGAAGGAATATGCAGAATGTTCCAAACATTAAATGTTCTGAATTCAGAATCACCATTTAGTGTGTTGTTATCCCTGGTGGTGCAGTGATAAGGATGCAGCATAGCAAGCTAATTCTGCTGACTGCCAATTGCCAGCAATTCGACAGTTCGAATCTCACCAGGCTCAAGGTTGATTCAGCCTTCCGTCTTTCAGAGGACATTAAAACGGGGACCCAGATTGTTGGGGGCAATAGGCTGACTCTGTAAACCACTTAGAGAGGGCTGTGAAGCACTGTGAAGTGGTATATAAGTGTAAGCGCTATTGCTATTTCAAGGATTTTAAATTTGAGGTTTTAAGTTGAAATGAGAGCCAGTTTGGTGTAGTGGCTAAATCCCAGGTTAGTAACCAGGAGAATGTGACTTCTACTCCCACCTTGGCCACAAATAGCAATAGCATTTAGGCTTTAAACTCTCAGGGCAGTTTTCAATGTAAATCTTGCTCCCAACAATCTAGATCCTCATTTTACTGACCTCAGAAGGATGGAAGGCTGAGTCAACCTTGAGCTTCTCAGGATCGAATTCCAGGCTGTGGGCACAGTTTGCCTGCAATACTGCACTTGAACCACTGTCCCATAGGGCAAAGCCAGTTCACAGAATAGCAGAGTTGGAAGGGACCTTGGAGGTCTTCTAGTTCAACCCCCTGCTCAGACAGGAAACTCTAGACCATTTCTGACAAATGGTTGTCCAATCTCTTCTTAAAAACGTCTAGCGTTGGAGCATCCACAACTTCTGGAGCCAGGTTGTTCTGCTGATTAATTGTTATAATTGTTGGGTGACTTTAGGCCAGTCACTTTCTCTTCGCCCTAGGAAGGAAGCAATGGGAATTCATTTCTGAGAAACTTGCCAAGAAAACTTCAGGGATTTGTCCAGGCAATCTCGGAGAATCGGACATGATTGAATGGAAGGAAAACAAGAAAACAATTCAGAGCATGACTTGGTGTGCTTTATGTACCATGTTGTTTCATGTATTCATAATTTGGAACAGCAGAAATGCAGAATGAATTAGGTAAAGATAAAGGTTCCCCTCGCACATATGTGCTAGTCATTCCCGACTCTAGAGGGTGGTGCTCATCTCAGTTTCAAAGCTGAAGAGACAGGGCTGTCCGAAGACACCTCTGTGGTCATGTGGCTGGCATGACTAAATGCCTAAGGAGCATGGAACGCTGTTACCTTCCCGCCAAAAGTGGCTCCTTTTTCTACTTGCATTTTTTATGTGCTTTCGGACTGCTAGGTTGGCAGAAGCTGGGACAAGTCACGGGAGCTCACTCCGTTACACAGCGCTAGGGATTCAAACCGCCGAGCTGGCGACCTTTCTAATCAACAAGCTCAGCATCGTAGCCACTGAGCCACCGTGTCCCTTGCAGAATGAATGATTTGCTTCCTAATTTGTTTGTCCTGGATCCACAAAGCTCATTTTGGACCGAAGCCCAGCAGAAAATTCCAGCAGAATTCTCTTCGCGAAATGGTTTGCTTCCAAATTGGAACAAAAACATTTATTTTTCCGTTTCATTTGTCATTTTGTTGCATGATCGATTGTTACAAATATAACAACGAGAACCAAAGTAATTCATTAGGACATTTTATAGAGCATTAGGCATGGTAAATGAAGATGTTTATATTTCTGTAAATGAGCTATATGCTGCTCCTTTTCGTAAACAAGGCTCTAGTTCTAACAAATAAAATGGGCATGACTATTTTTGTTTCAGGCATATTTCTAAAATTTAGTAGCGTTTACTAAACAGTGAACAATGCTGGCAAAAAAAATATTCCACATCATTTCACAAACAAGTCATCATGAGCATCACATAGCAAGTAGCAAAGATTATCTTTTGACCAATCTACACTTCAAAAATGAAGATCAGGGAAAAAAGAAAAAAGAAATATCCAGCTATCTCCAAATATGGATAGGACTTAATTTTTTTTTTGCATATTTTAAAGTCAAACTATGTAGTTATGTATCTACACAGCAATAGAAATAGCACATAGATTTGTATATTGTTTTATAGCCCTCACTAAGCGGTTTACAGTCAGCCTATTGCCCCCAACAATCTGGATCCTCATTTTACCCACCTCGGAAGGATGGAAGGCTGAGTCAATTTTTAACTAGTGAGAATCGAACCGCTGGCACTGGGCAGTTAGCAGAATTAGCCTGCAGTACTGCATTATAACCACTGCGCTACCACGGCTCTCATTGCGGAAGTGAGGAACCTACATAGCTAAAGACACATTAATTTCAAAATTCTCTTTGGGGAAGTGTGTTAAGATCCCTTCCCCGCAATTTGCTGCTGGAGACAAAGAAAAGGACGTCAAAAAGAAACAGAAAAATGTGTATTATAACGAGTAGGATCTCATGAACACTTCCTGTTCTTTTGCTTCACTTCTGACTATCATGTCTCACCTGAAACATTGCAGGAAGAAATATTTCCCCCCCACTCCTGGTAAAAGTGTACCGAAAGATATATGTGTGTGTGTGTTGTATTTGGAAGACTAGTATGGATCCATTTCAAGCTATTTAGCTCTCATCAGCTATATATATATATATATATATATATATATATATATATATATATATATATATATATATATATATATATATATATATATATATATATATATATATATATATATATATATATATATATATATATATATATATATATATATATATATATATATATATATATATATATAAATATTCTGGTTCCTGCTCTTTTCTAAATTTTGTCACACTTCTTGCAATGCAAGCAAACAACACCCCCTCTCAAAAAAACCCCAACCTGCATTTTAAAAACAATATATACCATGAGTATAAGACACACTTTCCCACCCCTAAAAATGGCTGAAAATTTGGGTGCGTCTTATATTCCAAGTGTAGCTTTTTCGAAGCTTTTTTCCAGCCCTAATGAGGCGCTAACGAGTGAAGCCATCTTGGCCTGCTTTTCTCATCGCATCTCTCTCCCACAATCAGCTGTAGTTTAGAAGGTGTTTTTAAATCCCCAACTAGGGGATTAAAAAGCTTGCACGCTCAAAACTAGCACACTTATGTGCTGAAGCTGATCAGACTAAGGACGCTAGCCAGATGAAAACCTGGTAGGCAGATTTTCCCCCCCTATTTTCCTTCCTAAAAACTAAGGAGCATCTTATACTCCGAAAAATATGGTAGATATGTGTAAAAGTGCATGTGTTTAGAGCAGTACTTACACAAGATGCTTAATACAAGTAAAGTACGCACCCAAAATGTATTACAGTCATGTAGGGAGTGTAATTTCTATTTAATACTGCTGCCCTCAGACAAGGATTCAAACATAACCTCTCAATTCGCCGAGTTCTGTTCTACCGTTTGTAAAATTCACCATATCATTAGTTAGGATTGGAATGACTTATAATAGCTTTTTATTTGGATTTATTTTAGTCTTGATGTTCTCAGTTATTTTTAGATTCTATTATTGTTTTTCCTCTTATACGCATATACATATAGATAGAGAAGGGTGTAATTTTTCTTTTATTCAATATCTTGTTTGTATCTCGCCTCAGGGCTGCAATAAATAAATCTGAAACTGCTACTTTTCATGCGGTGGCTTATAAATAGTGATAAAAGCACAGGTTGAGGGGAGAAACAGGACTGAATAAGAACTGAAACAGGACTGAATAAGGCTGAAAGGATTTTTTTTTTAAATGAACAAATTTGACTTGAAAAGCATGCTTTGCTTCTGTCGGAAAGAGGTAAATTAAATGAAATGTTTCTTTAAAAAAATGAGAGAAAAAGTCACTGACCAACTTTTGCACCGGAATAGTTCAAATTCCCTCATTTGGAAGTCATTGTGATCGGTCTTTCTTTTACATGACATCTGTGTGGGGGTGAAATGCAGAGGTGGCATTCAGCAGGTTCTGACTAGTTCTGGAGAACCGGTAGCGGAAATTTTGAGTAGTTCGGAGAACCGGGAAATAACACCTCTGTCTGGCCCCGCCCTCATCTATTCTCTGCCTCCCGAGTCCCAGCTGATCGGGAGGGAATGGGAATTTTGCAGTATCCTTTCCCTGGAGTGGGGTGGGAATGGAGATTTTACAGTATCCTTCCCCTGGAGTGGGGTGGGAATGGAGATTTTACAGTATCCTTCCCCTGGAGTGGGGAGGGAATGGAGATTTTACAGTATCCTTCCCCTGGAGTGGGGTGGGAATGGAGATTTTACAGTATCCTTCCCCTGGAGTGGGGTGGGAATGGAGATTTTACAGTATCCTTCCCCTGGAGAGGGAATGGAGATTTTACAGTATCCTTCCCCTGGAGAGGGAATGGAGATTTTACAGTATTCTTCCCCTGGAGTGGGGAGGGAATGGAGATGTTACAGTATCCTTCCCCTGGAGTAGGGAGGGAATGGAGATTTTGCAGTATCCTTCCCCTGGAGAGGGAATGGAGATTTTACAGTATCCTTCCCCTGGAGTGGGGTGGGAATGGAGATTTTACAGGATCCTTCCTCTGCCACGCTCACCATGCCATACCCACCAAGCCACGCCTGCAGAGCTGGTAGTAAAAAATTTGGAATCCCACCACTGGAGTGAGAGTGTGTGAAATACTAGTTTTATGTGAACTTTTAATAGAATAGGATTGCTTAGGCCAGGGGTGTCAAACTCCCAGCCCATAGACTGGATGCCTCACTGGCCATGCCCATGCCGAGTTTAGCGAAGGGGAAAAAAGACCTGTGACACCACCATGATGACGTGAGTTTGACACCCCTGGCTTAGGTGATAATGAGCAAAGAGAGTAGGGACTTACAAACACACAATCCCTTTGTCTATGGATATTCTCAATCATCCAAGTCTTGATTGTTCCAAACATATTTTTCCCAAAGGCAACTGGACTTCCCTAATTTCCCCCCCCCCCTGATCATTAATATATTGAGGATTGGTTGTTAGTTCTCTGAGACTCATTTCAGTCCTTTCAGCAGCCCTAAGAAGGTTCCTCCACACCACAATTTGTTCACTCTGATTCAGGTGACTCTAAGGATACAATAAACCCCTAAGTAGCCTCAGTGACTCTCAGAGAGAGTACTAACGAACAGGTGACTGCAAAGAATATAAATCCTCCCAATCCCCACCACTCAATTAGAATGGAAGAAGCTTCTTGGATGAGAAGCAAAGAGTTTTCAAAGGGAAAAAAAAATCTAAGAAAGTCCAGTTTTGGAAAAAGGACCTTTAGGGTACAATCCCATCCCACATTTTTTTAAACTAGGAAGCTGGCATAACCCAGATGTTGTTCTACATCAGCATCCTGAGTAGTTGTAGCAATGTCCTGGGGCTTCCCCAACAATTTAGAAAGATAATAAGAAAACATTCTGGGGCTATTCATTGACTGCTGTGTCTATCAGGTCAATAATTTGAAGGATAAGGTCCATTACATATGCTTAAAAGATCACTTAGACTCAATCTCTAGCTTAGCAAAGAATCGTGAAAAATCAAATAAAAACTATAAAATTGTGTCGGGATCCTGGCATCCCTAGGTTTGTTGCCAATTTGGACTTGGCTAGAAAAAGAGAATTGAGAAGTTCCTCTTCAGCTAAAACAATAGGTTGTGGGGTTGAGAATAATTGAGATCCTTTGTGGAATAGGGTCTATGTCTAACGGGATTATTTTCTTATTGCTTCCTGTATGAAAGTGCAGATTGGTTTATGTATGTAGCAGGTGTTCAGGTTAGGTGAGACATTTCCATCTGCCCACGTTTTTTCTGTTCCATCTGTCAGAGAATGTGTTCCATCCTAGCATTTGAAGGGGTGCCTATCAGCCCTACTTCTACGGAGTAAAGCACTCTGTTTGAAAGAATGCAAACTGTACTTTGTCCTCAGTAGGACCACACTTGGAATACTGCATCCAGTTTTAGTTGCCGTGATGTAAAAAAAAAAAAAAAAGAAAGATGTTGAGACTCTAGAAAGAGTGTAGAGAAGAGCAACAAAGAGGATTAGGGGACTGGAGGCTAAAACATATGAAGAACGGTTGCAGGAATTGGATATGTCTACTTTAATGAAAAGAAGGATAGAAGTGCTCCAATATCTAAGGCATTGCCATAAAGAAGAGGACATCAACCATTCTCTAAAGTATGTGAAGGCAGAACAAGGAGCAATGAATGGAAACTAATCAAGGAGAGAAGCAACTTAGAACTAAGAAGAAATTTCCTGATAGTGAGAACAATTAACCAGTAGAACAGATTGCCTCTAGAAGTTGTGGATGCTCCAACACTGAAAGTTTTTAAGAAGAAATTGGACAACTATTTCTCTAAAGTGGTATAGGATTTCCTGCCTGAGCAGGGGGCAAACTATAAGATCTCCAAGGTCCCTTCCAACTCTGTTAGTCTGTTATCTCTTTTTCTTCTTTTGTGGTGAGGTATTTTTTTTTTCTTTATGGAATGCTGTGATAGTTGATTTATTAATATTGCCCATAATGTCATTGTGGAGATTAGGCACTTTGGAGAATAGATTGACCCCCGCCCCCTCTTCTTTATATACTTCAGTTTCTGAGGTAGAAGAAAGTTAATGGAGGAAAACAAATAAGAGTGGTGAAAAATAGAAGAAGGAAGAGGAAGAAGAAAGAAAGAAAGAAAGAAAGAAAGAAAGAAAGAAAGAAAGAAAGAAAGAAAGAAGGAAGGAAGGAAGGAAGGAAGGAAGGAAGGAAGGAAGGAAGGAAGGAAGGAAGGAAGAAAATAGTGAGGGAAAATACCTCTGTGAGAACAATCAACCAATGGAACAGAAGTTGCCTTCAGAAATTGTGGGAGCTTCATCACTGGAGGCTTTCAAGAAGAGACTTGATTGCCATCTCTCAGAAATGATGCAGGGTCTGCTTGGGCAGGGGGTTGGACTAGATCAGTGGTGGGATTCAATTTTTTTTTACTACCGGTTCTGTGGACATGGCTTGGTGGGTGTTAGATCTGGGCAACGCGAGACAGACTGCGAGACACGAAGTGACTTAACAGCTCTTTATTAGTAATAGTAGTGATCCAGCTTGTTCGGTAGTCGGAGGGTTCCCCTTTTATAGGGAGTGGGCACGCCCCTCGACCAATCAGAGGGATACCTGTTTCCCGCTGTAGGAGCGGACCAGAGGGAAGACTTATCCCGATATATGTTAATATCTAACACCCCTCCCCTCCTAGATGGGACGTTGCGGTAGGTAACATAATCTTTTAGGTAGGTGGGTGTTTGTCTTGTTCGGGAGGAACATCGTAGTTCGGGTTGGCTTGAAGTGGTTGCAGGACTGGTTGCGGGTTGGTTCGAAGTAGTTGCAGGATCGGGTGCTTTTTCTATTTCCCGTTCTGGAGGTCTTGTGCCTTCGTTGCTCGGGCGTTCAGGAGTTTGTTTGGCTGCGTTGTCTGGGGGTTGCTCTGCTACGTGCGTGTAGTCTTGTTCTATGCTTGGCTCGCCGGCGTCGCTGTTTCCTATGATGGGGTTTTCTTGTGGCTGACTTTCCGTAGACAGGAAACTTTCGTCTTCATTTCGAAGGTTGGAGTGTGCTAGGCGACCCCGCAGTTGATCGATGTGCCTTTTCCAATTTCGCCCATCTTCTAGCTCTAGCAAATACGATCGTGGACCCGTGATGCCAATGACCTTTGCCGGCATCCACAATGTCCCCCCCGTGTAGTTGTGAGCGTATACTGCATCCCCTACTCTGAAAGACCGGATCTTACTTGTAGAGTCTGGGGGAGCCGTGGCGGAGTAATTCGGGTGGAGCCGGTCTAGGTGAGACCGTAGGCGACGGCCCATGAGTAGTTCAGCGGGGCTCCTACCCGTCGTTGCGCTCGGGGTAATGTGTTGAATGAGGAGGTAATGGTCAATGCGTGTTTGCCAATCACCTGGACCCATCCTGGCGAGGGCCTCTTTTGCGAATCGCACCATTCTCTCCGCCTGTCTGTTTGATGCTGGATGGAACGGCGCGATGAGGGCATGCCGGATTCCCAACCCTGCTAAAAATGTTTCAAAGTGCATGGCCGTGAATTGGGGCCCGTTATCGGATACGAGGAGATCTGGCAGGCCATGGGTGGCGAAGAGTCGCCGTAGAACCTTTATGACTGCCTCTGCCGTGGTTGAAGTCATTAGGACTACATCTAGCCATTTTGAGTATGCATCCACAACTATAAGGAAAGTCTGACCTTGGAATGGCCCTGCGAAATCGATGTGTATTCGCGACCAGGGTGCTTTGGGTTTCTCCCATTCTGTGGCGGGCGCTTCCGGGGGTGCTGGTCTCGATTCCTGGCATGGGTCACAAGTGGCCACCCACTCCTCTATTTCTTTGTCCATGTTTGGCCACCACACGTAACTTCTTGCTAACGCCTTCATTCTAACAATCCCCGGATGACCCATATGTAAAGCATCTAGTACATTTTTACGTAAAGCATACGGAATAACAACTCGATCCCCCCACAACAAACATCCTTGTAATACTGAGAGCTCGTCCCGTTTTGACCAAAACATTTTGAATTCCGGGCCCACATTTCCCTTTGGCCACCCCCTCCAAACCCAAGTTTGAACTTGCTTTATTAAATTGTCTTTAGAGGAGAACCTTGCAACATCGTAGGAAGAAACCGGTCCTGAATCCAAACAGTCAATGAGCAATACCGGTACTTCTGGAGTGGGGTCTGGCAGAATGTCAGGTAATGGGCAACGGCTGAGTGCGTCTGCGTGTCCAAGAGTGGAGCCCGGTCGATGTATCAATTTGTATGAATACGCAGCCAGGAAAACAGTCCACCTGGTCATGCGAGGAGAAAGGGAGACCGGAGTGGGGCGGTTTCCCGCCAAAAGTCCCAACAGCGGTTTGTGATCTGTGATCAGTTCAAAATCGCGGCCATAGAGGTATTCGTGGAAACGCTTTACTCCCGCGACGGCAGCCAGCGCTTCCCTGTCCATTTGGCTGTAATTCCTTTCAGCCGATGAAAGAGTCCTGGAGTAGAACGCGATGGGTGCTTCTTTTCCGTCGGGCATCCTGTGGCTGAGGACTGCTCCAACTCCGAAAGGTGATGCGTCGCAGGTCAATACCAGCGGTAGGGTCTGGCTGTATTGAACAAGCAGTGAGTCAGTGGTGAGCAGGCGCTTTACCCCGGCGAAAGCTGCAGCTTCGGATCGTCCCCATTTCCATGGTGCGTTCCTCTGGAGTAGATGGTGTAGTGGCTCAGCAACGGTCGCTTTCTGCCTCAGAAAAACGCTGTAGAAGTTAAGTAATCCGAGGAAAGCCTGCAACTCGGTCTGATTTCGTGGTGTGGGGGCGTCCTGGATCGCCTTAATTTTCTTTGAAGTGGGGTGTATTCCCTGACCATCGATTCTATAACCCAGGAATTCTACGCTAGGCACGTTAATTTGGCATTTTTCTTTTTTAAGGCGGAGACCCTTTTCTCTGATTCTGGCCAAAACAGATCTGACTCTTTTGTTTAATTGCTCCTCATTTGCAGCGGACACCAAGATGTCGTCAAAATAGGGGACGACTCCTGGTATCCCTTGCAAAAGCCGTTCCATGACGCTCTGGAACAATCCTGGGGCAATGCTTACGCCAAATTGTAGCCGGTTGCATTTGAATGCTCCTCTATGCGTCACTATAGTTTGGGCCTCCGCTGTGGCGCTATCAACTGGCAGTTGCTGGTAAGCTTGTGCCATGTCTAACTTTGCAAATACCTTTCCTGGCCCCAATGAGTGCAATAAGTGCTGTACTACAGGCACAGGATATGCGCTCTGTTGTAGCGCGACATTAATTGTGCATTTATAGTCCGCGCAGATGCGGACTGATCCGTCTGGTTTGACTGGGGTCACGATGGGCGTTTCCCAGCGCGCGTGATCTACCGGCTCAAGGATTCCTTGCTCCACTAACTTATCTATTTCTTTATCTATTTTTGGGCGGAGTGCAAAAGGCACTCGTCTCGGTTTAAGTCGGATTGGCGCCACTTTGGGGTCTAAATTGAATGATATTGGTTTACCCACATACTTACCAAGACCGGGGCTGAACACATCCTCGAACTCCTTAAACATCTGTTCAGCGCTGCTGTTTCTCACGGCGTTGATCCCGGTGACTTCTAACCCCAGGGCTTCAAACCAATCAAGCCCCAGAAGGTTCTGCAATGGCGCGCTGGCGATGGTCACGGGCAGCTGGGCTTCGATGTCCTTGAAACGGATGTGGAATGTGCCTTGGCCCACGATGGGGACTTGGTTCCCCTGGTAGTCTCGTAGAAGGACGTCTGGAGCGTGTTGGCTCTTTCTGAGGCTAGGGATAGCCTGTTTCATGGATGCCCATGAAATGATCGTCAGTGTCGATCCTGTGTCAACTTCTAGCTCGCAGGGTGAGCCCTCCAAGAGGACTGTGACTCTCAGCCTTTTTGGCCGCTTAGGGCGGACCTGATGTATTGTGGTGAGATACGTTCGCAACTCCTCTCTCTGGGTCAACTCTATCTCATCGTCAACATCCTGAAAATACTCTCGTTGAGCGTCTTGATAGAACGCTCTTTCAGCTCTTTGTGTGTATTCTCTCTGGGGATACGCTCGCTCACTTTCTTGTGAGTAATCTCTCTGGGAATACGCTCGTTCAGCTCTTTGGAAATTTTCTCTCTGGGTAAACACTTGTGGATTTCTCTCTGGGCGCCCTTTTTGGTTTCGCCAAGCCCCTGGGTTGGGCTTCTGTTGGCGGTACATGGGTGGCTGCCGTGAGGCAGGGACTCCGCTCCGGCACACTCGTGCGATGTGCCCAAGTTTGTTGCAGTGCGAACAAACAACGTTCCTGAACCTGCAAGTAGACCTGGGGTGATTCCCTCCGCAGCTTGCGCAGGGCGGCAAATGGGATCCGGGTCTCCCCCCAGGCCTCAAGTGACTGCTCTGCATTAGGTGACTGTCCTCGAACTCGGGATTCTCGTAGTCGGGGCTTGTGTCCTCGTAGTGAACTCTGGTTTGTCTCGGTGCTGGCTGGTTTGCGCTGGCCCCTCGTTGTATGGTCACCGATGATTTCTCCGCTGATTCTGACGCTCTTGCTTCGTTTAACGCTGTCTGTAGGGTTAAATTCGGGTTTGCCAACAGCTTCTTTTGCAACGAAATGTCTCTCACCCCACAGATGAGCCGCTCTAAAATGTGCTCTTCCAAATCTCTGTATTCGCAGTGGGCTGCTGCTTTTCGTAGGGCTGCAACATATTGATTGATGGATTCTCCCGCCTTCTGGGTCCTCATGTTGAATTCCTTGCGGCAGACATGGCGGGAAGGTTTTGGCGCGTAATGAGTTTGCAGAGTTTGTTGCAACGTCGTCCACGATACTGCCTGTATTGGAGTAGGCGCAGTGAGGTCTCTGGCCGTATTGAAGACTTCCTTTCCGCAGTAGCCGAGGAAGATGTTTTTCTTCCTCGCATCGGTGATCCCCGTGTATTCGTTTGCTTCGAGGAAACACTCGAAACGAATCATGAAAGCTTCCCATTCGTCGTTTTCTGGGTCGAAAGGAGCGGGGGGAGCATGCATCGCCATCTTCTCAGTTTGAATTTGCCGCGCTGCGGTGATCTGAGATGGCTGTCGGAATTGCTGCCGAATTCCTGGGCTGGATCAAATCCGGAGATTCTGGGGTAGCGTTCTTCGTCCTATCTGTCTCTCAATCCCACCTTCGTCGCCAATGTTAGATCTGGGCAACGCGAGACAGACTGCGAGACACAAAGTGACTTAACAGCTCTTTATTAGTAATAGTAGTGATCCAGCTTGTTCGGTAGTCGGAGGGTTCCCCTTTTATAGGGAGTGGGCACGCCCCTCGACCAATCAGAGGGATACCTGTTTCCCGCTGTAGGAGCGGACCAGAGGGAAGACTTATCCCGATATATGTTAATATCTAACAGTGGGCATGGCAGGGGAAGGATACTGTAAAATCTCCATTCCCACCCCATTCCAGGGGAAGGTTACTGCAAAATCCCCATTTCCACCCCACTCCAGGGGAAGGTTACTGCAAAATCCCCATTTCCTCCCGATCAGCTGGGGCTTGGGAGACAGAGAATAGATGGGGGTGAGGCCAGTCAGAGGTGGTACTTGCTGGTTCTCCAAACTACTCAAAATTTCCGCTGGAAATTTTTTTCTCCAGAACTGGTCAGAACCTGCTGAATACCAGATGATCTACAAGGTCCCTTCCAATGCTATTAATCTGTAAACCTTTGCATCAATCAGCCCCCTGTGTAGAGTCTTCAACCTTTTTTCCTGCCTGCAATTTAGGAGGCTATCAAACTGATTGAGGAACATTTGCTTATGCTGAGAAAGGTTTGAGAACTTCGCTTTGCAACGCTCCTGCAGACTGAAAACAGACAGAAACCTTCCATCTGCCACGAAAACAAAGGAAGCAAACTAGGAAATCGTGCATATTTGTTTTGGTTGCAGTCCATGTCATATTCCTTTGAAAAACGGTATGCTTCTCCCTCTGTTTCCAGTTCTTTAGCACATATCCCACTGAGAGAAGCATTTACAGTATCCATGTAAAGATGCTGAACATATGAGAAAAAAATATTCTTTTAGCAAACGTATAGATCTTGACAATTATGCTAAAAACAGACAGCCACTTGGCAGGACCACCCCAAGAAATTTGTTTCAAACTGGACTACAGAACAATAATTTCCTCCTGCAAACTGAGAAAACACAGTAATATGCCCACTTGCCAACGCCTTTCTGTTTTACTTTCCATGGGAACTTTGTGGATAAAGATAGTATATTCTCCATCTGGTAATAACATTATTGTGCACAAAATCCAGGTTGGGGAAAGGAGGGAGAGAGAGAAAGAATGAGAGAGAGAGAGAGAGAGAGAGAGAGAGAGAGAGAGAGAGAGAGAGAGAGAGAGAGAGAGAGAGAGAGAGAGAGAGGCAGAGGCAGAATGAGAGAGACAGAGACAGAGAAACACACACACACAGAGAATGAGACAGAGAGACAGACAGGCAGACACACACACACACACACACATGCACACATACAGACAAAGACAGAGAATGAAACAGAGAGACAGAGAGACAGACACACACACACGCATGCACACAGACAAAGACAGAGAATGAGACAGAGAGACAGACAGACAGACACACACAAACATACACACACACAGAGAGAGACAAAGACAGAGAGAGAATGAGACAGAGACACACACACAGAGAGAGAGAGACAGACAGACAGACAGACACACAGACAGACAGACACACAGAGACAGAGAATGAGTGAGTGAGAGAGAGAGACAGAGAGAGAGAGAATGAGGAGCGAGAGAGACAGAGAGACAGAGACAGAGACAGACAGAGACAGACAGAATGAGAGAGACAAAGAGAGAATGAGAGAGAGAGAGAGAGAGAGAGAGAGAGAGAGAGAGAATGACACACACACACACACACAAACAAACACGCACACATAATTTCATTCACTCACTGACAAGTTTTTGCAACAATCTTTAAAAGGAGTCATGTCCGTTTAAACCCTACTAAAGTTTCTGAAAAACCTTCTAGTCAGGAAAGCTTGACTTTTTTTTAATTTCCTGGCCTTGGTTGTATTTTACCATCGCGATAAACATCAAGGCCAGAATGAGAGTTTCCTTTTCAACTCAGTTGATGTTTGTTAACAAGAATGAAATCCTGATGCTTCTTATCAGCCTCGAAACACAGGAAAGCCGACATAATCAGATAAGCAACTTTTAATTTTCTAACTCCATAGGCATCTGAATAGATTCAAAATGGCATGATTTGGTGCAGTAATTTCTTTTAAAGACACAAGCTTTTTTTGTCCCCTGAAATGTTCAGAACTCCGCACAGTATTTAATTGTGAAGCACTTGCATGCAGAGAGTCCTCACGTTATGACTATAATGGAGTCCATCCATTATAGTCGTAAGCCATAGCAATCCTAAAATGTGTAGTTTATACCACCAACCTAATTTTATGATGTCTTTTGTGGTGGTCATGGAACAAATGCAGCGGTCATAAGAGCAAACGTCACGATTGTTAAGCAAATGTGGCAGTCATAAGTGTGAACCCATTGTTTACTAAGGGCACAATGTTGTCAAAAACCAGGCATAGTGCCAGTTTTCTGTATATATAAGGAATATTCAACTTACGACTACAATTGGTCTAAATTTTTCCATTGCTAAGCAGGAGAGTTGTTAACATTTTCAAATAGAATAGAATGAATGAGCTGGAAGGGACCTTGGAGATCTTCTAGTCCAGCCCCCTGCTTAAGCAAGAGAACTTATACCATCTCAGACAAGCGACTGTCAAGTCTCTTCTTAAAAACCTCCAGTGATGGAGAGCCCACAATTTCTGGAGGCAAGCTGTTCCATTGGTTAATTGTCCTCACTACTAGGAAATTTCTCCTTCATTCCAGGTTGCTTCTCTCTTTGATTAGTTTCCAGCCATTGTTTCTTGTCCTGCCTTCATGTTCTTTGGAGAATAATTTGACCCCTCTTCTTTATGGCAGCCCCTCGAGCACTGGAGTACTGCTATTATATCACCCCTAATCCTTCTTTTCTTTAGACTAGCCAAATTCAAATCCTGCAACAATTCTGCATATGTTTTAGTCTCCAGGCCTTAACTGCTGATCATCTTAATTGCTCTTCTCTGAACTTTTTCCAAACTCTCAACATCTTTTTTTTTTTTTTTTTTGGTAGTATGGTGACCAAAATTGTTTGCAGTCTTCCAGGTGTGGTCTTAAAAAGGTAAAGGTTCCCCTCACACATATGTTGCTGATCATTCCCGACTCTAGGGGGCGGTGCTAATCTCCGCTTCAAAGCCAAAGAGCCAGCGCTGTCCGAAGACGTCTCCGCGATCTTTTATTTTAGCAAGAACAAACTCATCAGGACTAGATTCAGCAGTCCATCTGCATTTAAAAGACAAAGGCCAGCCTTTTGAAGACAGCAAAGTCCACATTTTGGACAGAGAGGACCTCTGGTTTGAAAGACGGGTCAAAGAGGCCATCTATGTCAAAACTGAAGAGCTCTCTCTCTCTCTCAACAGAGGTGGGGGGAGGATACGACATCGTCAGAGGTGGTATTCAGTCGTTTTGCACCAGTTCGGGTGAACCGGTAGCGGAAATTTTGAGTAGTTCAGAGAACCGGCAAATGCCACCTCTGGTTGGCCCCATCTCCCGCCTCCATCATTACCTGACTTATATTCCCTTGGGTTTTTTAGCTCATCTGGTTTGTGCAGCAGATTGCTATGCCTCAGCTGAGATAAAACACAGCTCAGCTCACCAGCACTGACTCCAAGGGTGGTCTTTGAGTGCTTCGTGTGCATGTGCAAAGGGCATTCTCATAGGACCAGTAGGAAAAGATTTTGGAATCCCACCACTGGACAGTTTATCTCCAATCTACAACACGGTCCTTTCAAGAGTTCCAAAAAGGCTCCACATCCATTTGCCCCACTCAGGTGACCCTGAGGACAGAGAACCTCCAGGTGACCTTAATGACTCACTAAAAGGATGCAAATGTCCAGCTGTCTGCAGGGAGTATCAATCCTTCCATTCCCCACCATCCAGTCAGAGCTGAAGAAGCTTCTTGGATGAGAAGCGAAACGTCTTTTTTTTAAAAAAAGAAAAACCAGAAAGGCCTCTTGAAAAAAAAAAGCTCCTTTGGGACAACCGTGACCCGGATGACTGACAATCTCCCTAGACTTTCCCCATTTCCCTCACTCTGTCCCATACATCCACGGGCATCTCTGGAAGCGAATTTCATCAAATGGCTGTACGATTTTCAGTAATAGGCATGGAGTTTATGCAACGTCATTCTGAATGGCCGTGGCCAAAACAGGAAATTCAGTCCATCAAGTGGGGAAAAAAATGCATCATTTTATTCTCATTCCATCTGAACTCAATTTAATCAAGACCCATTGCCGGCGAGTTCCTTCTCACTGAATTAAGGTGACCACAATCCATCACACATGGACACTGGCCTCTAAAATGCTTGTCTGCACAAGGCTACAATAATAAAGTTTTATAATCATCTGGAAAGTCACCATAAATGGCAGGCTAGATTTCCTTTAGTCTGATTTCAAAGGAATGTCTAGCCCGTATTATTTAATACAGGCAGTCATTGACTTACGACTGCAATTGAGCCTAACATAAAGTCTTTTCAGGCGCTCCGCTCCGCTGAGGAAACATCTCCGTTCCCAGCCGAGCTGGTGGAGCGCAGACAGGCGTCGTTGCTTCGCCAGGGGCGGGGCAAGACTGTACTTCCGGTTTCAGCGCCGGAAGGGAGCGCGAGAGCCAGGTGGAGCGCTGAAAGGGAGCGCGCAAGCCAGGTGGAGCGCTGAAAGGGAGCGCGCAAGCCAGGTGGAGCGCTGAAAGGTAGCGCGCGCGATCCGGTGCGATCCAGCAGGAACCCACCACTGGTGTGCGGGCATGTATGGGCACAGCTCCATTTTCACAAGCACTTAGCCAGCACACATGCCTGCCGCTCGCACAAATGGAGCTAAGCACACCTGCTCACCTGTCCGCTCTGCGCACAAGTGGAGTTGCACGTGTGCACGTCCGCTGGCCCCTTCCATGTTCCGGTTTTGAATAGACCTTCCTCAGGGTGGATTCCCTTCCTTCCAATGATTGGGACAGGATTCCAGAAAATGTGACATTGCCCTGGCGAGATTTGAACCGTGATCACTTGGAAAGCGTCTCTCTTGACTGTTTTGCATGTTAACTCGAACCTAGAGCCCAGTCTGGTTTTTATATAGTAGCTGGTTGCGTTCTACAACCTCATTAAAAATGAAGAAAGGGGTGGGACAAATGGGACTGTTTGCTTTTAGGCAAGGCACATTATTCAGCCGGTTCACCGAACTCCACAAAAAATTAGCTATTGATTCTGCTGAAGCAGTGCAAACTGGCTGAATCCCACCACTCACCATGGCCCGGTAGTGAGCTGCAGCCTGTGGGGTTGGGGACCCCTGCTCCGTAAACTTAACTTCCATAATTAATTTAACTTAAAAAGAAGAACCTTCTAGCTATATGCTGTGCGGTAAGTGTAATGAGTAGCTGGGCGGTAAGGTAAGTTTAAGATTGTTCTAAATATTTCTCTCCCCCCCCCTCCCCCAAAATCTGGGATACAGCATTTTTGTTAACTGTCTGAAGGCAATTAAATTGATATGAATTATACAGCTGCATTATTTTCAAATGCCACTTAAGCTATGGTATTAACTACCATTTTATAATAGCTCAGGGCAAGTGGATTACAAAGAAGTAATTCAATCACTCGGAATAGGTCTCTTAACTCCTGTAAGAGCAATCTTTAATATTGATTGTCAAAGCAAGATGCAAATGACAGAAGGAACAGCCGTCACTAGTCCTAGGTGGAATTTTATGAAAGATCAGGAAAATAAATCAACTCATTGCAAGTCAAGAGGAGTTTTACGTATGAAAATCCAAGTAAAGGCCTTGGGGATATGTATCGTATTTTTCGGACTATAAGACGCACTGGTGTATAAGACGCACCAAGATTTCCAAGAGGTAAGCAAGAAAAAAAGTTTTTGTCCTCCCCGGCCCCCAGCAGCACTCTGCAGGCTTCAGCAGGGCTGGGGGAAGGCAAAAATACCACAGGTTTTGCAAAAAATAGGCGGAAAATGGACCATTTTTTCCAAAAACAGGGGCATTTTTGCCTGCTGAAGCCTGCAGAGTGCTTCTGGGGGCTGGGGGAAGGCAAAAAGGTCTCTGTTTTTGTGGGAAATGGCCCGTTTTTCACCCTTTTTTGCAAAAATGGGTGGTCAGGGGTGGGGCTTCGGGAGGCCAAAAATGGCTGTATTTGGTGTATAAGATACACCAATATTTGCATGCTCTTTTAGGTGGGAAAAAGGTACGTCTTATACTCCGAAAAATATAGTACTTATTGTGTTATCATGTGAGAAGCAAAGTTTGTGTGTGGGTGAACTTCGTTCACATTTCAGTGTGGAAGACTCTAGTTTGTTTGCTTAAACTATTTATATGGTTACCCAACTCACAAGCTGCAAAAAAAGGCAAGCAATGATCTAAAAACCAGAAGGCACAACCTAAAATAACATATGTAGAAGCGCAAAACTCAACGTATTCACAGTCCTAAACTATTTTCTGTATATGTTCGCAGATGCTTGGGAAGGACTCGATGGGTGGATAAAAATGCCAAATGCAGTCTAAACATCTGTTTGATTGTGCCATGAACCATAATAATAATAATGTAAAGAAGCAGAAGGAATAGTAGATCATACCTCATTCAAGAAGATTGCACAAAACTGATTATAAACAAATGACATAACAACGTCAGCAGAATGATTCACTGGGACATCTGCAAAAAATATCATATGCCAGTAACAAAACATTGGTGGGAACATATAGTTGAAAAAGTGGTGAAGAGTGAGCAGGTTAAAATATTGTGAGCTTTCTGGATACAGACTAATAAAATCTTCGCTCATAACACACCCAAATTAACTGTTGTTGAAAAGAAGAAAGTGTGGATAATTGACGTGGCAATACAAATAGTCCTTGACCTACGACCATAATTGAGACAAAAATTTGTATTGCTAATCAAGACATTTGTTAAATGAGTGTTGCTCCATTTTACGAACTTTCTTGCCACAGTTTTTAAGTGAATCATTGCGGTTGTTAAGTTAGTAACACGATTGTTAAGTGAATCTGGTTTTCCCATTGATTTTGATTGTTGGAAAGTTGCAAAAGTTGATCACATAACCTTGGGATACTGCCGCCATCATAAATATTTGAATTAATTGCCAAGCATCCAAATTTTGATCACATGACTATGTGGGATGTTGCAATGGTCATAAGTTTCAAAAATTATCATATGTCACGTTTTTCAAAGCTGTTGTTACTTTGAACAGTCACTAAATGAACTGTTATCATTAGAGGACTACCTGTACTAAGGGAGAGTAGAATGGAAGCCAAAGAACTGGAGAAGTTCACAAAGTATCAAGATCTGAAAATTGAAAGTTGAAAGATGATGGCATAAATTGACCCTGGTGAACCTTAACACTTGTGACAAGAAAAGTCATCAAATGTCATAAAAAGGGGTGAAACTCACTTAAGCAACTATAGCGCTTAACAGCAGAAATGTTGGGCTCAATTGTGGTTGTAAGTCAAGGACTGCCTGTAGACTGCTTTCATTAGGGGTGTTGTTTCATGGCTAGTTGCTGGTTTTGTCCCTCTAGGTCTAGTTGTCAGGGTTCCAAATAGCATCCAAAATTAAATCAGAGTCCAAGGCAATGTATTGCTCAAAGTTCCAATTTATTAAGAGAGACACGTTGGCACGTCTGGGAAAACCCTAATCTGAAAGCTTCCTGGTTTTCCCCACCTAGTTGAAAGTTCAAGATCTTGCCCCCACATCCACCAGTCCAACACATGGTCCAATCTTCCACTGCCATGCTGGCAGCTTCCACCCATCCAGTTCCAGTCAGGTGCAGAGATGCAGAGACAAAGGATGACCTTGGCTTTCTAGAAAGGAATTTTGTTTTGGCTACATCACATTATACCCTGTGGTGGGTTCTGGATCCCGGTGCAATCGGTACGGTGTGTCCACCACATGCATGTGTCCAGCACGTACACAGCATGCACATGTGTACTTACTGCCCGCGATGCTCTGCAACACACCAGCTGCTTGGCGGACTGTCGCAGAGGTGCTGTACGCTCCGTGTGCGGAAGCCCCGCTCGGCTCAAATACAGGTGAGGATGGTGGGTGGGCGGGTGGGCCCTCCGGAGAACCGTACCGGAACGGTACCTGATTCTACTCCTTACTACTCCCCCCTCCTAATTCCCCACTAGGGAAACAGCACAGTAGAATAAAATATTAGCGTGGCAGGCCAAAGATCTCAAAAGGAACATGGCTGTAGGCCTGACACTAGTTTTTGTAGGGAATGCAGCAATGGTGCACAAAGGACAGGTGATGGCAAACTCTGGGACAAACTAAAATGTTCATTTTGATCCTGGATAATTTGCAGAGGTGGTATTGGACTGGTTTGGGTGAACCAGTAGCTTTGACGATCAGCTGGCCCTGCCCACCCACCCCTGCCATATCCTGTCCTTTATTTCCTGCTTTCTAGCCAATCGCGTGGCATAGCTGATTTCTCCCCCACCCCCTTGCTGTTCTACTTACCATTGCTGACTTGGAAGGCAAGCAGCTGAGCTTCTAAATGATCCATTTTCAACACTGCATGCAAGCGTTTTAAGTGCCCGTGCGCGCAAAGAGCGTGCTCACCGAACCAGTTGTTAAACTGGCAGAATCTCACCAGTGATAATTTGTATTTGGAAATAAATGCTAAATATCATCAATAAATTCTGCTTGTTTTATTCTTGAATGGTAACAGCAGCAGGAAATTTAATTCGTAAGTCAAGGACTATCTGTATAGGTGCAGCCTACCATTTTTCAATAAATAGTGATCAAAGGAGAATCTGGAGTGGAGAAGCTCTCCACTTTATGGGGTCTACTAATGTTACTGAAACTAACCTCAGGTGGAAGATTAAAATAAAGTGGAATTGAATTTTAATTAACAAAAGTGGTGAGAAAGGAATTGCATCATCCTTGCATACAAGAATGCAAATATACCTTAAAGTATCCCATTCATGGATTTTGTCTGTGAAGAAACTCTGGACTTACCAAGAATATTCCAAGCTCTACTGATAAGTGCTCTTAAAAATTCATATTTCAATGTTGTCGGCTATTTTTGCTTGAACTGCTATCTCATGCATTTGGCTGAAATGTTATTTCAGACAGAAAAAAAAATCCAGTAGTCGCCTGGTGTTAACTTCATTAAAACATTCCTGCTTCTCTCAGCATTCTTTAGCCTTTGCAGAAATCTCCAGTTGCACCCAGTTGTTCTTTTATGTGAAACTATCTGTTAAGGCGTTGCCCGGATATTTGTTTATCCCAATCCTGTATTAGACATTCACAAATGTCTGGACCAAACGTAATTTCTAATGTTGGATTTTCCCCCTTACCAGAGGGATCCCCCTTGTGGAGTACGGTGAAGCCGTTACCATGGCAACTACACTGTGCTGTACAGTAGAAGCCATTTTCAGGCAGTACAGTAGAAGCCATTTTCAGGCACAACAGGCTGTATCTTAACAGAACACACACCTCGAGGGCTGTTAAGGGTGTCGTACCCTCACAGTATTTTTTCCAGAGAATAAGTCATCTGTGTACCAAGTTTGGTTGAAATTGCTCAAGGCGTTCCAGAGTTATGTTGGAACACACACACACACATACACACACGTACGTACGTACGTATATATACTTACATAGATTTGGCAAAAAATTATATAATCCATCCATTGGGGAGGATTCCCAAGATTGCAAAGACAACTTACATGGATGCCAAGATCTCCCAAAGTAAACTTGCTTCCATATTTAAACAAAACACTCATTAGTATCCTGAGACTTCCTCAAGCTTATTGCAAATCATGTTCATATGCTAAGCACCAATTTAATTAAAAAGTGAGATAACAATAATAGTCCTTCTTTCCCCTCTGAGGATCTGTATGGATTAACACCTGAGAGCAATTTCTGGAATGGAATGTCAACAACAAAGTGAAAGAATCAAGGCAGCCCTGAGTTATTGTACCTTACAATTAGCAAAATTGCACTGGGTCTCTTTTCCCTGACTTTCCCTGACCTGATTGAGCTTTTCTGGTCTCCAAAATTAGCAGAACATATTGCATGAGACTGGAGCCCTCCCAATTAAAATGGTATGACTGTATGAAATACTTTGGGTAAATTTATTTTATTGTTAACTAGCTGATAACCCGGCGTTCCCCCGGTATTTATTTATAGGGGGAAAATGTCTGGACCAAACGTAATTTCTAATGTTGGAATTTCCCCCTTACCAGAGGGAGCCCCCCCCCCCGGTGGAGTACTGTGAAGCCATTACGATGGCAACTCCACTGCACTGCACAGTAGAAGCCATTTTGCAGCATTACAGTAGAAGCCATTTTAAGGCACAACAGTCTGTATCTTAACAGAACGCATACAGTAACGGGTGTTAATGGTGTCTTACTACCCCCACAGTATTTGTTTCCACAGAGTAAGTCATCTGTGTACCAAGTTTGGTTGAAATTGCTCAAGGCATTACAGAGTTATGCTGGAACACACACACATGCACACACACACACACACATTTGTATATATATAAAGTGTTATGTCAAAGCGCCTGGTATGCCCAAATATGGGAGGGAGCATACTGCTTCCCTTTTGCCTTTCAGCTCCACCCTAGGAACCTTCCAGGCAGAAAACAATTTTCTGTGTTGCATTTGTGCTGATAATAAATGAAGGGAGACTAGTATAGATCTGTTTCAAGCTATTTAGCTCTCATCAGCTAGCCATACTCTTGCTGGGATTTGGGCTTGGGCTGTTTTTACATATTAGGCAGTTGTATTAACCTCTAAGCCACAAGTTCTCCTCCCTTATCGGCTGAGCCAAGGAAATTATTAAGTGTTATGTCAAAGCACCTGGTATGCCCAAATATGGGAGGGAGCATACTGCTTCTCTTCCACCCTAGGAGCCTTCCAGGCAGAATTTATCAGCAAAAAATGTGCTGCAGAGTGGATTGCTGCACCTCATCTGTTTTCCTTCCCAAGCAGCAATCTGGAAGGTAAGTATTTTCGGAACTGAGTGTGCAAAGCACGCACTCAGTGAACCAGTTGTCCAACCAGTAGGATCCCACCCCTGGATTGCGTGCACATTGCAAAAGCCACAACTTTGCAATTGAAAGTGGTCTGAATGTTGTGGAAATGTCAGTTCCACCGGAGTAATAGGTTCCATATTTTGAATGCATTTTTAAAAAGTAATTAGTGGATTTTGAGTTCCTTGAACCAAAAAATGTTGAGGTATAAATTCCATTTGAGCTAACTTGAGGGTATAAACAGACAAACTGATGGACACAATGAGAGATTTAATCATATATAAATAGATATTGGGCTACACAAGAGACTCCTGAGATCTGGATTGTACTGTATCTTATCTCTATATACCTGCTCACATGTTGTTTAAATTCTCTGAAAGTAGCCGAACAATACCTAAGTAGCAGGACTGAATTTCTAGTGATGCTGATAATAAATATCATTCATTTATTGCTGACAATAAATATCACCTATAATTAAGTAGAGCTATAAATAAAGACAGAGTGAGACCTGCAGGAGCTGGGGGGAACAATGTCACTCGGTTATTTCTTAATAGAACAAGGATCTCAGCTAAACACGGAGAAGAATTTAACACCATGAGTTGTAGACCATCTCAGGAATTAAGTCAATTCTAGCTTTTTTTCCTGTGGTTTTTATAGCGGGATCGCAAGAATCATGACCGCCATAAAAACAGAACATCAGCTCTTCCTGTGTAGTGCAATTTGTAGAGCTGCAAAGAATCTTACAGGAACATTTGGACGTACAAATAATAGCATAGGAATTTAAAAGATCTCCCAAAGATGAAAATAGAAAACATCTGCATCGGTCCAACTGTTCATTTTATTCCGAATATTCAGAAGTCCCATGGGTGTTAAAGTAAATGAGTTGAAGATCAGTAACAGAGGATCTTAATGAAGATTTAGATACTTTCTTAAATAAGCAAGGATTCATTCAAGATTATTTTTTTACTATCCTTTTTATGGACTTTCAAACCTTTGCATAATTTTCACATGAAAATGCCAGCCTTTATGATCTTCCCGAATTAACATTCTCCACATGGAGTTATATGCCACATGCACGGAAGCTACTCGGGAAAAGAGGTTGCATGTTTTCAAACTGATTGCTGTCACTCCGGCTATTTAATTGGGATCGTGAAGGCCGTAACCGGAATGCAAAACCTATGGTACCCTTTTTAATATTCTGAGAGAAAAGGTCAGACCACTCCTGACTCGAGGACTGGAGAACTCTAAATACATATTTGTAGGGTAGCAAGCACAGATGCAGAGGGAAGGAAACATGCGACTTTGTTTTAATGGAATTCCAGCCTTAGATAAACACGACTAAAAGCTTAAGAAAGTGCAGCTTCCGAAAATACACATTTCTGTTTATTTGTTTCCAACAACTGCAGTGACCTTCCACAAGGACATTTGATGGCTGTTCTCCACAAATGGTACTTTTTTTTGTTGAAAAAAAAAAGCTGTTCAAGAGACGGAATGTTGGTTGATTGATTATATACTATAACCATGATGGTGAATCTATGGCACAGGTGCCACAGGTGGGCAGGTGGCCTGGTCCACCTGCCATTTCTGCTACTGGTTTGGTGGAACCGGTCTGGACCGGCTGGATACCACCTCTGGTTTCACAATGGCAGTCTTCCAATATTTGAGCAAATGTCAGAGAGAAAGAAGGGGGTTAGGGTTAGGGTTAGGGGTTGACCAGAGGTGGCCGAATAAGTAGTAACTCTGGCAGACACGTGACCCTACCGGTTCTATCCTCGGCAGCAGCATCTTTATCTTCTTTCCTGAACATGCGCAGAACAATCTTCATTGAAAAAAATGTAAATTCCCCCCCCCCTTTTTTTTAATGGTGTGAGCATGCCAGTCCCAGAGAGGTCCCAGAGATGGGCCATTTTTCGCAAAAACGGAGGTGCTTTCCCCTTCCCCCAGCCTCCGGTAGTACTCTGCAGGTTTCAGCAGGGCTGGGAGAAGGGGAAAATGCCCCTGTTTTGTGAAAAACAGGCCATTTTCCGCCCATTTTTTTTGCAAAAACTGGGACATTTTTTCCCTTCCCCCAGCCCTGCTGAAGCCTGCAGACTGCTCCTGGGGGCCAGAGAGGATGAAAACTTTTTTTTCCTTACTGCAGGGGTGTCCAAACTTGGGAACTTTAACTCTGCTGGCTGGGGAATTCTGGGAATTGAAGTCCACAAGTCTTAAAGTTCCCAAGTTTGGACACCCCTGCCTTACTGGGTAGTTTGCAGGAGGAGTTCCTTAGTTCCAGCGAGGCTGGAGCCCCTCCCCCTCCCCCCATCAAAACTTTTCGCCAACGTTTCGGTGGGCATGGCTTGATGAGGGGGGAGGTCATGTGACTGAGTGTGTGTGAGTGACGTCGAGTTGGCCATGCCCACTCAGTCACATGTCCCATCTAGCCACACCCCCAGAACAGTAGTAGAAAAATTTGAAACGCACCCGTGAGGTTGACCTATTCCCCCAAAGCATCTGAGGACAGGGCATGAAGTAACAGGATGGGCTCATCAAATCCAATCTAGAATTAAGGAGGATTTCCCTGTCAATGAAAGTAATCAATCTGTAGAAAGGCTTGCCTCCAGAGATTGTGAGTGCTCCCTCACTGGAGGTTTTCAAGAAGAAGAGCGGCGGGGTTGCATTAAAACACCTGCAAGGTCCTTTCCAACTCTGATATTCTGCATTCTATTTTGTAAAATGGCTGCCATGCAAGCCACAAACAGCTATAAAGCATTGAAACATATAACCTCGTTTTTCAGCTAAATCATTTTTAATGCAAAAATGATTTAGGGTTTTTTCCCCCCCTGCCGAGATCAATTATTTTCCATATGGGATACACTTGAACACATGTTTAATTTTTGCATTGACATCTGTTTGTAGTGCTTAATTTTGATAAAATCCAAATGTTTGTGACAAGGGGAGTCATTTTGGGCTCCTCCAGATATTTTAGACTACAAGTTCTTTATTTATTCCCTGATCATGATCAACCATCATAACGGGCTGACATTGATGGATGCAATAATAATTCAAAAAAAAAACTTTCTGAAAAAGTGGAGAAACCACAGAATATGTATTCTCGAATTATATATAAGAGAGGGAGAAAGATAAAGAAAATCAAATCCATAACTTTGGAATTGTAATTCCACAAATTGGAAGCAATGGTTTTCCCACTTGCAATGTATGGCTGTGAAAGTTGGATCATAAGATAGGCTAAGCGCCAAAGAATTAAGGCCTTTGAACTCTGGTGCTGGAGAAGACAGCTGCGAGTCCCTTGGACTGCAAGATGATCAAACCAGTCAGTCCTAGAGGAGATCAACCCTGACTGCTCTTTAGAAGGCCAGATCCTGAAGAGGAAACTCAAATGCTAATGAGAAGGAAGGACTCCCTGGAGAAGAGCCTAATGCTGGGAACGATTGAGGGCAAAAGAAGAAGGGGATGACAGATAATGAGGTGTCAGAGAATGGAGTCACCGAAGCAGTAGGAGTGAGCTTAAATGGACCCCAGATCTCCTAGAGGTTGATCTCCTCTAGGACTGGCTGGCTTGATTGCCTTGCAGTCCAAGGGACTCGCAGGAGTCTTCTCCAGCATCATAGTTCAAAGGCTTCAATTCTTTGGTGCTCAGCCTTCCTTATGGTCCAACTTTCACAGCCATCCATTGCAACTTATAGAAGGATATTTGAGAGATGCTTCATTGGACAGATGGCTGCCTGGCAATGATTGAGATGAGTCAACATGATTTTGTATGATTTGATAGATTGTGAAGATATCTGAAAATGTACCGTTCTTTGGGGGAGAAAGAGTTCCTTTTACAACACTCCTCTAGTCATTTGCTTGATATCTCCCTATATGTTAAATTTTATATAGGTGCTCCCCATTTTTGTCAATGGAGGATAAATGTACTGAAAGCAGGTTAGATACCACCACTGAAAAAAGGGCAGGGTCAGGACAGAGATGAAATTGTCATTCAGTATAAATGTCAACTGAATTAAAAATAACTTAAGTGTGCTGAGAGTACCTGAGGGTAGGACAAGAAGCAATGGGTGGAAACTAATCAAGGAGAGAAGCAGCCAAGAACTAAGGAGACATTTCCTGGTAGTTAGAACAATTAATCTGTGGAACAACTGAATTCGACAACACTGGAAGTTTTTAAGAAGAGATTGGATAACCATTTGTCTGAAGTGGTGTAGGGTTTCCTGCCTAAGCAGGGGGTTGGACTAGAAGACCTCCAAGATCCCTTCCAACTCTGTTATTCTATTCTATTCTACACTCCTATATTTGATAATCTTTCTCTTTTATGGCGATGAAATCTACAATCTGCAATTTGTTTTGAAGGGCCTCTGTGGTGCTGGATTCAAGGTGTACAGTTACACTGTGCATTTGCACAGGTGGCCATTGACTTATGACCACAACTGAGCCCAGAATGTATGTTGCTAAGTGAGAAATGTGTTAAGTGAGCTTGTCCCATTTTACACATTTGTTAAGTGAACCATGGCATCTGTTAAATGAGTAGCATGGTTATGAAGCGAAATTGGCTCCCCTCTTCACTTTGCTTGTCAGAAGGTTGCAAAAGCGAATCATATGACCCCAGGCCACTGCAATGGTCATAAATATGAATCAGTTGTCAAGTTTCTGAATATAAATCACATGACCATGGGGATGCTGCAATGGTCGTAAGTATGAAAATGATCATATGTCGCTTTTTCCAGTGCTGTTGTACTTTCAGTCACTAAATGAACCATTGTAAGTCCAGGACACATAGGGATGTGGTGGCTCAGTGGCTAAGATGCTGAGCTTGTCGATTAGAAAGGTCGGCAGTTCGGCGGTTCGAATCCCTAGTGCCGCATAATGGAGTGAGCTCCCGTTACTTGTCCCAGTTTCTGCCAACCTTCGAAAGCACTTAAAAATGCAAGTAGAAAAACAGGAACCACCTTTGGTGGGAAGGTAACAGCGTTCCATGCGCCTTCGGCATTTAGTCATGCCGGCCACATGACCACGGAGACATCTTCGGACAGCGCTGGCTCTGTGGCTTAGAAATGGAGATGAGGGCTTCCGGTTCCGGCGGCTGACGGCGACGGGCAGAGACTGCTCGCCCCGCGCATCCCCGGTGGGCTCCCCACCCCTTGGGGGGCACAGGACGCCCCAAAGAGGCGTTCTGCTGGAGGAGTGGTGCGGCGGGAGGACCCCTGCATCGGCAGCAGCCGTCGGGGGGCTCTCGCTTCGCTCCAGGCACCGAGGAGTGCGAAGGGGAGGCGCGCTGAAGCGTCTTCGCTGTGAGGCTGTCCGGAAGAAAAAAAGATACTTGAAGGATGCAGCGGCGGTGCGGTGAGGCGTAGACTCCCTTCATACCTATTACCAATCCTAAAACTTGTCAGTGGTGTTAATTGGAACTTTTGTTTAACTTGGAGAAGTGCGGCTGGAGGGGAGGGGGATTCCCCCCCCCTTGGACAAGCGGCTAGAAACAAAAGTGCTTGTAGCCCCAGGGAAGGAGGAGGGGGAGAGCCAAACCAAAGAGGTCACACTCCAACTAAATGGATCTTCAGACTTAACCCTTTCAAGAAAATGTGATCTTTGGGAACTTTGAATCCTGAAAACTTTATTTGTTGCCTCAGTTCTCGAAGTTGGCAGGGCAAGATGGCACACTTCCGTTGTCTTCATGAAAGCTGAACTTGACTCCACCTTTTAACTTCAGGCTTCCGGTCTTTGTCTCCGTGTTATTTCGATACTTCTCTTGTGGATTGTTTGCTTTTGAACTTTCTGGAGTGAAAAACGTCTGTTCCCTGCCAGGGTGATTAGAGAGTTCCCTTGTGCCTGGTCTCTCTACCCCCCCGAACTCTCTTGGCTGCTCTACCACTCTGACTGATTCTTCTCTATACTGACTGGACTCTTTATTACTAACAATGACATCTAAAAGACCACCTCCTGGAAAGTCCGGCTTTGCTGCCTCTGCCCCGACATCTGCAACCTCAAGTCCGAGCACGCAATCAACATTGACAGCTTTTAAACAAGTTAAAACTACGGACTTGGAGTTTCATCAAATGTTTCAACAAATTCTACAGGGACAAGAGGAAATTAAGAAACAGCTGAAGGAGATGAAAGAAGAAATTAGAGGGAACCAGGAAAAAATTGATAAGAACTCACAGAGATTGGATCTCTTGGAGCAGGGGGCGGCTGAGATGAGGGGGGGGTGGAGGGCGTGCAAAAGGGAAACAAAGAGCTTGACACCCAACAAATGAAAATAGAGTTTGAGAGAATGTCCTTTTATCTTAGATTTCAGAATGTGATGGAGACAGATGATGAAAACATTAGAGACATCATGACAACTATCTTGGCTGAGTATACCCAGAAAGAAAAACAACAGATGGGGTGGGAAATAGACCTGGTCTATAGAGTGAACTCCACATATGCTAGAACACACAATGTCCCCAGGGAGGTGCACATTAAATTTCTTAGGAAAAGCACAAGAGATGAAATTCTGAATATGCAAAGGGGACAAGCCCTGATATACAAAGATAAGGAGATAACCATACTGAAACAGATCCCCAAGAAAGTGAGGGAGAAAAGAAAATATTATTCGCAATTGGCGAATAAATTATACCAGAAGGGGGTGTGGTTTCGTTGGTTGCTGCCTGAAGGTATGTTAATATTCTGGGAGGAGATAAGGGTCAGAATTAACACACCCATAGAGGCGCAGGCCTTTATGGAAAAAAACAAATTACTCCTAGAAAAACCAGAAGACATCCCAGTAGATACACAAGACACGGGAGGGGCCAGAGCACTGCCAACGGGGGGAGATGGGGCGACATCAAGAAAGCTCAGATCACACAAATAAGTAAGAAAATCCACATGATACAAATTGATTGAAATTATTTTTGAATTTACCACACTGACTATATGTTATTATGTAATATTTGAATGCTATGGAAATGTACACCATGAGTCTAGGGGAGACATGATAGCAGTGTTCCAATATCTCAGGGGTTGCCACAAAGAAGAGGGAGTCAAACTATTCTCCAAAGCACCTGAGGGTAGAACAAGAAGCAATGGGTGGAAACTAATCAAGGAGAGAAGCAATTTAGAACTGAGGAGGAATTTCCTGACAGTGAGAACAATTAATCAGTGGAACAGCTTGCCTCCAGAAGTTGTGAATGCCCCAACACTGGAAGTCTTTAAGAAGATGTTGGATAGCTATTTGTCTGAAACGGTATAGGGTTTCCTGCCTAGGCAGGGGGTTGGACTAGAAGACCTCCAAGGTCCCTTCCAACTCTACTATTGTATTGTATTGTATTGTATTGAGTCTGGAGGGGGCGTATACCTAGCGCAGTTTGCGGCTGCCACAATTTGTAACCTTCCCCATACCTTTTCCTTTTGCAAAACACCAAAAAACCAATAAAACTTTGTTTAAAAAAAGAAAAGAAATGGAGATGAGCACCGCCCCCTAGGGTTGGGAACGACTAGCACATATGTGAGAGGGGAACCTTTACCTTAAGTCTAGAACTACCTGTACTTTAGGTCTTTTAAGGGTTTTCATTCAGCTCACAAAAAAGGAGGCCTTTAGTTTGAGTGAAGAGGGTGGGGAGGGATGGAAGTCAATTTCTATTTTACTTATGACCAATCA
The DNA here is from genome assembly GCF_964273705.1 of Natrix helvetica. NCBI lineage: Eukaryota > Metazoa > Chordata > Lepidosauria > Squamata > Natricidae > Natrix > Natrix helvetica. Next base: position 10,432,120 of record NC_138550.1, on the reverse strand, counting down.
AGAAAGAAATTTTGTTTAGAACCAAGGGCCTCTTGAGCCCCAGCTGTTGATAACAATATTGAAGTCAAGAATGCATAATCAAACACATTCCCTATATATACTCAGCTGTGGATAAAAAGTGTTTGTTTCATTACAAAATGACCCAGTGTGTTAATTAAAACTGTTATGTAGGGAGAATGAGGCAGGCAGGAACTGAGGCAAGGCAGGTTGAAGCTAACACAACCTTTATTAACAGTTTAACACGGCAAAATGTGAGGCAAACCTCGACCCGGAAAACAGCAGCATTTGACAGCTGACAGCCCTTTTTATACTAGAGCTGTCAGACGCTGAACCAATAGAATGGCTGCATTCTCCCGCCAGCTGGCTGCTTGTGTCTCAACCAATCAGGGGCTGGCAATAATCAATAGTGTCGTAGCCTCAAGGATTTAACACCCATCTCCTCCCAGTTAGCGCATGCGTAGTCAGCCAAATACGCCGACCGGCGTCAGCTCCGCCCAGAGGGGAGTCCAGCGCTCTCCCTGCGGCCCATTTTTGCTCCCAGGAGGCTGCAGGGAGGCCTACTAGGCCCAAAATGCACAGGGGAGCGGGGCATGTGGATGGGGGTGTCACACGCACATTGCATTATGGGTGCGAGCGCACACACGCATGCTTTCGGCACATGGCAACAAAAAGGTTAGCCATCATTGATCGAATCTAACTTTTTCTCCAGAGAAGAATTCATTCAATTATCCCTGAAATAGGCCATCCGGTCCCTACTTCAAAGCCTCAGGAGATAAGGCCATTGCTTCCAGAAATCGATGTTCTGCTGGTACAATCATGAAATTTCTCATGCTCTGCAGCTGGAATCTCCTTTCTTTTCATTCATCCTCTTTGCTCTCGATCTATTCTTGGAGAACACGTTGAAGGAGTCTATGAATTAATATGAATCAATATTGGCTTCTGCTTATATTATTGTATACTGTCATAAATTA